>NW_025814459.1:4962751-5290293 GCF_018902025.1 Drosophila willistoni | reverse complement strand
TGAGTGCTGCGATATAGATCGTGCAGTGAAGTTTTTTATCTCTCTTAATTCTCTAATGATAATGCGTTCTATGTGAATGTCTCTACCGTCTCCAGACGCGCCAGTTGGTTCACACGTAGGCTCTCTAAATCTCCGTAACATTAAATCGAGATATTTTAAAAGATTTAAAAAAACTGGTTCGAGACTTGACTATGCAAATTACTGTATAGCCAAATCCAATTTTGTCTTTAAACACTCAATGATTTTATTAACTTTGTTAATTCCAAAAAACGCTCTAATGTACTACCCTCCACCTTCAGACTTAATGACCAGACTAGCTGATAATGATTCAGATATTGCAGATCTGTTAGCACCCTATTCCTTTTCAAATCCCACATTTAAATTTTATGTTTTTCCTAGTATTACTGAAGACTGTATTATCTCTAGCTTGTCATCTAAGACGTCTTCCTTCGTTCCCGGTCCTGATAATATTACCTAGTTGTATCCTTAAAAATGTGCTCGAATTCCCTATCTAAGCCTTTATCTCGGTTATTCTTTATATCGAGTGAGACTTGTACTTTCCCGAATTTGGAAGAGTCTTTTATTATTCCGTTTTTCAAAAGGTAGCAAATAGGATGTTTCTAATCCATCCAATAGTGGATCCAGATCCACTATTTCTCCTAGTCAGAATGGATTCATGAAAGGTCGTTCGTCGCTTACTAACCTTTTAGAATTGACTACCCTTGTACACCATGGCTTCCGTAAAAAGTGTCAAACTGATGTTATTTATACAGACTTTAGTAAGGCTTTCGATACGGTGATCATTCTATGCTTCTCGCGAAACTTAACATAATGGGGTTTTCCCCAAAACTGTTGGCTTGTTTAAGTCATATTTTGGCAGAACCCAAAAGGTGTCTTTTTCGTTCTCGATATCTAAAACTGTTCGAGTTACGTCAAGTGTACCCCAAGGCAGTCATCTGGGCCCCTGTTATTTACACTGTTTATTTTGTAACCATTCGAAGAATTGAAAGAAGAGGAAGTCAGTTATAATCTTTTAAAGCAACATAATATTGATTGCACAGTAAAATTCCATCATGTAGCTGGTCATGTTTCTTTAATGTAGTCAGCTTACTAATAATAATATTAATAATAATAATTTGTTTAAGACCACTTATAAAAAAAAAAAATCCCAATCTCCTCATTTGGCGGCCCCACGAAGAATGCTTAAGAATAATCATCGTGTTATCTGTACATCATTCTTAAATACACCTGTACTTTTGTCATAAACAACTACCTAGCATCTGACTAGAATTACAATCAGCTACCACGTTGGAAAAACACTTGTAATTCTAAACTAACCCAAAAATCACAGCGGTAGGATGTGTGCCCAAAATAATAATAATTTTTTAACCCCCGAATACGTGGGTGTGAGTCGTACTAGAATAAGATCTCCTAGAAACAATTGTTACCTCCTAGAGCCTAAGATCCCTATATAAACTCCGTAATTTTGTAAATAAATCAGTTCATATTTAAATTAAACAAAGTGAAGATTGGTTATTTTCCTCTCCGTGGATTCCCTATTCACAATGCCTTTCTGCTTTGTATACGGAGATATACGCGCGCCATGGTGACCATTGCGGATGGTTCGCGACAACGCCACAAACTTTGTTGGCGCTGCACAATGCTAGCTGAATTCAAGTCAAAATGTTTACCTCAGACGTGGAAGATCACATAAACATACAGTTCAATTAAAGGTTGAACTTTTGTTTTTTCCCTAGAGCTCCACACTTTGGCGGCCTCTGGGAAGCGTCAGAAAATCAGCGAAGAACACTGGCTCAGAAGAATATTTCAAACGCATCTCTTACTTTCGAGTAACGTCTCACTGTGTTCTCGGAGGTGGAAGCTATCCTTAATTCAAGGCCAATAGCACCTACTTTAGATGACCCCAACGATTTCAAATGCTCTTACTCCTGGGCATTTGCTGATTGGAACCGAATTAACGTCAGTACCAGAATCATTACTCTACCTTTACGGAAAACCAATGTGGCCTTGGACAACTAGTAATACATGAAGTACATGAAGAAGAATTTTGAGTAGTCGAACTAAGGACTGCAAAAGAACCTTCAAAAGGCCAATTCACAAGATCGCTCCGCTTCCAGAATCATTTATTGAAAGTGTCTTCAACGGGGGAGCATTTGGAGGAGAACTGTGAGCTTAAAACTCTTTGAATTGCTCTCTCTCATAGCAGTATAACTTTAAGAATTCACTGTACAAAGAGAACTCGAATACGACGGACGCAAATAAAGTGTACAAATACATAAACGTCGTCTAATTTTTATCGGAAACATTATGGAACTACATAGGCAAAGAAGTTTAAGGCATCGAGTCCTAACGAGGAGGCAGTTTATTAACTGGCCAACACCCTCAAAGAGAACTTTCCTCTACTCCAAGGTAATGTTAGGCCCTTGATTCCCTTCAGCCAATGTTTTCGCTGCTTCGATTAGCCATTTGGCTCAGCATTGCAAGGAAAAGCAACAAAATGCAGGCATCTGCTCCCTAATAAATACGAAAGAACAACCTTGCTCACAGACACTCTACATAAACTTCAAAGATGAGCACAATGCCACATACACCCAATGCCCCGCTCTTAAAAAGAAAAACCCAAAATCTTTCTAAAATCGAGACAAAAATTAGATACTCCGCCCTCTTCCAAAGAGCTAATGCAATAAACACACATGATCTAGCACTTTTCCCATCGAATATACTGTGCAATAATTTAGATTTAAGGAAAGTAGACATAGTAAACTATCTAATTAGACTTTTAACACAAATAACTCCTCTGTAGATCACATAAAAAAAAACAATGGCAAATACTAACTATCCAAATAGATGCAGGTTCCGAACTGACCCCACTAAAGCCCAGTTACACTCTAAGGCATTCATCAACTCTCATGCCAATTTCCACCTAAGAAAAGCACTGGGTCTCAAAAAATCTAGTCCAGTTAATATAATTTACCACCTGGCAGCAAAACTCCCCCCAAAAATGTATAATTAAATTTGCCACGGAAACAAACTATGGCAGAGTGTACAATGAGTTTAAATATATCTTAGATAGAAATACTCCAATAAATTCCAGTCTATCTTTACTCAAAAAATCTCATTTAACGAAAACTTTTTTAAGAACACGGCTAGAAACAAGAAGCTACCAAAGACATTGTGCAATCACTTCTACGAGAAAAAACTGACAAACTCTTCTCCCACAAATATGAGCTGATTTACACTGATGGCTCTGAACAATATACAAGTAGCGCATTTGTACATAGAAAAAAAATAACGTTCAAAGCTTTTATACCAACAGAAAGTTGTACTCGCTGACAGCTGAACTTATTCCCTTAAAAAAAGCCATAGACTTTGCAATACAAGTGCATCTACAAGTAGCCATTCTAACCTATAGCTTAGGAGCTATACAAACGCTTTATAGCACGGACTCTAGCAATTGCATATCTCGAAGAATTTTGGCAAAGATTAAAAGCAGTTATTTCATACATCAGGTCAACTTCACTACATACCCTGCCATGCCAACATCCTAGAGGACAAACTGGTACACACTCGCACACAACTAACCGTGTGCATTATCACAGGTCAATAATATACCCATCGAAAATATATCGATATATCAGCGATACAAATTTAAAAAGGAAACAAACAACAAATACATTTCTTTCAGATTTTCTCCCAGAAGTTACTTTGACATTGGTTTTAACACATTCGCTGTTGCGTTAACCCGTTAGATACGTAAAGCCCAAAAATTCCTTCCATAAATTAAAATATTAAAGAAGCTAACTTCACTATACCGAAGTTTATATACCTTTGCAGTCCTTTGCAATAATATTTTTACATGTTCAAAATTCTTTTTCCGCAACTCAATTCATCAATTCACAAGCAAAACCTTAAAATTATTTATCTTTTTAATTTTTTTAAAATCAACTTATATGATAGCTTTGGACATAAAACATCAGATCCCGAAATTTCAATCAGATCGGATAAAAGAAACAAAGTTACATCCAATATAAATCGACTTTACTTAAACGCTGCCGGCTGAACAGAGCACACGCATACACACACAGACAGTACGCTACATAAACTCTATGTGCATGCATGACAATATCAGCATGCAGCATGGGGAGGAAGAAGAAAAATATATGGAAATAAAATTTGGAATGTTTTGTCTGTGCAGTGTTGAATTTAGTTACAGAAAAAGAGTTTGAAACATGTAATAATATTATGTCCAAGGACTGCAAAAGTATATAGAGCTCGGCACAGCCGAAGTAAGCTTCTTTGATATTTTTTCCTTACTCCATTTTTTATCCACAACATATGTAGAATTATCGTATGGGGATCTTGACGGTCGAATGATACCTTCGTAGGGCAGGAATTGTATTTTATTGTTAACCAACTAGCTAAGACTTATAGGTTTGAATAGTGTTTTGATTTAAGCCCAGAGATTGAATTACTTCTGGAGGGACGTTATCTTTTTCGAATGATCACTTATCAGCACTTTCTATTAGTCTACACCACCAGCAGATTGTATTAATAACTAAAGTCGCTTGCCTGTTAAATAAATAGAATACGCCGTCCTGTCACGAATCTGTTCAAGTGCTTCCTGGTGTTGGTTGAATGTTCTTACAGGCGGTTCAGTATAACCTTTTTGCGAAATGCGAAGCAAATGTATTACGTTCATAATATGCTCCGCATTTTCATGCTAGAGCCAAGACACATATGTATATACCAGCTTGCATAGATAATTCGGAAGTGTTTCACATATATATCAACCCTCTCGAGGAGGACGGACATGTTTTTTAAGCCCGCGTTTTAATGATTTTATAATTTTTACTTTGTTTATCGGCATCGCGCTCCCGCGTCTCGTTCTTTAACTTTTTTTTTTTCTCTCGTTTTTGTTTCACTTTCTCCGTATTTGCGCTCATACTGCAGTCTTTGTGTGTCTGTAATTAGACTCTATAGAGCTCTTTATCTTTTAAGCCTTGTGCACCCTCAATATCTCGCTTCTTATATTTCTGGACCTCAGAGTGAGTTATAATTAAATACCAATACATTCTTATTTTATTTTTGGTTACTAATTCATCTTATTAACTCTAATGCCTGTCTGTTCGGTTAAAAATTGTTTGCAGCCCGCCCCACCCGTGAATAGTTTTATTTACTGTTGGTTGTGTAAAACTACAGTACATGTTAAGTGCGCCGGCTTTACATGCAGGGTAAAGGATCTTTTAGATCAAAAAAGGGTCTCAAATGGAGAGTGAGTCATGCCGGATCGTGGAAGATGAAATGGAACTTTCATGCGCCAAACAAAGGATAACCTGTTGAGTCTGTCCGCCAGTCAAGAGTTAAAGCTGTCGAGTCTCAGTTAGTAGTTTAACGCTACTGACTGAGTCTCGAAGCGTAAGAAGGCAGGAGAACAGACTTCTGATTTGTCCTTGTGTTTGCCGGTCTCCACATCTATATCGGTTCCGACCCCTCTCACCAATGCCAATTTCAATTCCGCAGACATGTCTGTAGTGTCCGTTTTGTCTGGGCAAGAATCTACACCCATGATTTGCCGATAGGGATTCTAGTGATGGTAGTGCCGGAGTGCCACTTGTGCAACTGATGCTACAATAATGCGGTAGCTGATGCAATACCTGCAATGCCAACCATTGGTGGGAGTGCCACCTAAAAAACACATTTTGTTTCGAGACTTCTCCCTGATGCTACATCGGATGATTCAGGGCCCACATTCGGGCTAAACTGAATGTCTCCAATATATCAATAGAAAAGTTCAAATTTTCATATTCTAGAGAAATTTAATCTTTTAAAATCAGTGTTCCAATGAGTTCTTTGACTGTATTTGCAGTTCTAGCTTCTGGCCGAAAAGCTTAATTGTGAGAAGTTTACATCCAGAAAAGGAAGACACGGGGCCAAACAAGGATTCCTTCACCATCTATTCCTCTTTCTTCCTCATCTATTCCCACTCCTTCCTATCTATTCCTTCTTCTACTCTATCGAAAAACTAACAACTTCCTTCTCTGCCGATGATGTAAAATCGCTAATCGCATCGTACTCTCTCTCTCATGTCATACTTTGCAAGCTGACCTGAATGCTTTCAGGGTGGTGTGGGACTAACTTTTTGTCTCTTAACTGTTCTAAGTGCAAAGTTATGTCTTTTATAGAGGTTCTCCCCAATTAACTAGTTACTTTTAAATAATTTCCCGGTAGAAAGAATTAATAATACTTCCTTGGTTGTCAAAAAATTTGGGGATCTTAATCGACCACAAACTTAGTTTTAATCAGTATATATCGACTACTAAGCCCTACGTATAGGCTAAGAGTGTTCTTGGCTTATAAAGCGCTGGTCGAAGGAGTCAAGGATCCATATACTACCAAAATATTTTACTTCTTTAGTCCGCCCCATATTGGAGAATGATCTTGTGTTGGTCTCCTCAATATGAGTTTTATCAAAACAAATTAGAATGTATACAAAAATAGTTTTACTCTTTCGTGATTTGCGCTGGGATCCAACTGTACAACTTCCATCTTATTCTAGTCGACTTCAGTTAATAACCTTCCTCTTTAACTAATCGTAGAACAATGCTTGGTGTAACTTTTCTTTACAAACTTTGAATGGTGAGGTTGACTCTTCCGAGCTGTTGAGCCAAATTAACATTTCTGTTCCATCTAGAAGAGCCGCAATTTCACACCGCTTATACTTCACACTTGCACAACTAACTTTTCTCTGCATAAACCTTTTCGTATACTATGTATGACTACAACAGACTTTGGCACGTTATCGTTCCGAAACATCGCTTCCGGTATAAAAACTGCGCTCTTGTCCTTCCTCGCTCGTAATTAGTTGTATCATCTTTATTTTAACCTATCCTGTTTTTTTTATATGTAACCTATTATCTTATTACATTTAATATTTCTATTTCTTTAGTTAATTTATGTTTATATATGTAAGATGCTATGCCCTTAGGTCGGAGTGGGTAGAGGTTTAACATTAACTTACTTGGGTCATTCGTACAGCCCGGGACTGGTGTCATATGGGCCACTTGTCGCACTGAGCGTTGTACGACTACGTCCATATATGAAAAAAAAAAAAAACATCAAGCGTTCATCATTTGGCTATTTTTTTTTAGCTGCACAATAATTTTTTTATATGTTTAATTCATTGTCGAATTCTTTAAATGCATTTTCAACAATTTTCCTACTAGCAACTTTACTTGCTTTTGATTTATTTGAAAGTCAGTTTTATTAATGTTAATTTGTTTAAACATTTTTTTTGTCATGTTATACGAAATAAAATATTAGACAATAGCAAAAAAGGGGAAACATTTCTTCTCATTATGTTTCAAAGCACAACAGTGAAGAGGAAAGGCATACAAATGAAGCAGTTTAATTTTGCTTTTTTGTTGGTACAGGCTTTTTTGTTGTACAGGTTTTCGGTGGGCTCAGCTATTTTTGGTTGTTTAATATTAATTTAGTTAGTGAGTTCTTTTGATACTACAACTGCACGATCCACTAAGAACTTAAAACTTAGCCTTCGTCAAGCGTAGGTATCCACGCAATTGCAGGTTCCAAGTCAGCAACCACATGTATGATCCAAATTGGGCTTTGCATGACGAAGCTTCGAGTAAAAGCCTTGATTTCAGCGAAACCCCGATAACTCAAGCTTATATAATAACTTATACTAACTTATACTTATACATACTGTTGCATACATTTGGTGACTGTAATAAACCATTTCAGCTTTAAGTACATTAAATAAAAAAGGCAAAATAGTTTTTTATTCATTGCTTTTATATAACGTTTTATCTTTTATTTTAAGGTTCATTCTGAACGTGCACCAGAGGATGAGTGGCTAGATATTCTCACATCCATATTCTCATCGGATGAATAGCTTCCTATTGCTTGCAAGTGTTCAAGAATCTGTCATGATCATTTACGCATATAAAACATATACTATAACTCAACAAAGAATTTCGGTGATATCTCATGGCCGATACGAGGTATGTTTAAGAATAATAAAAAAAATGGAAACCTATATTATGATCAGACTATATTGCCAAAAAAATGTATTGAATTGTAATAGAATAAACTTGTATAAGGTATTATTATATTGTATAAGTTCGGCACTACATAAAATGATTCTTATGGAAAATTAATTTTTTTATTTTTTCAGGTGTTAAAAATACTTTGTGGATACAGTAAACCATATTGTTTACTATTTGGCAACACAAGAAAAAAACCCGCCAGAGACATTATACACAGTCAAAGATCCTATACATGACGATACCAGAAGTAGGATTTTTTAATTCTAACAGAAATTTTAAGCACTTATCTTTTAATATAATTAACAGAATGAACCACAATGTATAACCTGCGATTAGGAGAAGCTCTTTGGAGTAGTCGATATATTATGTAAATTGTTCACATTTGACGCCTTTATGACACCTTCCTTAGGTGTTGCAACAAATTATGCAATAGAATTCTATATTTAGAATGCCAAGCCAGGCTACCTGTATCAGGCGTACATATGCATAAACGCATAGTCTAGTTAAATTTATATGATACACGGCCTATTACACAGAAAGCTGCAAAAGCTCGCTTACCTTACAGAGATCATCGAAATTCCATTGCCACATGGAGCCGAGCTCAAGTACAATTACTCTTCCCCCCAGTTGGGAGAGGAGCTACGAGATGCCGCATTTCCTGTTGTTGTAGAAGTGTACGTAGTAAAATTTAATTAAAGAAATACATTATGTGCTCCTTGTATAGAAATGGACGACCAGGTTCCGATCAGTTTCCGAAAAATTTCGAATCGATTGGGCACTACATGTCATCACGTAATGAGTATTTATATTCGTTTGGATGTAAGGGTGCAAAAGGACAAAGCAGGAAATCTCTATATCGTCATTTGGGCGGGTTGAGTTCAAGATCAGATATCTGTATTAAGGTATTGAGTAACTGTACCATCACTACCAAAATTTTCAAAATAAAATATTGATATATTTGCAGATATTTATTGGATACAATAAGTTTTCTGGATGAAACAAGAGTCGGTATATGGGGATGGGGTTACGGAGGCTACGTTACATCCATGTTCTAGGCACTCAGCAGGATATTTTCAAGTGTGGAGTTGCGATTCTCCTATAGCAGATTGGCTTTACTATAGTAAGAAACAATAATGATAATTATTTATTCAAACTAGACGCAAATGCTTACACTTCAGATTCAGCCTTTACTGAGCGAATATTAGGACTTCCAACCGAAATTATAAAGATACGTCGAAGCGGATGCACTCAACGTGCTCGGCTAATAAATCCAACTCTTTTTTTTAATTCACGGCTTAGCAGACTCAACTGCACCTTACGTACATGGGGTTCAATTAGCTAAATCCTTAACCAACGCAAATATTTTATATAGATATCAGGTGTGTATAACAACCTTTATAATTTTTAATGATAGTGATATTTAAATTTATTTTAGACATATGCAGATGAGGATCATGACTTAAATGGTGTACTCGAACACGTTTACTCATCTATGGAACATATTTTGCGGAGTGCTTGAGCCTGGATCCCGACGATACAAAACCCGACTTAGATCAGAATTTGGTTCCAGCAGAATAATATGTTTAAGTCATTCAAAAATGTAAATAGTTTGCTTAAAGTGATAAACAAATGCAACAGATTTGAAGGCGCTACATGGTTTAATCAAATAAAAGGAATTACCCATGGAAATCTGAAATAATACAATGCATCTTACAATGGACGGATTTCGAAATTTGGTTGCAAAAATTTTAAATTTTCAATATACTTGTAATTTTTTTTTTTTATTGCACAATTTTTTTTTTTGCTTTTAGCGTTTAATTTTGTTTCCCCTCTAGCACCCAAGGCACATTTTGTCAAAAGTCTTTAAAATTAGTTTTAAGCTTTAGGCATAAAAATGTGCAAAAGTTTGCAATTGCACTGCTACTTGGAGACTACTTGAAAAGTAGTCTGTTTCTCATTATTAATGAATCTTTATATTAAACAAATATGTTTATAATTTTTTAACCAGTGAGGAATACACCAATTAATATTCCACAGAACAAACAAGCAATAAACGATAAGCATCAGCAACACACAAAAGCCAGAACACATGAGCGTAAGCAGAGACACGAACCATCGTCAGCAGCATGTTGCGATAGCTGATCATTAGCAACATACGATATGATGCAACATGTTCGATCGAAACGCACGGAACCACCAGCGAATTTCGTCAGAGCGGGAAGATGCGTTGGCCAAGTATGTGACGTAAAGAGCGAATACCGGTTATGAGCGGCCGAAGCTCATAAAGCGTCGCTTAACAACAGGAGAGGCTGTACTACCAATGAGAAATCACAAGGAGCAGAGAGAAAGTGATGGATGCCCGCATAGCAACAGAGGCGCTATGTTGTAGAATACCCCGTCATTTGAAGCTGTGTGAAATATTTTGGCGCACTATTCTATATTTCCTAATAAATCGGCTTTAAAGTTATAGCTTTGGGGACTTATAAGTAAAACGCCGAGTGGCCTAAAAGCAGTTCGACGGTGTAAGGAGTAGAGGTCCTGCCTAAAATCGCCGAAACTCTGGTCCAACCCCCGCCCGAAACTAGTCAGTTTTGGGTTTCCTTTTTTTTTCCTTTTTTAATAATTATTTTTGTCTAATAGGTCTTTTAATGATTTGTAATTGGAAACAATTTTATGTATGTTGAAATTATATAGATGCAAATTATTATTATTAACTATTATTAACTTATAGGCTTAAGGTAAAACTACCTATATGCACGTCATTATGTATTGTATTTCTAGGCAAGTTAAAAATATGATAAAGCGGAAGCAAAACTCCTCAACGCTTATTATTTTGTTTGTTTCCGTTAAATGGTTTAAAGTTGGTATGTTTTGCACAAAAGCATTATTAAACATGTTCATAGTCTTGAGAAAATATACATACGTATATCATGTTTTTATGATTTATAACAACAAAAATGTGAAGGCAGAAGTTAATTGGTCTATTTACGTCTATATTATATTATGTTTTTGTAAAGGCATAAAAATGAATCCAAACAAAAATCATCAAAAGACCTACCGCTATTAGACAAATATAATTATTAAAAAAAAAAAAAAATGAAACCCAAAACTGACTAGTTTTGGGCGGGGTTGGACCAGAGTTTCGGCGATTTTAGGCAGGACCTCTACTCCTTACACCGTCGAACTGCTTTAGGCCACTCCGCGTTTTACTTATAAGTCCCAAGCTATAACTTTAAGGTCGATTTATTAGGAATATATAGAATAGTGCGCCAACATATTTCACACAGCTTCAAATGACGGGGTATTCTACAACATATCCAAAATTCATCCAAATCGGTGATTCGCATAGCTGAAGTTCCCCTTCCTAGGTGACTTCCTAGGTCACCTGCTGACAGAAGTACAAACTAAACATTGTAGCCGACGCATGTCAAGCAGAAGTCTGCAAGATAGTCATAGACAACGGCCCTGTGTCCTTTCCGGTTTCGCTTACGACCAAGGAGATATATATATGGGCCGTATTATATAACCCGTGAGCCAGATAACGCCACCAAATCGTGCAGGCGCGCGGACCAAATCTACGTGGCATTTCAAGAATACACACGAGACCGCCAATGCTATTAAGCGTATGTCCCTGCGTCGTGCCAGCGTTTCCTCATGCTGTTGTCGATCAGAAGGAATGCGTTCTATTCCGCCGTTTTAATGGTATCGTTGGTCGTTGCACCCAGGCTAAGCAATGGAAGACCACACAGGGTCGTTGGCCCAAGAAATCGGTCGAATTCCTGTTGCAGTTGCTGCGCAACGCAGAAGCCAATGCTGACTACAAGGACTCGATGTCGATCGTCTAGTTGTCGACCACATTCAGGTGAACCGTGCTCAGTGCCTGCGTCGTCGTACATACCGTGCCCATGGTTGCATCAATCTCAATCTAGGTCATCCTCACCGAGAAGGAGGAGGTCGTCTCAAAGACAACTGATGATGAGACGACAAAGAAGAAGCTCTCCAAGAAGAAGCTGCGCGCCAGAAAGAGAAGATGTTGCGTTCTGAATAAAAATGTTTAATATATTATGGTTTTGGCGTGTCCTGTGGGGGCCCCAAAGTGCTGATGTGTCAACATAGCACATAAAGCGGGCCAAGAAGAAGTAGTGTTTTTTTTTTTTTTTTCTCTCTTAGAACTTACAAACATTTAATACAAAAAGTTACAACAATAACAGGAAACATAAGGTGAGAGCAAAAAAAAATAAAAGATAACGGCTACTGCCGGACGACCTGTCGGTATGACATCGCAGACCGTGCCTTTATTTATTGGGCAGACCTTTCCCTCTCTGTTTTCTCGAAGCCCATGAAGTGATGTCAGGGGGTGTGAGTCCACCTCCCCTTGGAGGAGGACTTCCACCTTTCCTGCCATCTACGCAGACTTGACTGCCATGCCCTCCGATGCTCGAGGCCTCTCTGCTGATCAGTGGTAGTACTGTTTGTTTGCCTCGACGCTGTGAAGGAGGCCGACGCAATTGCAGCGTATTCGTCGATTGGCAGCAACCCAGTGCGAAAAGCGCTGCACACCCTGATTGCGCTTAAGCTATGCGTCGACTCGAGGCTCCGCTTTAGGATCTTGTGTCGATTATGACTCCGAGGTACTTTAGAGCACGCTTGGAGATAATGGTGGTATCGCCGACCCTGATGCTGGCAGTCTCAACTCGCTTGCGGCTACTTATGAGTACTGCCTCCGTCTTTTGTGCGGCTAATTGCAGGCCGGCTGAAGAGAGCCATTGGCCAACCTTAATGATCGCGCGGTTGGTTACTTCTTCAGCTGCCGTGAGTTTCTTGGCTATCACCACCAGTGCTACGTCGTCTGCGAAGCCAACTATATGGGTTCAGGCTCGAAATCCAAGCGTAAGATACCGTCGTACATGACGTTCCACAGCAGGGACCCAAAGCAGACCCTTGTGGGACGCCAGCAGATACGACCCTTTCTTCCAACCCTGCGTCCGTCCAGAATCGTATCATCCTGTTGCAGAAATAGCTGGCTACGCACTGATGAGATAGCTCGGAATCCCGAAGGCCTCAAGCGCTTCCAAGATCCTGTTCCATCTCGCTGAATTGAAGGCGTTTACCACAAGGCAGTAACCACCTTTCCATCTCGTACCTTCAATTGCCCTTGCAGCTAATCCTACCACCCGATGATTGCGTCGATCGTAGATCTCGCCTTCCTGAATCCAAACTGGTGCTCGAATAGGCCGCCCCTTGCTATGATGCTGTTTCCAGACGCGAGCAGATTATTGCCTCAAGGACTTTGCCAGCTGTATCGATGAGGCAGATGGGCCTATAGGGGACGCCTCGCCTTACGGCTTCCCCGCTTCGGCAGCAACACCAGGTTTTGTTTCCATTTATCGGGAAAGACACTTTCGTTCAGACATTTGGAGTAAAGCTCTACGAAAACGTGTGGTAGAGCAGCACTGCACGCTTGAATGCGTTAATGGGAATCGAAAACGGACCTGGTGCCTTTTTGGGCTTCAGTCGCCTCACTGTCTGAAGGACCTCGGTTAGCGTACACTCCGCTGAGTGTAGGACTGGAGTCAGGTGGGGCACACGCATTGCTTAGTCGACCTCAGGGAAAAGTCCGTCGACAATTAAGCGTACCGCTTGCGCATCCGTTGGGATGGGTTCCTACTGGAGTTTAAACGCTTGGCCACTAACTGGTAGGCCTTGCCCCAGGGGTCGTGCTCAGCAGAGTCGCACAATGCAAGAAAACATTCACGTTTGCTGGAACGGAACGCAATCTTCAGCATATTCCGACGTCTCTTATACTCCAGGCCCAGAGCCTCGAAGTTTGTCGAACAACGTGCGCGCTGATAAAGACGCCTTGCGCGAAAGCAGGATGTCCTGGCTTCAGCGACAGCATCATTCCACCAAAAGGCTGGGGTGTGGTGCGCGTGTATGTGCCACTCTGAGACATGCTAGCCTCACAGGCCTCTACTAGCCGTGCCATTACGGAATTTGCGCAGTCTTCCGCGCTCATGTTGTCCCTAACGCTTAGGCCCTCCAGGTTGTGACCGTAGACCTGCGAGTTGAGGGTGTGAGGAACATTATAGGCAAGGATAATGTCCCACACAACAAACAAGCTACAACAAACAAGCCACAACAAACAAGCTACAATAAACGGTCAGATACAAACGCAGCCAAGACACAAACCAAAGATACGATATAAGACCAAGCACAGAATTGGTTGTATAAGAATAAAATCGGCTGTAGATGTACAAATGGAACAAGGCCGGTCAAACATGGCCGATCGAACCCCACGCAACCGCTGGCAATTTCGTACAAGCGGGAAGATGCGTGGGAAACATAACACGATAAGTTCGGCCGTATAAGAGCTAATGAACGAGGCCGATCGAACGGGGCCAATCGAGCCACACGCAACCGCTGGCGATTTCGTACAAGCGGGAAGATGCGTGGGAAACATAACACGATAAGTTCGGCCGTATAAGAGCTTATGAACGAGGCCGATCGAACGGGGCCAATCGAGCCACACGCAACCGCTGGCGATTTCGTACAAGCGGGAAGATGCGTGGGAGGCATAATGCATATTAGTGGCTGTATAAGAGTAAATGAAACCGGGCTTGAGGGCATAATTGCATGCAAAAAGGGGGCATTGGCCTCGTTAGATAAATCAAGAGCATAGAGAGGCAAATATAGATGCATGCGTTAGCGTACATACACGCACGTCACACGTACACTATGCGTGAGTGACAGCAAGGGAGAATACCGGTGGCCAATGGGTCGCTCTATGCCTACGTCACGCTCATGAGAACGAAAGCAGTTAGATTGCGAGCAGCAAAAATCTTGTGAGCGAAAGAGAACAAAAGTGAGGGCCAAGCAAGCCCGAAAGACGGGTGCGGGGGACGCTTGGTATCGAAACGAAACCAAGTGAGGGCTATGCTTTTGAATCGGGGAGTAGGGGGGAATGCATAGATGCGAGAAGCAATAATGATTTGTGGATTTGTGAGGGGAATATGCAAGCCAAAGGGGAGGATGAGTCATGGGGAAGCCCTCTATCTAATAGATACGAGATGCGTATGAAAGTGCATTGCATGGGAAATTAAACGATGTGGTATATTAAATTATTCAGGCTAATTATTATTAAACAATAGTTAGTTAATACAATTAGTATATATACGTATATAAATATAATATTGAGCGAATATGGGCGAAATTGGGTATGACGAGTGGATCAAAGGGAGCGACGGGCGACGGCAGCGCTGACAGAGAAAGCAGAGAGATTCAACGGGATACGATGGGCGCCAATAGAAGGGCGACGCCAATGCGTGAAAGTGATGGAAGCACATAGATGCAAGGGAGCTAGACAAGGACAAGGAAATAAATGGGCGCTCAGCCACAAAGAAAGTGGACACATATGCGTCAGGAATACGGGACTTTCACCACGCATGGCAACAAGTGGATGCGTGGATGAAAGTGGACGGCCGATGGAAAATTACCAGCTGTATAGCGGTATTTCACCAACCAGTGCCTGAGGCCAGAGGAGCTGCCTTTATAAAGGCGGCACAAATCAGAGTAATCATCAAGTCATCAAGTCGTGATCAAGTAACAAGTAATTAAGGCCTTACGAGTAACCTTAAGAACTTATCAAGGAAACACAAGGAGCAACAGAAAAACTAGGAACTATACAGGCCTTACGAGTAACCTGTACAGTTCATCCGGTAGCAACAAGTCCTTAAATAAGGATAACAAACACCGTACCCAAGCTAGAGTAAATTGGAGAGAAGCCAAGCATTTCCAGGAGTATCCAAAGTCAGTGGTAGGCACGAGGATATATCCTACTGCCGAAATTCCAGGATCTATATATCCTGACGAGTACCAATTGCTGAGGAACATCCTGCTTCCTGATAATAGCTACGGGATTCGTCCCAAAGCCATAAAGCAAAGGCCATCTCAACGAACATAGCGAAAGGGGTGCAGAGGTGTGTAGCACAAATCAAACACACGATACAGATCGAGACAATAACCAGCAACGGCTACAGGAGCAAGAGGGAAGCAAGAAGGGACGACGAGGGATTCGAAGTGACTCACCAACGCTGTCCAAGCCCAGAACTACCGTAGAGAAACCGTCATATACAACCGAGCCCACTAATGATTTTGAATAAACATACGTATACGCATTAGCAACTGAGATCAAACGTGTTTTTAATTTCACCGGGGCACAAAATAAATTTGTTGTGCCGAACTTAGCCCAAGAGATATTGTAAATATCCCGAAGGACGAAAAAGCATCGTTACAAGGGTTTCCGGCTTAAAAACCCTCCGAAAGTGCTGCGACCTTTGGAGCGGTTGCCTTCTGTCGCCAATGGTGAAGGTGATGACTTCGTCGTCACTCGCCGAGTATGTTGATCCCACGCGCCATGTGGCTGAGGCGTCGATACTATCGCTGGCAAAAGAAAGATCCACAATAGATCCTGTGCCGGCCTTTCTGAAGGTATTCTGGGAGCCAACATTGAGCAACAGATGTTTAGATTGGCGAAAGCTACCAGCAGCAATCTACCTCGAGCGTCCCCATTCGACTGACCAAGCATTAAAGTCGCCACCTACAATCACTCCTTGTCGTCCTCTAAAGTCTTTGGCGATGCTGTCTACCGTCCGTCCAAACTGCTCTAGCTTGCTAGGCGCGAGATAGCAGCTGTAGAGCCAATAACTGCCAAACCTCGCTTTCACAAATCCATCCTTGCGAATGTCCTGAACTACGCCGTCACCACTACTACAACACCACGCCGCTGCTCTACCGCTCGAGTCCTTCGCCCAACAGGGACCTGTGCCGGTTTTATAAGGTTCGCTTAGCAGGGCTATATCCGCTCTTATCTCCCGAACAGTCTGCTGCAGCAGGTCCTGGGCTGCGATGCAGTAGATCAGGTTTAAATGCAGGATCTTCAGGGCTGGCTTGATCTTTGAAGCTCATTGGGGGTCCTCGATTCGCCTGTAGCTGGGCATAAACGGCAGAGGATGCAGTGCGATTCCATTGAGGGACAGACAGCTGCCTTGTGGCCTGCTACACTGCACTTGAAGCAACGGCTTGATCTGTCCTCCTTGCTAGGGCACTTCGCGGCGATGTGACCAGTACGTAGGCACTTGAAGCAGCGCAAAGGCCGCTGCTCGAGCTTTCTTTAGCCCAGCCTATCTCTACACGACCAAGTTCGATGAGCTTGCGTTTACGTCTACCTTAGCTTGCGAGGATAGCTTCGTTAGAAGCTCCTCAGGGATCACCGCTGCATCTAGGTTGTAGATTGCTACCGTCCTAAGCTGTATAAGGGCCTTCACACCGGCTTTTGCACCCAGCACTTGGGTTGTGTCGTCCTGGAGCGATTGTATACTCGTAGCAGAGTCCTTGCGAAGCTCCAGTAGCAGCGCGTGTTTAGCTGCGCGACGTACTCTGGAGACATGCTCACGGACGTGGAGTAGTTTACCATCCGTACGCCTGGTCACCATCGTTAGGACTTGGCTACAACTGAGCCCGCTGCTGGCCTCGATCAGAATTGCATCCGGTCTGTGCCTGATTCTGGGTTTGGCCTGCTTCGGGGAGCCACCACGTCGAGGCTTCCCTCGGATGTCCCATGATCCGCTATTGAGAGGTGCGGTTTATCGCCTTGAGGAGTATGTGATTCCTGCTGCTGCTGATGGGCTTCCACAGGGTGCCGTTTTTTAGAACGCTGCTTAGATGCGTGAGCACTCGGCTGCCGCAGTTGGTTTCCAGCTGGTTCAGACGGACCTGGTGCCTTGTCTTCTCGCTTTGCCAATGGTGAAGTCTGAGTAGGCCGGGTCATGGGGGACATTGCGTCGGTCTGCTGCCCACGACTGGCACGCTCAGGTGGTGCCTTCGAGCAATTGGGACATGCCTCCAATGTAACTGTCTCGGTCGGGTGTCCGCTGAGCCGGGAGCTGACTTCCGCCTGCAGCTCTTTCTCCACCTTTTCAAGAAGGGCGTTTGTGATGGCCCGCTTGCCTCCTTTCTTCTCGGTCCGTTCGAGAGCCGTTTACTACAGTGTCACGACAGTCACAGGGAAACAATTCGTGACACCAGAGGTAAAAATAAATCAAATTCAAGAGCTGTTTGAGCTCATTAGAAGGAACTTGTAATGGAAACCAACAAACGGATTGTATGGGCGAAAGAGCACCATATATTGAATGCGGCAGAGGAATTTGCAGTAAAACTCGCACCTAAATTTGGAGTACAATATGAGGTAGTCGGGCCTATATCCCCAGTCACATGCAAATTACGTCACCAAGGTACAAGAAAAAACCGTCAATCACATATTAGCCAGCTCAACCAACAGATATGTGACATAAATTAAAGCAAGTTGAAACAAAAAAAAAACTGTTGTGTATGCAGCTCTGTCATGTGCCAAACCATCTGGCGACGCAATTTTCTTGCTTCTTCCAATAAGTCAGTTAGTCCAGCCATGTCGATTGCAGAGCACACAAGCACTTTAACTTTGCCATAATAAAACTTTGTAGCTGTTCTTATTAAATAAAGAATTCAAGTACAATATTGTAAACTGGCGACGAGGATGGGATGCATTCATTCGAAATTTTGTAAACTTTTACACACACACACATTTGCATGGCAGATTCATTGGTGGTGAATTTATGGAAAAAAATGGGGCTCATATTTTGAGCGATTTAAATTGTTCCTGCTTGCCAATGATGTCGAAGACGAGGGTAGTAAAACAGCACCTTTCCTCACACTGTTCGGAGAACCAGTCTATAATCTTTTGAGATCATTGGCGTTTCCTAACCAGGTCAGTACATTACCGAGACCAAATCGAGAAGATTCTAACCGACCATCTTTGTCCACGTCCATCTAAAATCACTGCGTTTTATCATTAAAAACAAACGTAATCAACATATGGATGAGACCGTCGGAAACTATATGGCAGCGCTGCGTATAATGGCAAAGGGTTGAAATTTCGGAGTAGCGTTGGGCGGATTGCTGCGTGATCGTTTTGTATGCGGCATGAGGGATGAAAACTTGCAGAGAGGTCTGGCAGACACTGAATTGACAGTGCAGAAAGTTTTGGAGCAAGCAACTACTAGTGAAGCTGCAACAGCGAGGGCAAAGGCCATCAGATATACTAATGAGGCTATCCACAGTATTAAATCACATCGTACTCAACAACTACATAAATGAATGGAACCGGTCCACAAGGCCGGCAGGAATGCCCTTGTCGTGATGCAGCATATACATTCGCGCTTGTACACCGCTCCTGGGAGTCCGAGGAGCAGTCCAATGAAGAGGCACCGGATATGATAGAACGAAGAAGACATCAAGGAGGGGCACAGTGGCCAGAGCAGCCTGGAAGATATGCGCCGTGGGAACTGAACGAGGAGTATGCAGTCCCTTCGGCACAAGCATGGGAGCCAGCACGCCCTCAACGCCGTTTCGCATGGTGGACAACACGTCGGAGGCCAGTGAATCGGAAGACGAGGCCGGGGAAGAAGTAGGTATGGTTGATGGAGAATCCAGCTAACCTCCTTGCGTGTTACCATTTACAATTTGTTACAATCGGACTTCTTTTTGGCAAATTACGTGGGAGGAAGGTTTTAGCTTTCATAGACTCATACCGATTGACTCGGTTGTTTATTTAATTTTGTTTAATTATTTACGTCAGCTAACACAGCAGTCGACAAAAAAGCATAAGCTAAAAAACAGATTAAAATTAATTAAAGAAAGTAAGCTTAGCCTTATACACAAATAAACATCCCCGTCCCAATGGAGGTTTTTTATTTGCACAAGATGCCAGCCATGCCCCGATTCACAGCCAATGTGAAAGCAATGCGAAGTAAAAAATATATTTAGCGGATTCGTTGTAGATTATTAAAAAGTATAGCGCGAAGAGAAATGAAAAAAA
Organism: Drosophila willistoni; assembly: GCF_018902025.1. Lineage (NCBI taxonomy): Eukaryota > Metazoa > Arthropoda > Insecta > Diptera > Drosophilidae > Drosophila > Drosophila willistoni. The sequence goes on along the minus strand of NW_025814459.1, from coordinate 5,270,298 downwards.
TATGAGGAGAGATAAGGTGAGAAAGGGTGAATAGGAAAAAAGTTTCTGATCCGACGTCAGGGGACACAAAAATATAGAGTATAGTTCTTAAACTAGTTAAATGACTTCACCGTTGACTAGTTTATGGAGAAAAAGAATACCAAATACGAGCCTACGGTTGTAAAGTGAAGGAAGATTAATAAATATAAGTCTGTCAGTTTGAGACGGTAGGCGAACACTTGGGCCCCAATTAAGACCGCGTAAGCCGAACTTGTGGAATTGCTTTTTAACTGATTCAATACTACGCTGGTGGACGGAGACAAACGACTGAATGCCATAAAAGAGCACATTGAGGCACAGAATGCATCGAGATCTGATTCCAAGTACACGCCATCCGCAAACATGAGCACGCGTGAATGAGCCAAGGCCAAAGGAAAATCATTTATAAACAAGGTAAATAACAGTGGGCCCAGATGACACCTGACGTAGCTCGAACAGTTTTAGATATCGAGGAACGAAAATACACCTTTTGGGTTCTGCCAATAAGATACGACTTTAACCAAGCCAATAGTTTTGGGGAAAAACCCATGATGTTAAGTTTCGCGAGAAGCATAGAATGATCAACCGTATCGAAAGCCTTACTAAAGTCAGTATAAATAACATCAGTTTGACACTTTTTACGAAAGCCATCGTGTACAAGGGTAGTCAATTCTAAAAGGTTAGTAAGCGACGAACGACTCTTCATGAAGCCATGCTAACAAGGAGAAATAGTGTATCTGGATAGGTCTTGAAGGGAAGACGTAATAATTTTCTCAAACAGCTTAAGTACTGCCGAAAGTTTGGCAATGCCACGGTACTTAGAAATATCCGATTTGCTACCCTTTTTAAAAAGCGGAATTATAAAAAACTCCTTCCGAATATCAGGAAAGCCACAAGTCTCACTCGTTATTAAAAATAACCCAGATTAGGGCTTAGATAGGGAAATCGAACAAATATTATGGATGCAACCAGGAATATTATCAGGCCCGGGTACGAAGAAAGACGTAATAGATGATAAGCTAGAGATAATACAGTAACCCTAGAAAAAATAAACTATTTAAATGTGGGATTGAAAAGGGATAGGGTGTGGGATGTGAATAAGTAATAGAATAAGTCGACTGAAAGAATTTTTTAAACAGATCTGCAATATTTGAATCATTATTAGCAGTCTGGTCATTAAGTCTGAAGGTGGAAGGTAGTAAATTAGAACGTCGTTTAGAACTATTAAATGTAAAATCTTTTGGGGTTATTGTTGAATTCAACCTTACAGCGCACGATATAATTATTGTAAAATTGAGTATTTAAGAAACAAAATTGATACACAATAATTTGCACAGTTAAGTCGCGAACCAGTTTTTTAAACCTTTCAAAATATCGCGATTTAATGTTACGAAGATTAGAATGCCTACGTGTGAACCAGTCCGGCGCACTGGAGACTGTAGAGACATTCACATAAGGAACGTATTTATCAATTAGAGAATTAAGAGAAGAGTAAAAAAAATTCACTGCACAATTTATATCGCAGCACTCAAATAGAAATGACCAATCAAAAGAGAAAAAAATGCTATTAAGAAGATTGAAATTTAATTTACGAAAACATCTACGACGAGAATTTGCGATGTTGTTAAATGAATTAGAAACGGAATCGTAAGAAATAATAACTTCAAGGGTAAAGTGATCTTCAGGGTTCACAAGGGTCTGTGTTTGAGATACAGTAGGATCATCAGCAAGCTAAAAAATATTAGGCAAGTTAATATCACCTAAATCTATAAGAAAATCACGACCTTTAAGACGACTAAAAATAGTTTGCAAAGCATCAGCATGGTGCATGTAGGTCATAATTTCAGAAGCTGGAGGAATATATGAACAATAAATATATAAGCTAAAGTTGGAATATGTAACTTCAACGGAAATAAACTCAACACCTAAGGGCAGATCAATCGGCACAATACTTGTGTAATGACCGGGTTCCATTTGAGAAAAAATAATATTAAAGACGGATACGTCAGTGTCAGTTGATTCTAGTTTTCAGATTGATTCTTTATTCCAAATTATTATTTTGCTTAAGCTAAGTGTACATATATATTCTTATGCTGCGACTAATGCGACAGCTACAAAAGAGAGGGAGAGAGTCGGTACATACATACATATTGTTGGAGCGCATGCATCAAAGTGCTTGGTCAGCGTTCACACGCTGGCCTGGCTCTAGCTCATGTTACGCTTGTGCATACATTGCTTAGGTGAATATATGTATGTGCATATACAAATGTACATACATATATGATCATGCTTAGCTGTAGATTTATGTGAATATGTTTATGTACATACATCAATGTATATATATAAACATATTCAAGTGCACAATTATATTTTAATGCGTATATGTTTAATTGTTTATACTTGCAACTGAGTGTTACAAGTTGAGCTCATTGTACTGATTGATTATTTGTATGAATATACTACACTTGGACACATTCAAGTTAACAGCAATGAGTAATCCACCGCTACGACGACCAACACGATCAAGTCTATAAGAAATAAAGTTATTAGAAAGAATTTCGTTATCCAAAACAGAGGAGTTAAGCCAAGTTTCAGAAAAAGCTAATATGTCAGCGGAAAAGGTTTGGCTATCACAGAACAGTTTCGAGAGCTTGGTAAGAAGTCCTCTTACATTTTGATAATGAATGCAAAGACTAGACGTTATTTATTTTTTGAAGCAGAAGATGAATTAGGAAGGTGGACAGGCAACGGACGGGAGCGCTTATTGGGCAAGTTTAGCGCATTAAGCCAAGCTGAGGCTTAGACTTAGAGAAACCAGAAAATTTGTCATAGTCGCGACCGTTAAGGAGAGCACATTTTAAGCGAATAAGATTATCGCAGAGCCAACAACATATTGCTCTATACTGATCATCAAAACGATTAGAATGCTTGCACGTAGGTAGACAACAAGCCATTGAAACGCAAAAAGAAACACAAGGCAAAACTATATAAAACCACCGGGCTGGGGCTAACTTCGACCGCCTCAAAGTTTGTATATCCTTGCCTACAATCTTAGCATAGGAAAAAACTAAGATATTCATCAAAGTCACTGTTTTCTACCGATCGTTCCTATGGGAGCAATATGATATAGTTACCCGGTCGTTATCAAATTCGGCACAGTCATTACCGGATATATTAAACTAACACATTGTAGCATGTTCTAGAATAACAACATTACAATGTATACAAATATATTGTATCAATTAGTAACAATATTTATGTGCGCAACATTCAAGTACATTTGCCTCTTAAGCAACATAACCACCCATGAGTGCATGGTGCTGGACAATTGCTGCGTCGGCAAATATAACACGCGCGGCCACTCAGGCCCAATATGCAATATGATACATCCTCACTCTCTCGCTGCTGCGACATATATACATACATACTCTTATGTAAACATTATACATTTATACATTCATACATTTATACATAAATAATTTTATACATAAGCATACCGCTCCTCTGCCTGCATTGCCAGCAGCGCAGCTACGGTTTTAGCTATAGAAAACAATTGTAATAGAATTAAGAATCATTGAATAAACCATACTCAAAACGACAAGACCTGCTTGTGTCTTAATTTATTCCAAAATACACTACTTCCCAAAGGATCCTACATCGAGCATATTACATGGCGACCGTGACAGTGGTCACTAACTTAATAAAAGTGACCGGAAGGCAAAGCGGACCTAGAACCTAAAAGGCAACAACGTTTGGAGGTGCTGAGCAGAATATCATTTACGTGTGGTAGGCAATCCGCCCACTACACCAACGTTGGGCAACATCATGAGGATGAATGAAGAAAAACAAAATACATATAAAGAAAAGTAAGTAGAGTTATGGGAAAAAAATCCGGTGTGGTAAAGAAGTTAAAAGCCAGAAAGGCTAAAATTTTGAGGCTATTACACAGCCCGAATACAATAAGTTGGAATACCTCGGTGAGATTACACGCCGAGGTAGAATTCATAAAAAGCCAATTGGGCGAAAAGAAAAGTAAAACCACAAAATAGAATTTTTAAAAATAGAATTTAAACCACAACCGAAATCCCATACTCTACGATACACAACGTGGCAAAGACGAAATCAAAAATAACGCCACAACCGGAGAAAGAATTACCAAAAGTGAAGATAGTCTGCCCAAACGACTGCCGTATTGCGAATATACCCCAAAATCTGGTGCGAAGACCGGCACCGGTACCGCCTGAGCCCATAGGCCCCGGACATCAGCAGCTGAAATTGAACGTGCCCTAAAAGTGAACCGATAGCGCTACAAAGAGCGCCCAACAAAACTTAATGATTAAAATATGCGCTAAAATTTTTTTTAATGCACTGTGATGCATATTTTTTTTTATAAATTGTAAAACAAACTATGTACAATTGTGCGGCATTAAAGCTGTCCAATTAGAGTGTGGCCTGAAAACCACACGCAAAACTAGGCAGGGATATATGTAAAAAAGAAAAATTAAACAAAAACAAAAAAAAAAGAGATGAACAAAATAATAAAAAAAAAAAACTATCTCTACATAAAGCAGGAACAAAAGAAAATTCAAAAGTATTAAGAAAAGAAATAAAAAAAAAAGAGAAACAATTTTAAAATTTGAATGTTTGATAATAAAATAAGCAAGTTTGATGACATATTTAATGAACCCAATATGGGGTTATAATAGATACCAAGACAGTGGACTCCACTGCTAACGTTATCAATAAAATAGAGTCATCGAATGTAGATTTAAGACCAATAAATGCACTTTTATTAGTAATTGTAATAATAATGAACGCATATGTGTTATATAAAGCATACAAACTACACAATAAATGTGTAACAAAAAGAGCCTTAAGCCATGCTAATGATCTTGATAAGATCTAAATAACATATGCAACAATTGTAATAAAAGTGCATTTCAAAAAAAAATTATTATCAAAAGAAAAAAATATATATATCAATTTCCAAATAAAAAAAAAAAAAAAACAAATTTTTAAGCTGAATAAAATATATATTGGTTGATTAAAATGAGTACGTTAGACAATTATTTTAGGAAGATAGTAAATAGGAATCCCAACATTGCAGCGGATTTAGTTGAGGTTTTTAATAGGGACAATATTAAATCGGCACAAAGTTCGATAAATCTAGTACAGATAAGATTAGCATACTTCGATTTAACGGGGGAAGAATTCCCAGTTAAAGGAAGTGCAATGGTACAGATGAGTTTTATTGTCACAAATTTTTAAGCTGAATAAAATATATATTGGTTGATTAAAATGAGTACGTTAGACAATTATTTTAGGAAGATAGTAAATAGGAATCCCAACATTGCAGCGGATTTAGTTGAGGTTTTTAATAGGGACAATATTAAATCGGCACAAAGTTCGATAAATCTAGTACAGATAAGATTAGCATACTTCGATTTAACGGGAGAAGAATTCCCAGTTAAAGGAAGTGCAATGGTACAGATGAGTTTTATTGTCACAAATTTTTAAGCTGAATAAAATATATATTGGTTGATTAAAATGAGTACGTTAGACAATTATTTTAGGAAGATAGTAAATAGGAATCCCAACATTGCAGCGGATTTAGTTGAGGTTTTTAATAGGGACAATATTAAATCGGCACAAAGTTCGATAAATCTAGTACAGATAAGATTAGCATACTTCGATTTAACGGGAGAAGAATTCCCAGTTAAAGGAAGTGCAATGGTACAGATGAGTTTTATTGTCACTGTACCAAATATATGCTGTTTTTCCAACTCAACAGGCACATTTCGCTTCTAAGCTCAACAATAATAAGTTGTTGCGAAAATAAAGCCAAAATAAAAAAAATAAATATAGCCCACAACTACAAATTTGAAAGAAATATTGTAGATCATATGGAAAAAACCATAAAAGTAGCTTACGGTAGACTGTTAGCCAAGACTCCTTTAAGGAAAGACGTGCCCGGATGGGTACACGAACTTTTCAAGGACTCAATCGAGCTGATAAATATATCAGAACCGAGTAATGAACCCATAGATTTACCAGACTCAGATGTAGATATAGAGTAACAAACTATGAACATTTTTTTTTAAAAAAAGAGCGGTAGAGGCAATGGTAGCTTACGGTAGACTGTTAGCCAAGACTCCTTTAAGGAAAGACGTGCCCGGATGGGTACACGAACTTTTCAAGGACTCAATCGAGCTGATAAATATATCAGAACCGAGTAATGAACCCATAGATTTACCAGACTCAGATGTAGATATAGAGTAACAAACTATGAACATTTTTTTTTAAAAAAAGAAAAAATTTTTGTCAATTAAAAACAGGTCTAAACGACCATATACACGAAATATTCAAACAAACCATTGAGATAACGTCTCTGAAAAAAAAAAAGTTAATTTTTTTTACAAACTATGGTTACTTGGGATGATTTAAAAGGACAAGCTAGAATACACTCACAAGAATTAAGTAAATCTTGTAAGTGCCTTTCTCAGAATAGGGAAACATCCCAAGAAACAGTAACCAAACACACAAAAATTATAGCAGAGAATCTCCAAGCTATTAGAACAGTACTAACTGAACACTATGGCAAACTAAAATTGTGGAAAAAACAGCCGCAAATGCGTTCTACAGTGATTGCAAACAAAAAGCAATAACTGTGCTAAACAGACACAATATTGAATTTAAAAAAACATCTGATTTGGAAACTTCAATAGTACTGCAAGGAGTAACGCAACCAATGGCTGATGAAGAAATAGGTCAAGAGGAACCAGCAGTGAGCTCTGATCAATCAATCATAAGTCTTAACAAACCAGCCATTCCAAAAGAAAACACAATGACACAAACAAGGGTAGAATTCATAAATACAGCCACCAAACTGATACCATACTTCGATGGTGATATTAAAAGTCAACCGGGTTTTATAAAATCAAAATTAAAAGGTCAAGCGGCTAATACCCTAAGCTCAGAAAAAACGATTGATGAAGTAATACGAAAACTATCAACAATCTTCAAGGGTGAATCAGTAAACCTTTTAACAGCAAAAATTAAAAATCTGCAGAGAAACCCCAATAACTGTGTTTCATACACAAAGGAGATTACTGAGTTGACCGACGCTCTTAAAGGCGCATATATTTCGGATGGTCTTCCAAGTGAAGAAACAATAAAATACACTACCAAAGTGGCAGTAAATGCTATGGTAGGTCATACCAAAAGTCCAAGAGTCCAATTATTAATGGAATCAGGACACTTTCAATCAGCTAAAGAAGCAATCACTAGATTTACCACTCTTTCAGTAGAGTCGGGATCGACAGATAGCTTCCAGAATAAAGAAACCGTGGTAATTATAATAACAAATATAATTATCGCGGTAGAGGCAATGGTCGTGGTTATTTTAATAACTATAATAATAACAACAACGGCCAAAATTCCCAGCAAAACAGGAATAATAATAACAAAGGAAACAACAGAGGTTACAACAAGAATAATAGAGGTAACCGAGGAAATAACCGACAAAACGGTTATACCAATAATAATGTTATGGTAGCACAGAATGCTTCGGGAAACTCCCAGGCACCTTTAGATACTCAGCGGTAAAGAGTAATAAGATTCACGCCATCAGTTTAAATCAAAATTTGTTTGTTACCTTCACGAATGTGGCAACGGAAAAAAAGTTAGTATTCTTAATAGACACAGGAGCGGAAATATCTATTGTAAAAGGAAATACCGATAATCTTCAAAATATTCAAACCAATAAAATTATAAACATACAGGGAATCAGTCAAGAAGTAACTAAATCCATAGGGTTTACTTCTGTTAAAATCCAATTTTCAAAATATATAATCCCACACGACTTTCACGTCGTAAATAACCAATTCGCTATTCCATGTGATGGAATACTATGAATCGATTTCATAAGGAAATACAACTGTCAATTAGATTTCAATCCGTCCGAAGACTGGTTAATAATTAGACCAAACAACCTAAAATATACAAAATATGTATCAATATCGTACACTTCTGGTAACAATTCAATAGTTTTGCCAGCAAGATCCCAAGTTGTCCGAAAAATTGAAATAAGTTCACAAGAAGACAGTGTATTGATTCCAAATCAGGAAATTCAACATGGTATTTATTTAGCAAATACCATAACTAACCCCCAAAACGCAGTCATACGATTGCTAAATACTACAAATATAGATCACATAGTAAACATATCAAGTTTGCAGTATGAATCACTTTCCGGCTACGAAATAATAGAAGCAAATAAAGAACAGCGCGAAAACGCAGTACTAACTACGTTATCAAAAAATTTTCCCCCACAGTTTCACAGCCAACTTACGAAGTTGTGCAAGAAATATAGTGATGTATTCGGACTAGAAACCGAATCGATAACAACAAATAACTTTTATAAACAAAAATTAAGACTGGTGGACGATGAACCAATATATATCAAAAATTATAGAAATCCTCATAGTCAGAAAGACGAAATACAAAAACAAGTCCAAAAGCTTATAAAAGACGAAATAGTCGAGCCCTCTGTATCACCTTACAATAGCCCACTTTTATTAGTACCGAAAAAATCATTACCAAATTCCGAAAATAAATAATGGCGATTAGTAATTGACTATCGTCAAATTAATAAAAAATTGTTGTCCGATAAATTTCCGTTACCTAGAATTGATGACATTTTAGATCAACTAGGTAGAGCAAAGTATTTTTCATGCCTCGACCTAATGTCAGGTTTTCATCAAATTGAACTCGAGGAGGAATCACGAGACATAACATCCTTTTCCACATAATGGCTCATATCGCTTCACGCGATTACCATTCGGTTTAAAAATAGCGCCAAATTCGTTCCACAGAATGGTGACTATAGCATTCACTGGCCTTGAACCTTCGCAAGCATTTCTTTACATGGATGACTTAATAGTCATAGGTTGTTCCAAAAAACATATGCTCAATAATCTAACAGATGTTTTTGAGAAGTGTAGACAACACAACCTAAAGTTACATCCTGAAAAATGTTCATTCTTTATGCATGAAGTCACCTTTTTGGGACATAAATGTACAGATAAAGGAATCTTGCCTGATGACACAAAGTATGATGTCATTCAAAATTATCCAGTCCCACATGATGCGGACAGCGCTAGAAGATTCATTGCATTTTCCAATTATTATCGAAGATTTATACAAAATTTCGCCGAATATTCTCGTCACTTAACAAGATTATGTAAGAAAAATGTTAAATTCGAATGGACAAGTGATTGTCAAAATGCTTTCGAGCATTTAAAATCAGCATTAATGAACCCAACTGTAACAGATTACAGTACCCAGATTTTAGCAAAGAATTTTGCATAATCACAGACGCAAGTAAATATGCATGTGGAGCAGTCATCACGCAAAACAAAAATGGACTACAGCAGACTACAGACTACAGTGAGAGTAATAAGAGTACAACTGAACAAGAGTTAGCTGAAATTCACTGGGCAATCACGCATTTCAGACCATACATTTATGGTAGACATTTTACTGTCAAAACAGATCACAGAGCATTAACTTATTTGTTTTCAATGGCAAACCCAAGTTCCAAGCTAACCAGAATGCGACTTGAATTAGAGGAATATAATTTTACGGTAGAATATCTAAAGGGAAAAGATAATTTCGTAGCCGACGCGCTATCGAGAATAACTATACAGGACTTACAAAATATGCTATCGAGAATAACTATACAGGACTTACAAAATATGCAAACCAGTAACAAAATTCTGAGTCACTACCAGAAATCAAAGTAAACAGTCAAATTCCTGCGCAGGAAAAGAAAAAGAAAATAATATAAAAGAGTTGCAAAAGCAAGCTCTTAATGCTTCTAAGCCCAATGTGTATGACGTCATTGTAAACGACGAAGTACAAAAAGTAGTGACCTTGCGAATAACTGATTCTTTAACCACATTCAAACATGGCAAGAAAGTTATAGCAAGAATTGACATTTGCGATATGTATACCAATGGAATTCTCGACTTAGGTCAATTTTTTCAAAGGCTCGAAAAAGAAGCCGGTATACTCAACATGAGTCAAGTCAAAGTGGCACCGAGCGAAAAGATCTTTGAAACTATCTCAATAGAATCTTTTAAAAATATGGGCAATAAAATTTTACAATCATTAAGAGTAGCGCTACTCAAGCCGGTGACCCTATTATCAAATAAAGATAAAGAAAAAGAAGCAATACTGTTTACGTTCCACGATGACCCCATACAAGGAGGTCATACGAAAATATTAAGAACTATGGCCAAAATAAAAAGGCATTACTATTGGAGGAATATGACACGAGATATATCTCAATATATAAAAAAATGTAATAAGTGTCAACAAGCAAAAATAACAAAGCACACAAAAACTCCATTAATCATAACTGAAACGCCGCAACTGGCTTTCGACAGGGTAATCGTGGATACGATCGGTCCACTCCCAAAATCAGAACAAGGAAATCAATACGCAGTAACCTTAATCTGCGATCTAACTAAATACCTTGTAATAATACCAATAAAAGACAAAAGTGCAAAAACAGTAGCGAAAGCTATATTTGAAGATTTCATTCTGCAGTACGGTCCAATGAAGACGTTCATTTCGGACATGGGAACAGAATATAGAGACTCAATAATTGAAGATTTATGCAAAAACTTGCAAATTAAAAAGATAACTTCAACTGCACATCATCACCAAACTGTAAGCACTGTGGAGCGAAGCCACCGAACACTCAATGAATATTTACGATCATACATTTCAATTGACAAAACTGACTGGGATGTATGGATACGGTACTTCGCATATTGTTTTAATACAACACCCTCTATGGCACATGATTATTGTCCATATGAATTGGTATTTAGTAAAACTGCGAACTTACCCAAACATTTTAATAGTGTTGATAATATAAATCCACTATATAACATAGAAGATTATGCTAAGGAATCAAAATTTAGATTAAAACAGGCTTATAAAAGAGCCAGAATTATGTTAGAACAGCATAAGGCAAAGAATAAGGAAATATATGATAGAAAGGTAAAAGATATCGAATTAGAAATAGGAGGTAAAGTTTTATTACGTAATGATACGGGTCATAAGTTAGAACCTAAGTATTTAGGCCCATATATTATAGATGAAATAAAAGATAGGGATAACATTTTTATTAAGGATACAAAGAATAAGAAGCAATTAGTGCATAAAGATAGGTTAAAAATTTTTATCAATTAATATATATGAACAAAATAATAATAAAACAAATTTTTATCAATTAATATATATGAACAAAATAATAATAAAACAAAACAAAATTTTTATCTGCATTTAATGACACTATACATATATACAAAATATATATCATCAAACAGAAATTCAAACATTCAAATTGAAAAAAAAAGAGGGCGTCTAACGGTTAGACACGATAGAAGTGAAACCTTCCGTAAAACAAACTGAGAGAGAATGAGACGAAAGCAGCATTAGGAGCGGGATAATTATAGGTTCATTATAATATTGCTATAAAGGTCATGTTTTATTTTCTTCATTTTATTATTATTCATCCTCAATGTTTTCAATTTCAACAAATGATACGAGTGGCTTTCGATAGCTAAAATATGATACAAGTGCTTTGGTTTCGATGTTGTCAACATATCTTTGAAATACCGTGTCAATTGTTGTTTTTGATCGTGTTGTTGATTCAGTGCGATTGTTACACATTTTTAAACTGAATGTTGTATTGAGAAAGTCAATTAAAGGAACCGCTGTGTCCAATGCAAAATTTACGTTAAAATCGCCACTTAAAATCATTGGAACTTTATCGTAATCTTTTCTAAGTATCCGCGATACTTCTGGTGTATACTTTTTTAAATTTTCATGAATGAATTCCGTGATTCTATTTATTGATTGATTGGGTGAAATATAAATTGCCACAATTAAAACTGTTTTTCCATTGCTCAATCTGGTTTCGCATGCACATATTTCTCCCACTTTAGAGAGCTGAACAGACAGTGATTCTAGTTGCTGTGCATTCATTCATTATATATTTTGTGATACATTTTTATTTACTTTTTATACCCTTGCAGAGGGTATTGTAAAATTGGTCAGATGTTCGTATCGCACAGAAGGAGGCGTTTACGACCTGCGAAGCTGAGTTGATATAGCCATGTCCATCTGTCCGTCCGTATGCGTTTTACTCAGCCGTCTTAAGAGCTATCGGGATGATATCTTTTTTTGGGGTTTTTTATTACCCGGGTAAGATAAAGTATGAAAATCCTTAGGATCGGACCACTATATCATATAGGTCTAGAAGAAAACATTTTGCGGACATGGCTATATCAACTCAGCTTCTCATGCTGATCAAGAATTTATATACTTTATGGGGTCGTAAACGCCTTCTGTGCGTTACGAACATCTGACCAATTTTACAATACCCTCTGCAAGGGTATAAAAAGTAAATAAAAAAAAAAGTAAATAAAAAGTAAATAAATAAAAAGTAAATAAAAATGTATCACAAACAAATTTATAAATAGCCACGTCGACACTTTGTAAATTGCCGTCGAGTTCTGTAGTTAGTGTGCTCGCTTGGCGATCCGGCGGCCGGGGTTCGACTCCCAGCTTGGTCGAAGTTTTTCGTAATGCTTTTTATTCATAATGCTTTTTATATATTTGCATCTCATTCTCTCGCAGCGAGCACACTAACTACAGAACTCGACGGCAATTTACAAAGTGTCGACGTGGCTATCGGGCGGCCGGGGTTCGACTCCCAGCTTTGTAGAAGTTTTTCGTAATGCTTTTTATTCATAATGCTTTTTATATATTTGCATCTCATTCTCTCGCAGCGAGCACACTAACTACAGAACTCGACGGCAATTTACAAAGTGTCGACGTGGCTCTGTTGTTAGTGTGCTCGCTTGGCGATCGGGCGGCCGGGGTTCGACTCCCAGCTTGGTCGAAGTTTTTCATAATGCTTTTTATTTATAATGCTTTTTATATATTTGCTTCATCGCTCGTTTCATCGAGTCTGAAATCACTCCCAACGATTCTAAAGAAGTTTTCACTTCAAAAAAAAAAATTTAAAAATTCTTTTAACAATAATACATAAATAAATTCCCATTAGAAAATAACTCCATATAATTCCGTCATTTTTCTAAAGAGGAGGAATGTAGCATGTTCTGGAATAACAACATTACAATGTATACAAAAATATATTGTATCAATTAGTAACAATATTTATGTGCGCAACATTCAAGTACATTTGCCTCTTAAGCAACATAACCACCCATGAGTGCATGGTGCTGGACAATTGCTGCGTCGGCAAATATAACACGCGCGGCCACTCAGGCCCAATATGCAATATGATACATCCTCACTCTCTCGCTGCGGCGACATATATACATACATACTCTTATGTAAACATTATACATTTATACATTCATACATTTATACATAAATAATTTTATACATAAGCATACCGCTCCTCTGCCTGCATTGCCAGCAGCGCAGCTACGGTTTTAGCTATAGAAAACAATTGTAATAGAATTAAGAATCATTGAATAAACCATACTCAAAACGACAAGACCTGCTTGTGTCTTAATTTATTCCAAAATACACTACTTCCCAAAGGATCCTACATCGAGCATATTACAACATGTTTAATCGCGATAAAAGTAACGAAATTATTGACAAAAGTCAGTGGTTTTGACCGATTGTTCCTATGGGAGCTATATTATATAGTTACCCGATCTTGATCAAATTTAGCATATTTATATATAAGTTAAGACCAGATATGCTTCACCATCACAATCACACTCACACTGCACCCATAGAGAACATTCAAGAGTTATCATAATGAGCACTGACGTAATGAGCATTGGCATGATCATAGAAGGCACAGCCAAGAATGTCACCCGATAACCCTGCAACACACAATCGTCTTCACACAACCGCCAGACTAAACATTCCTAGGGGAATGGTGTCAAATTCGGTACATCAGACAGCAAGTCGCCCAAATCAATTTCATGATAAACAGATCCCACGCTCGCGTTGGACCATTGGACTCAACAAGCGTCGCTGTCACCATCGACGTCCAAAATCAGAGGTTTCATTCAAACATAATCGTTCTACACAATTCAGTTTCTAATCCTAGTTCAAACTTGTCACTCCGATAGAACTCCGCGATCTTAGCTCAGTCTAGTAGTCACAAGTCTTCCAGTAAAAAGATAGATGTCAAATGTGTACTCAATATTAAATCAATAAAGTTTGTTTTTTTTTTATGCGACTAACTAAGATTGTGTTTAATTGGCTCCCGAGCAGGGACCCCGCGTTTAAAAGTTGATCAAGTGAAGTAAACGACAATTGTGATAAGTGTTAATCAAAGTAAACGCAAATAAATACGCCTTTAGAACGATAACCGAAATATACGCAGTGTCAACAAAACTTCGCTGAGGTCAGACGGGGTCACAACAAAACTGATCGCTGCATTCCTCTAGTATCCGTTCGGAGGAAAATTGGTACACAAGTGTCTGGATTCGGAGCGTTAGTACCTCAACGTGGGAAAAGCGAGTACCCCTACCAACCAACCAATACAAGCACCGAAATGAAAATTATTTTAATGAATGTAAGTTAAGTTAAAAGCTAAGAAAAAACGAAAAAAAGAAAGAAATAATATTTAAGAGAAAAATTAAAAACAGAAACGAATTAGCATCATAAGAAACGAAACGAATAACATTTATAATAATTACCTCTACTAACAAAATTTTTAAACCAAAAGCCATTTCCATTCAAAATTCTTTTTCTAAACGGTATCGCGTCGCGAACAAATTCTCTTGTCTTTCGAATATTTATTCGACGCGTAGTGCAAGCGTTTGTTTTTTTTGAAGTGAATTAATCTCTTTTGAAACCGAAAATGACTGAAAAAGACAGTTGGGTAAAAGCCGCAATCCTTCAGCCAGGAGGTCGTCCTACGACAGAGTCGCAGAGTGCGTCAACCTCAGCTGCCGCGAACAGAAATATAGAGGCTATATCCATACAAGGTTTAGATGCAGCCATTGATAGTCTTTTAGCAGCAAGAATGGGGTCTTATATCGAACAAATGAAGCTGGCCCAGCCAGTAACCTCAGAATACAGAGACTTCACTCTAAATTTACAAGATAATTGGCATGAGGTAGATAAAGTTCCAGACTTAGTGAAAGGTCTAAAGGAATTCTCTGGTAATCCAGCAGAATTTACAACTTGGTTCGCTTCAACCTCGCGTGTAATGGATGCCTTTGCTCCTTTGCAAGGAACGCCAAAATACTTCGCGATTTTACTAACGGTTAGAGACAAAATTACAAGACATGCGAACACAGTACTAAAAGTGAATGATACCGCGTTACATTGGGAGGCAATCTCGAAATGCCTTCTAGAGGAATATTCAGACAGACGAGACTTGGGAACACTAGAATATCAATTGTTTTTTATGAGTCAGAAGAATAGCACAATCCACGAGTTTTACCTTGCAGTGAACCATCAGATGTCCTTAATTGTCAGCCAAATGAAAAACATGGGACACGGTCCTGAGGTCATGGCAGTTTTGTCAAAACAGATAAGGGACAGAGCCCTAGATACTTTCATTAGGGGCCTGAACGGTGACCTATCGGATAGAATAAGTCTAGCGCAACCAATTAACTTGAAACATGCGTTGCAGATGATACAAGACTTAACCAATAAGCACACTAAAAACTCGATCGGCTCAGGTTATCAGTACCCTCGTCCAAACCTAACACACAAAATAGGACAACACACCAGAATTAACGTCCCCCCACAGTGGTCATACCCTCCGGTACTTCCCCCTAAACCATACAACAATATGAACTGGCACAACCCCAGGCAGGCTCAAAATACTTTCACACCCTAAACCAATTTCCCACAGAATCATGGTATTCACCAAAATATCCCCTTTCGTAACAGTAACCAAACCTTCTTTAACGCACCACCTAGACCTCTCGCCCCAAAGCCTCAACCCAAGCCTACACCTATGGAAGTAGACGGTTCTATAATGACTAAAAATGTGAATTACATGAATAGACCAAACATAAATCCTACACAACCAGTTTTATTAAAGAGAGTAAATCCATTTAACACAAATTTCCCAAACAAAGTCCAAAGACAGTTCCATATCGGAGCCGAGGTACAGGACGGGCAATACAGTGCCCCACCACCAGAAGACTTTCAAGTCAATGTAACCGAAGCTCAGTTGTCCGAATACCAAGAACAGGAAGATTATTTTCAAACAGTCCCATACTCACAATTTTCGGAGTATGAACAACAACAAGAATACCCCACCACTCAAAGTGGTATGTCCGAATTAAGTCCGCAAGATAGAGAAACAACACAACCTACAGTACAGGATCCTTACCCACAAATTGAGGATACGGTTAATTTTTTAGGATGAAGTGTTCCTCTTTGCCGTACTTTGTAGTCCGGGACAAAGACGGAACAGCATACAATTTCTTAATAGATACCGGCTCAAATAAAAACTATATCCAACCTGAAATAGCCAAGAACATAAAGCCAAATGAGCGTAAATTTTACGCGAATACTGTAAGTGGACGCATCCTGATTACGGAGCATGTCCACCTGAGTCTCTTTAACGAACCTAACAAACCTATAATTTTTTTTCTACTCCCAAATTTAAAATCGTTTCATGGAATTCTAGGCAATGACACACTAAAAGAATTAAATGCCATTATAGATGTAGGAAAAGATGTGTTACAAGTCAACAACTCTCATGTTGTTAAAGTGAGACAGATGCGAGCTCAGCAGGTCCACACGATCAACTCAGATCAATTATCGGGTCATCAAAAGTTAAAGCTAGAAGCACTCCAAGAGGAATACAAATCGTTATTTGCAAGTCCGGACATGAGGTTGACTTATGCTACCAATGTCCAAGGTGAAATTCGAACATCGTCAGACACTCCAGTCTACTCAAAACACTACCCGTACCCAGCCTCCTTGAAGGAAGTAGTCGAAGAGCAAATCCAAGAACTATTAAAAGATGGTATAATACGACCCTCACGGTCGCCCTATGGCTCTCCTGTTTGGATCGTCCCAAAAAAAAGCGACAGCTCGGGAAAAAAGAAATACAGGATGGTCATCGACTACAGAAAATTAAATTCAGTCACCATTTCAGATAAATACCCTATCCCAGAAATTGGAGAAATGATTGCTCAATTGGGCAACAACAAATACTTCTCCGTCCTTGACTTAAAGAGTGGGTTCCATCAGATCCCTTTAAAGGAATCCGACATAGAAAAATCAGCATTTTTTATAAACGGAGGAAAATATGAATTCACCAGACTCCCTTTCGGGTTAAAAAATTCCCCGGCTATATTCCAAAGAGCTCTAGACGATATTTTAAGAAAACATATAGGGAAAATATGCTACGTTTACATCGACGACATCATAATATTCAGCAAAACAGAGGAAGAACATTTTAGCCATTTGGCCCAGGTATTCTCTACCTTAGCAGAAGCAAACATGAAAGTGCAAGTCGACAAGTGTAAATTTTTAAAACATAGCGTTGATTTCCTAGGAGTAGTAATATCAAGCGAAGGCGTTAAAACCAACCCAGAAAAGGTACAAGCTATAAAAAATTTCCCTACACCAAGAAACTTGAAGCAACTGAGATCCTTCTTGGGCTTAGCTAGTTATTATAGGCGGTTTATTAAAGATTTCGCGAAGCTAGCAAGACCCCTCACAAATCTACTGCGTGGCGAACACGGGAGAACGAAAAAGAATGTCTCCAACAAAATCGAAATTCGTTTTGGCAAGAAAAAATTGGACTCTTTTGAAAAGGTTAAGAATGCACTAGTTTCACAGGATGTATTACTAGCATACCCCGATTTCAGTAAAGAATTTCATCTGACCACGGATGCCTCAAATATAGCGATAGGTGCCTCACTAGAACAAAATGGCAGACCGATCACATTCATATCCAGAGCATTGTCTAAGACAGAGGAAAATTACGCTACGAATGAAAGGGAAATGTTAGCCATAGTATGGGCCTTAGAAAAATTGAGAATGTACCTTTATAGGAAATCAAAAGTGACCATTTACACAGACCATCAACCGCTTACCTATGCGCTTAGTCCTAAAAACAACAACACGAAGCTAAAAAAATGGAAGAGTTACCTAGAAGAATACAACTACGAGTTGAAGTATAAACCGGGTAGCTCAAATATAGTAGCAGACGCGCTTTCGAGAAATCCTACCAGCATAAATGCCAGTAGTACGTCAGCAGCTACTATGCATAGTGATGAAAGCTCAGGGCACGAACTAGTACCGACTATGGACATTCCTATCAATGTATTTAAAAATCAGTTAATACTTCTCACGGGCGAAAACGAAAACACGACATTCGAGTTACCATTTCCCACCTATCACAGACACACGGTAGTTCGAAGAAACTATTCGGAAAGTGATCTCGTAGAAATCCTAAAAGCAAAATTAGATCCTAGGATAGTGAATGGTATTTTCACTTCAGAAAGTATCATGGGAAAAATTCAGCTGATATTTCCAGAACATTTTAGGAATTATAAAGCTAGGTTTACGCAGATCCAAACTACGGATGTCCATGAGAATAGTGAGCAGCAGGAAATCATAACCAAAGAGCACACTAGAGCCCATAGAAATGCAATAGAAAACAAAAAGCAGATTTTATCTAAAGTTTTTTTTCCAGGAATGAGAAAAAAAATAGAAGCAATAGTAAAAGCATGCCAAACTTGCAAACTTTCTAAATACCAAAGACACCCCCCAAATCAAGAGATTCAATCAACACCCATACCATGTTATCCAGGAGAAATAATCCACATAGATCTTTACTCGACTCAAAACAAAATCATTTTAACTGCAATAGATAAATTTTCAAAATACGCACAGATAAAGTTAGTGAATTCAAAAGCAGCGGAACACCTAAAAATACCACTACGGGAGTTATTAGTAGCCTTTGGCGTGACAAAAACAGTGGTGATGGACAATGAAAAATCGTTAAATTCCGCTTCGATAAAATTCCTTTTGAACGATCAACTGGGTATAAATGTACACACAACACCACCGTATACTTCGTCTAGCAATGGTCAGGTAGAAAGATTCCATTCCACATTCACGGAATTAATGAGATGCCTAAAGATTGAGCATCCGGAATTAGAATTTGAAGACCTAATATTCAGAGCAGTAGATGAATACAATAGAACTATTCACAGTACAACTAACAAAAAACCGATAGAAACTTTTTTTGCTTTAGAATTGACACACTCTCCAGAAAAGTTAGCATTAGAAAGAGAAAAAACATCAAAAAGAATTTCAGACAAACAACTTGCAGATTTACAATACCATAACCAAAATAAGGAACCCATAAGAATCTATGACCCAGGAGAAATAATTTACGTAAAAATCAATAAGAGATTGGGTTCTAAATTAACCCCAAGATACAAAAAAGAAAAAGTAGCTGAAGATTTGAACACAAAAATTAAAACATTGTCAGGCAGGATAGTACATAAGAACCAGTTGAAATACTGACCAATATCCATCTTCGACAGGTTAATATTGATACCCGTCTGTTGGGGACATACGACTATCCTGGATTACTCAAAGTCAAGAGTAGTAATGCTGGAAACTGGGATGGCAGCGAGGCAGAATCGAACATTTAAAATTATACACGTTGTAGAAGTAGAAAAGTATCAACAGGCATTGTCGGTGTTGAAAGAGGTCGTACGAAACTCAACAAAAGCAAACCAGTATTACCCTTTCCTTAATTACGAAATAACCCGAATCGAAAACGAGATCAAAAGATTAAAGCCTATAAAGTTCAGAGTTAAACGCTCTCTTGACATACGTGGAACAGCGTGGAAGTGGCTCGCGGGTACCCCAGATCACCAGGATCACAAAATTGTAATTGATAAAATTAATGAACAGCTCAAAAATAACAATAAACAAGTAGTAATCAACAAACTAGTAGAAGATAAGATAAACGATCTAATTAGGATAACTAACACTTTATTAATTAAAAGCAAACCAGAAACAGACGAAAAAGTAAAAGAAATAGAAGTAACAAAGTTCAAACTGAGTCTTTTAAGAGAAGAAATCACAAACATCATTTATGCAATAGATTGGGCTAAAGCCAACACAATAAATTCTTTGATTTTATCACCAGCAGAAATAAACATTATCGAAACATATGCCGAGGAAAGCCTAACGTTTGTAAATATCGAAGAGCTTATAGAATTTGCTGAAGTAAGTGTTGCTTCAGATGGCAGAGCTCTTCTTTATATTGTCAGCATACCTAGAGTAATTAAAGAACAATGTAAGAAAATCATGGCATTTCCAATAAAATATGGAAAAACAATAGAAAAAATAGATTATAATCACATATTAAAATGTAATAAACAATACTTTGGTTTAGCTAATAAGAATAAGTGTAAAAATCAAAATAACAAAATATTATGTAAACTGGAAGATTTGATAGACTTAAAAAATAGCAAATGCATGGGAGCGTATTTT
Organism: Drosophila willistoni; assembly: GCF_018902025.1. NCBI lineage: Eukaryota > Metazoa > Arthropoda > Insecta > Diptera > Drosophilidae > Drosophila > Drosophila willistoni. Next base: position 5,249,715 of record NW_025814459.1, on the reverse strand, counting down.
CACAGGGAAAAACCAACTTGCCCAACAACTAACAATCAACATGTGAAATCACACTCGGAGGTAGCTCCTGGCACGATCTTGTTAAATCAATTCAAGGGTATCATCAACGTCGATGGAGAAAACCTTACTCTGGATGGAACTTTTATAATACAATCGCAGAATGCCACGATCAACATTGATAATTCGTGGTACATCATGAAGACAAAGCGTGAAGTAGAAGTCCAACCCCCATTACTTCAACTATTATCGGACAAACAACACCAAGGCGAAACCCTATCTTTGGAGATGATCAAAGAACTGCATTTGAATAACACGAATTTCATCATCCTATTGGATCGTCATAGCAATTTTAGCGATCGTAGCAATCATATACTGGGTGATCAAGAAGAAATACAATCACAGGCCAGAAGAAAGCATTCCACCAATAGTAATGCCGGTTACACCCGTACAATATATGGTAGCGACCGAGGACGTCCGCACTTAAGAGGGGAGGAGTTAAGACCAGATATGCTTCACCATCACAATCACACTCACACTGCACCCATAGAGAACATTCAAGAGTTATCATAATGAGCACTGACGTAATGAGCATTGGCATGATCATAGAAGGCACAGCCAAGAATGTCACCCGATAACCCTGCAACACACAATCGTCTTCACACAACCGCCAGACTAAACATTCCTAGGGGAATGGTGTCAAATTCGGTACATCAGACAGCAAGTCGCCCAATCCCATAAATCAATTCGGCAATAAGCGTCATGTTCGGTACACCAGCCATCATGTCGCCCAAATCAATTTCATGATAAACAGATCCCACGCTCGCGTTGGACCATTGGACTCAACAAGCGTCGCTGTCACCATCGACGTCCAAAATCAGAGGTTTCATTCAAACATAATCGTTCTACACAATTCAGTTTCTAATCCTAGTTCAAACTTGTCACTCCGATAGAACTCCGCGATCTTAGCTCAGTCTAGTAGTCACAAGTCTTCCAGTAAAAAGATAGATGTCAAATGTGTACTCAATATTAAATCAATAAAGTTTGTTTTTTTTTTATGCGACTAACTAAGATTGTGTTTAATTTATATGTGTAATAAACCTACCAATATTAAATTTCAATTTCGACAATAGCTCAGAAATTAACGAAGTTATTGAGAAAAGTCACTGTTCGTCACGGGCAGACGGACGGACGGACGGACATGGGTATGTGAACTCGTCTCGTCGTGCTGATCAAGAATATATATACTTTATATGGTCGGAGATGCTTCCTTCTATGAGTTGCACACTTCTGACCAAAATTAATATACACTTTTTGCAAGGGTATATTCACAGCACTAAGATAATTATCGATGAAAAAATTAATAAATACAAATAAAACAAAGAGATAGCTAGAAAGCAGGGCACAAGAAAGAGTGCAATATCAGTTATAAGTCAAGCTTTGAGAGGCAACGTTACAAAAATTGTATGGGAGCTATACAATATAGTGGTCCGATCTGGCTGAATCCGAGGTATACAACCACTATATACAAGCCTACATGCAAAATTTTAGCTCTGTAGCTCTTACGGTCTAGGAGGAGTTTGCGCTGATCCAGACGGACGGACCGACAGACGGACGGAAATGGCTATTTGAATTTGTCTCGTCATGCTGATCAAGAATATATATACTTTATATGGTCGGAGATGCTTCCTTCTATGCGTTGCACACTTCTGACCAAAATTATTATATACCCTTTTTTGCAAGAGTATAAATATCAAAGAAGCTAACTTCGGCTATGCCGAAGTTTATATACTGTGCAGTCCTTGGCCATAATATTTTTACATGTTCAAAGTTCGTTTACACAAACAAAACATTCAAATTATTACTCTTTTTACTAAAATTTTTTCTTCTTTTTCCCTCATTCTCTAAGCAATTAAATTGACTGTAACTTGTGTTCTATTTATCCGATCAGATTGAATATTTGGGATCTAATATTTTATATTGAATACTATCTTATTGGTTGGGATACTTTCCCATTTCGCATTTCATTGGGATACTTCAACTCATTCGCCTATTTTTAATATATCATTATGGGATATAGTGGTCCGATCCTCATGATTTTCATACTTTATCTCACCCAGGTTATAAATTGCTTAAATTAGTTTCATCCTAATAGTTTTTAAGACGGCTGAGTAAAACGCATATGCACCGATGGGCGGCTATTGACCCATCTTCTCATGCTGATCAAAAATATATATACTTTATGAGGTCGGAAACGTCTCCTTCTGTGCTGTAGTATATTCATACAAATAATCATTCAGTACAATGAGCTCAACTTGTAACACTCTGTTGCAAGTATAAACAATTAAACATATACGCATTAAAATATAATTGTGCACTTGAATATGTTTATATATATACATTGATGTATGTACATACATAAAAATATTCACATAAATCTACAGCTAAGCATGATCATATATGTATGTACATTTGTATATGCACATACATGTATTCACATAAGCAATGTATGCACAAGCGTAACATGAGCTAGAGCCAGGCCAGCGTGTGAACGCTGACCAAGCACTTTGATGCAAGCGCTCCAACAATATGTATGTATGTACTGACACTCTCCCTCTCTTTTGTAGCTGTCGCATAAGTCGCAGCATAAGAATATATATGTAAACTTAGCTTAAGCAAAATAATAATTTGGAATAAAGAATCAATCTGAAAACTAGAATCAACTGACACTGACGTGTCCGTCTTCAATAACATTTCTTCTCAAATGGAACCCGGTCATTACATGGCGACCGTGACAGGACCCTAAAGGACCTACAAGGACTCTCCATGCTATAAATATTCTGTGTTCGAAAAGAGAAACATAAAGCTGCTAACAAAAGCAACAACCAACGGCAGAAGAGCAATGAGAGGCCTAATCCAAGTAAACCAAAACAGCATCAGCAACAAACACAAAAATATCTGATAAAGATAACAACAACTCTTCATCCAATCAAAAAAAAAAATACGCAAAGCAATGAAATCGTAGCTAACCCTTTAAACTCAAAACTCAAACTACAACTAATAAGCAAAGTGGCGGCAATTCGGCCATTAAATCACAATGGCGATCCTGCCAGGAGCACAACGTCCGGGAAATTCAGAAGATAAAACTCGTGATTCTAAAGCAAACGAGGTAAAAAAAAAATCCCAAGAAAGTTGAAAATAACCTCGCAGTAGCGAAACAAAAGAAAACCGACCAATCAACCAACAAGGAACACGAATGAACAGTGAAGATATTCCCTTTGCGGAATCAGCTCCTATCGAGCAAAGGGATGCACCGACGCTAGAGGAAGCGTTAGAGCTGTATCCCAACGATGGACCGCGCCCACTCACAATAGCTGAGTACCGGGCCCTCAAGACAAAATCTACAAAGCCAGAGCCAAAGAAGACCAAAAGAGGAGGCCAAATACACAAGCTACTCCAGCAGAAGAGGCTGGAAGTAGACTTACTGGCCACTCTGAAGATGGAGGAAGACCGACAACGCTGCATAGAGCGTATTGACATCCTGAAAGCTGAACTTCGCCAAAGAGAAAAGAAAGGCAAGGGGGCCGCAGAAATGCGCAAGCCTTAACTTGCCTTTAATTTAATAATTCTAATTATAAGCTTAATAGCAAGTTGGAGCACGAAAGTGTAACTTGCGAACTACTAACTTTCTGCTAGGCTATTACTAACAATGTGGTTGGAGAATTTTTTTTTTTTTTAAACAATAAAACAAATGAAATGTATACCTGAATTGTGAGCCAACCACATTCTCTATAATTTTTCCACGTCTCCGGCTCCCTGTGCAATACACAGTTGAGATAAATATTATTTCTCTCTTACTTTTTTTTTCCCCTTCACGAATAATTTAAATAAAAAAAAAATATGCATGAATCCATAACAATTTAATTTTAATATTTCAAATAGAAATCAAATTCAAGCAAATATGTACCGGTCAAACCATATTTATAAAAAAAAAATTAAAGCAATTGCTAAACAAAAGTTTTTAACCTGTCTTTATGAATTTTTTTTCATATTTTTGTATACTTGTAATAAATAAAAACAAAAATCCCATACGTATGTTCGATAATAGCATAAGTAAATTTGATGATATATCCGTTATACCCACAATGGGGTTAATCGAAACAAAATCAGTGGACTCCACTGCAAATGTCATAAATAAAATTGAATCATCAAATGCTGATATGAGATTAACGAACATACTACTATTAATAATTGTCATAATATTGTGCGCATATGTATTATATAAGGCTTACCTATTACACAATAAATGTGTAACAAAAAGAGCTCTAAGCCAAGCTAATGATCTAGATAAGATCTAAAAATACATATGCACACAAGCAATGGTAAATCAAAACCTTTTTAACAAAAGATAAAATATATATATATATATATATAAAAAAAAATGACCCATTGTGACAGGTACTTTGAAAAAATAAACAACAGGCACCCTAGCATAGTCCAAGACTTAATTGAGGTTTTTAGGAGTGAGGGAAGTACCTCACCTCAACGCTCCATAAACTTAGTGCAAATTAGGTTAGCTTACCTTGACATAACGGGCGAAGATTTCCCAGTCAAAGGAGGCACTAGGGTACAGATGAGTTTCATTCTCACGGTACCATATGTATGCTGTTTTTCAAACGCAGCAGGCACACTGCGTTTCTACCTAATGGAGGAACCAAAGCAGTAAAGAACTAAATACATCCATAATCAGTTAAATAGGCTTAGGCAGTTAGTGTAGAATATGGATAAAGCAGAAACAAAAAAGCTCCAAAAATATTTACCTTTCCTTGATTTCCTGATACAATCAGGTCAAACAAATCACAAATACAAGGAAATATGGTATTGGATAGCCCACAACTGCAAATTTCAAAAAAATATTGTAGATCTTATGGAAAAATCCATAAAAGTAGCTTATAGTAGATTATTAGCTAAGACTCCTTTAAGAAAAGACGTGCCCGGATGGGTACACGAACTTTTCAAGGACTTAATTGCGCTGATAAACATATCAGAATCGAGTGCAGAACCAATAGATTTAACAGACTCAGATGTAGAAATAATAGACATAGAATAGTAAAACCTTACACATTTTCAAATCTTTTTTTTAAAATAAACACAGGTCTAAACGACAAATTCCTTTTTTTTTTTTTAGTAAAATGGGTTCTCAAGAATCCAAAATAGAAATAGAAATTAATCTTAGAAATTAATCTTAACAAACTATGGTTACTTCGGATGATATAATAGGAAAAGCTAGAATACACGCACAAGAATTAACTAAATCTTGTAAGTGTCTCTCACAGAATAGAGAAACATCCCTAGACACAGTATCCAAACACACGAAGATAATAACCGAGAATCTCCAAGCTATTAGAACAGTACTAACTGAACACTATGGCAAACTAAAATTGTGGAAAAAACAGCCGCAAATGCGTTCTACAGTGATTGCAAACAAAAAGCAATAACTGTGCTAAACAGACACAATATTGAATTTAAAAAAACATCTGATTTGGAAACTTCAATAGTACTGCAAGAAGTAACGCAACCAATGGCTGATGAAGAAATAGGTCAAGAGGAACCAGCAGTGAGCTCTGATCAATCAATCATAAGTCTTAACAAACCAGCCATTCCAAAAGAAAACACAATGACACAAACAAGGGTAGAATTCATAAATACAGCCACCAAACTGATACCATACTTCGATGGTGATATTAAAAGTCAACCGGGTTTTATAAAATCAAAATTAAAAGGTCAAGCGGCTAATAGCCTAAGCTCAGAAAAAACGATTGATGAAGTTATACAAAGACTATCAACAATCTTCAAGGGTGACTCAGTAGATCTTTTAACAGCAAAAATTAAAAATCTGCAGAGAAACCCCAATAACTGTGCTTCATACACAAACGAAATTACTGAGTTGACCGATGCCCTTAAAGGCGCATATATTTCGGATGGTCTTCCAACTGAACAAGCAATAAAATACACCACCAAAGTGGCAGTAAATGCTATGGTAGGTCATACCAAAAGTCCAAGAGTCCAATTATTAATGGAATCAGGACACTTTCAATCAGCTAAAGAAGCAATCACTAGATTTACCACTCTTTCAGTAGAGTCGGGATCCACAGATAGTTTCCAAAATAATGCCATCTATTATGCCCAAAGAAACAGTGGTAATTATAATAACAAATATAATTATCACGGTAAAGGCAATGGTCGTGGTTATTATAATAACTATAATAACAACAATAACGGCCAAAATTCATAGCAAAACAGGAATAATAATAACAGAGGAAACAACAGAGGTTACAACAAGAATAATAGAGGTAACCGAGCAAATAACCAACAGAATGGTTATAGCAATACCAATGTCCGAGTAGCACAAGATACTCCTACGGGAAACTTCCAGACACCTCCAGATACTCAGCGCTAAATAAAAAAATATATACGGTTAACTTGAGTCTCAATAATTTCGTATTATTCAAAAATGTTTCAACAAACAAAAATTTAACATTTCTGATTGATACAGGTGCAGATATTTCAATTATAAAAGAAAATACTGATGTCTTTCACGACATCCATACAAATAAAATTATAGATATTCGAGGCATAGGAGAAGGGATAATAAAATCCAAAGGACTAGCCTCAATTGAGCTACAAACAGACAAATACATTATTCCATATAAATTTCATATACTTCATGAAGATTTCGCAATCCCCTGCGATGGAATAATAGGACTAGATTTCATGAAAAGATTTAATTGCCAATTAGATTACAATAGTTCCGAGGATTGGTTAATAATTAGACCACCAAATCTAACGTATCCTATCTATGTTCCAATAACATTTAGTTCTGGTACTAACTCAACACTTCTACCAGCAAGGTCTCAAGTGATACGTAAAATAGAGTTGACTTCAGCAGAAGAATACATTTTAATTCCCAATCAGGAAATTAAACCGGGTGTTTATGTCGCGAACACGATTACAACAGCCCAAAATGATTTTGTCCGATTCTTAAATACCACAGATACATGCCAAATAGTAGGCATTAATAACATAAAATGTGAATCACTTTCGAACTACGATGTAGTCCAAAACCTAAAAGACCATAGAAAAGAGTCTGTAATTAGTATATTAAAGAAAAATATTCCAATTCTGTTTAAAAAGCAGCTTGAAGAAATATGCACCGAGTATAGTGATGTGTTCGGACTTGAGACCGAACCAATCACAACAAACAATTTTTATAACCTCTACCCACTCCGACCTAAGGGCATAGGCGTATTACATATATAAACATAATTTAAACTAAAGAAATAGAAAATATTAAATGTAATGAGATAATAGGTTACATATAAAAAGAAAACAGGATAGGTTTAAATAAAGATGATTACAACTAATTACGAGAGAGGAAGGACAAGATCGCAGTTTTTATACCCGGAAGCGATGTTTCGGAACCGATAACGTGCCAAAGTCTGTTGTAGTCACTACATAGTATACGAAAAGGTTCATGCAGAGAATAGTTAGTTGTGCAAGTGGGAAGTATAAGCGGTGTGAAATTGCGGGTCCTTCTAGATGGAACAGAAATGTTAATTTGGCTCAACAGCTCGGAAGAGTCAATCTCACCATTCAAAAGTTTGTAAAGAAAAGTTACACCAAGCATTGTTCTACGATTAGTTAAAGAAGGAAGGTTAATTAACTGAAGTCGACTAGAATAAGATGGAAGTTGTACAGTTGGATCCCAGCGCAAATCACGAAGGGCAAAGAGTAAAAACTGTTTTTGTACAGATTCTAATTTGTTTTGATAAAACTCATATTGAGGAGACCAAACACAAGATCCATATTCTAATATGGGGCGGACTCAAGCAGTAAAAAGTATTTTGGTAGTATATGGATCCTTGAACTCCTTTGACTAGCGCTTTATAAAGATTATTAATTTTTTCTAACGCGAAATTATTTAAAAAGTAACTCGTTAATTGGGGAGAACCTCTATAAAAAGACATAACTTTGCACTTAGAACAGTTTAGAGATAACAAGTTAGTCCTACACCACCCCTGAAAAGCATTCAGGTCAGCTTGCAAGGTATGACATGAGAGAGAGTCTACGATGCGATTAGCGATTTTTACATCATCGGCATACATAAGAACTCTGGAATTTAAAAGAACGTTGGGGAGATCATTAATAAAAATGGTAAATAATAATGGGCCAAGGTGACTGCCCTGTGGGACTCCCGATTCAACACAAATGATCTTAGAAAGAGAGGACCTAAAAAGAACCCTCTGCCTCCTATTGCTTAGATATTGTGAAATCCAAGCAAGCAGAGCATCCGGAAAGCCAACTAAATTCAGCTTATGTAATAGTAAGGCATGGTTTACCGAATGGAAAGCCTTACTGAAATCCGTATATATAACATCAGTTTGCTTTTGTTTCTTAAAACCTTGGATTACAAAAGATGTAAACTTTAAAAGGTTAGTTGTGGTAGACCTATTCTTGACAAACCCATGCTGGTATGGCGAAAAAATAGATTTACATAAATGCTGTATTTGAGACGTCATAATTTTCTCAAACAGTTTAGGTATCGCTGACAATTTAGAAATTCCTCTGTAATTAGTGACGTCGGATTTATTGCCACATTTGTGAAGAGGTAAAATAAACGAATCCTTCCATATAGTTGGAAACTCGGACAGTGTAACGGACAACTCAAAAAGCTTAAGTAAAGGCGAGCACAATGACTCCGCACAGAACCTCAGGACACAATCGGGAATACCGTCTGGGCCCGGTGAGTATACCGGCTCAATCGTCATTAGTTCCTTAGCTACCTTAGCTTACTTGAGAATACAGTTGGATTTCGTTATAGGATATGGATATATCTGGCTAGAGTTGTACTTAGTAGAAGTTAGCAAATAAATTAGAAATAGATTGATCAGAAGAGGCCGAATCATTATTAAAAACTGCAAACGATGGAAGGGCGATAGAATTTCGCTTTGAGTTAACGAAACTATAGAACTCTTTAAGATTTTCGGAGAATTGCAACTTGCAACTTTGTAAGTAATTATTATAGCATTTTAAATTAGAAACAATAAAATTGATTTAGCAACCAAGTAACGAGACAGATCCGATGATAAACCCGTGACTTCATATTTTTTGTAATACCTAGACTTAAGATTCTTCAGTTTTGGCAGCCCCCGCGTAAACCAAGGTGACTAGGGGTACACAGTCATTAAAGATCGAGTCAACAGTGGTATAAAATACAGAAATGGCGGAATTCATACCCGTACAAGTGTATAAATTAGTCCAATCGGTATTAAGAAAGGCATTGTTTAGTGCGACAAAGTCAGTCTTCCGAAAACATCGGGTGCGTACCGTAGGATCACACTCGGAGATGGGCTCGCGGCTGGGAAACTCAATAGATAACTCTAAAGTTGGATGATAACTATCCTCTGGTAACACCATTGGACTAGTTCTAGATACTTCACAAAAGCTAGGATCAGAAGTAAAAATCAGATCCAGAAATCTGCCAGACGTATTAGAAATCGAATTCAGCTGGGCCAACGAAAGCTCAAGCAGACCATCAATAAAATCATGACACCCAGAGGGCAGCAACGTTTTGCTACCATTAACTGTTGACCAAGTCATAGTGGGCAGGTTAAAGTCCCCAAGGACAATTTATAAGTCTCTGTCAGAAAGTAGTTCAAGTGTAAATTTAATAGAATCTAAGTGTAGTACATAGGTTGGCCATTCCGATTGGGGCGGAATGTAAGAACAGGTAACAAAAATTGAAAAACCAGTAAAAGATACCTTAACGCATATAAATTCGATAGTACTTGAGACAGGTATTGTTATCAGACCCGATGATAGGGCGGAATCTACAGCAATAAGAATTCCACCACCCCTACGATCAATACGATCACGTCTAAAAATATTGAAATTAGAGGGTAGAACTGTGGCGTCAAAAACGTCAGGTTTTAACAAAGTCTCAGTAAAGACAATTAGGTCAAAATCAAAAGACAGATTATTTACAAAGAGTTTAGTAAGTTTAGTATTAAGGCCTCTGACATTCTGATAGCCGACAGAGAAGAAAGTTGTTAGTTTTTTGATAGAGTAGAAGAAGGAATAGATAAGGAAGGAGTGGGAATAGATGAGGAAGAAAGAGGAATAGATGGTGAAGGAATCCTTGTTTGGCCCCGTGTCTTCCTTTTTCTGGATGTAAACTCCTTCACAATTAAGCTATTCGGCCAGAAGCTAGAACTGCAGATACAGTCAAAGAATTCAATTGGAACACTGATTTTAAAAGATTAAATTTCTCTAGAATATGAAAATTTGAACTTTTCTAATGATATATTGAAGACATTCAGTTTAGCCCGAAGGTGGGCCATGACATCATCCGATGTAGCATCAGGGAGAAGTCTCGAAACAAAAATGTGTTTTTTAGGTGGCACTCCCACCAATGGCTTCGGCATTGCAGGTATTGCATCAGCTACCGCATTAATTGTAGCATCAGTTGCAGCAAGTGGCACTCCGGCACTACTATCACTAGAATCCCTATCGGCAAAATCCATGGGTGTAGATTCTTGCCCAGACAAAACGGACACTACAGACATCGTCTGCGGAATTGGAGTTTGCATTGGTTGAGAAGGGGTCGGAACCGATATAGATGTGGAGACCGGCAAACACAAGGACAAATCAGAAGTCTGTTCTCCTGCCTTCTTACGCTTTCGAGACTCAGTCAGTAGCGTTAAACTACTAAACTGAGACTCGACAGCTTTAAACTCTTGCGAGAGTTTAAGAAAACTGGCGGACAGACTCATCAGGTTATCCTTTGTTTGGCGCATGAAAAGTTCCATTTCATCTTCCACGATCCGGCATGACTCACATCCCCATTTGAGACCCTTTTTTTGATCTAAAAGATCCTTTACCCTGCATGTAAAGCCGGCGCACTTAACATGTACTGTAGTTTTACACAACCAACAGTAAATAAAACTATTCAGGGGTGGGGCGGGCTGCAAACAATTTTTAACCAAACAGACAGGCATTATGAGTTAATTAGATGAATTAGTAACCAAACAAATAAAAATGAGATATGTATTGGTATTAAAATTAATTGGTATTAAAATATATAACTCACTCTGAGGTCCAGAAATAATAAGAAAGCGAGATATTGAGGGTGCACAAGGGTTAAAAGATAAAGAGAGCACTATAGAGTCTAAATTACAGACACACAACAGACTGCAGTATGAGCGTAAATAACGGCGACGAGTGAGACGATAACGAAAAAAATTAAAGAGCGCGAGCGCGGGAGCTAGAAATCACAAAAACAAAAACACTGCAACAAGAACTCACAGAAATTGCAAGACAACAACAAATGAGCGTTGCTTGTGATTTACAAGAAAGAAAAACCAGAGGGCCGGGGCTAACTTCGACCGCGTCAAAGTTTGTATACCCTTGCAACTTTTATGGTAACTCTTTCCTTACCTAAAGCCATCAAAGTGGAAAAACGTTCAAGCTAAAAAGGCTAACATTTGCGAAAGAACGGCCTACAATCTTAGTATAGGAAATAACGAAGATATTGATCAAAGTCACTGTTTTCCACCGATCGTTCCTATGGGAGCTATATGATATAGTAACCCGATCTTTATCAAATTCAGCACAGTCATTAACAGATGTATTAAACTAACAAATGTTTAATTTAAAAGCAATCGCGTCAAAAGTAACGAAGTTATTGACAAAAGTCACTGTTTTCGAAAGATCGTTTCTATGGGAGCTATATGATATAGTCACCCGATTGATCAAATTTGGCACAGTCGTTTATATGTGTAATTAATTCACCAATATGAAATTTCATGACAATAGCTCAGAAAATAACAAAGTTATTAAGAAAAGTCACTGTTCGTGACTTTGCCATTTGTATGGGAGCTATATGATATAGTGATCCGATCCGGCTAAATCCGAGATATACAACGCCTGCAGTATATACAAGCCTACATGCAAAATTTCAGCTCTGTAGCTTTTACGGTCTAGGAGGAGTTTGCGTTGATCCAGACGGACGGACAGACGGACAGACGGACGGACGGACGGACGGACGGACGGACGGACGGACATGGCTATTTGAACTCGTCTCGTCGTGCTGATCAAGAATATATATACTTTATATGGTCGGAAATGCTTCCTTCTATGCGTTGCACACTTCTGACCAAAATTAATATACCCTTTTTGCAAGGGTATAAAAAGGTGGGGAAAGAGAGAAAGAAAAGAAAAAAAAAATCAACAAAGGTTTTAAACAGAATTAAGGTTGTTAAAAACTATTAACACAAACACACAAAAACGCAAACGAGTGATATGGTGCAAGTTAGATTTAATATTATAATTATAATTTTCGATCGCGATGCCGATAAAACAAAATAAAAAATTATAAAATCAGTTAAAACCCGGGAGCTTAAAAAAACACGTCCGTCTTCCTTGAGAGCGTTGATGTTTATTGAACAAAATATTGTTGAACCGTCTGTATCACCAGACCCACCCACTTTTATTAGTCCCGAAGAAAGATATTGCTGTCAGATAAATTCCCACTCCCCAGAATTGATGATATTCTTGATCAATTGGGTCGAGCTAAATATTTTTCATGCCTTGACTTAATGTCAGGTTTCCATCAAATTGAACTTGAGGAAAACTCAAGAAATATTACGTCCTTTTCAACAAGCAATGGTTCATATCGCTTCACGCGATTACCATTTGGGTTAAAAATAGCGCCTAATTCGTTTCAGAGAATGATGACAATAGCAATCTCAGGCCTTGAGCCTTCGCAAGCTTTCCTTTATATGGATGATTTAATCGTTATTGGTTGTTCATATGATTAAAAATTTAACAGATGTTTTCAAACTCTGTAGAAAAAATAATCTCAAATTACATCCAGAAAAATGTTCATTTTTTAAGCACGAAGTGACATTTTTAGCTCATAGGTGCACAGATAAAGGAATCTTACCAGATGACAAAAAATTTGACGTTATCAATAATTACCCAGTCCCTACGGACGCAGACAGCGCTAGAAGATTCATTGCATTTTGCAATTACTATAGACGTTTTATTAAAAACTTCGCCGAATATTCACGGCTTATAACGAGATTATGTAAAAAGAATGTCCCATTTGAATGGACAACAGAGTGTGAAAAGATATATATAGATATAGATATATTCCAATATCTAAAAAAGAAACTTGTTGAGCCAAATTTATTACAGTACCCAGATTTTAGCAAAGAATTTTGCATAATCACGGATGCAAGCAAACACGCGTGTGGAGCAGCTTTAACTCAAAACTATGATGGACTCCAACTCCCAATTGCATATGCATCACGAGAATTCAATAAAGGTGAAAGGAATAAGAGTACTACAGAACAAGAATTAGCAGCAATACATTGGGCAATAACACATTTTCGACCATATATTTATGGCAAACACTTTACAGTTAAAACTGATCACAGACCTTTAACATATTTTTTTTCTATGGTGAATCCTAGTTCTAAATTAACACGCATGCGACTCGAATTAGAAGAGTATGATTTTACGGTATCTGAGAGGTAAAGATAACTTTGTGGCAGACGCCCTGTCAAGGATAACAATATCCGATCTAATTGACATGAACTAAAAAGTCCTGAAAGTCACTACCAGGTACAAAAGTAGACAAAACAATTTCTGCGCAGAAAATAAACAAGAACTATTGCAAAGGCAAAATCTTGAAAAAGCTTCCAAGCCCAACGTATTTGACGTTATTGTAAATGACGAAGTACGAAAAGTAGTGACCTTGCGAATAACTGATTCTCGACCACATTCAAACATGGCAAGAAAGTTATAGCAAGAATTGACATTTGCGATATTTATACCAATGGAATTCTCGACTTAGGTCAGTTTTTTCAAAGGCTCGAAAAGAAGCCGGTATACTTAGCACCAGCAAAGTCAAAGTGGCACCGAATCTTTCAAAAATATGGGCAATAAAATTTTACAATTTTTAAGAGTAGCGCTACTCAAGCCGGTGACCCTTATCAAAAACGACGAAGAAAAAGAAGCTATATTGTCTACATTCAATGAATCCAATTCAAGGAGGTCATACAGGCAATTGCAAAAATAAAGAGACGATATTATTGGAAAAACATGACTAAATATGTAAAAAAGTACATTAATAAATGTCCAAAATGCCTGACGTCGAAAACGACGAAACATACACGATCACCTATGATTATAACCGAAACTCCACAATATGCTTTTGACAGAGTGATAGTGGACACAATTGGTCCACTACCACGTTCGGAAAATGGGAATGAATACGCAATCACATTAATATGTGACCTGACAAAGTATTTAGTAGCAATTCCCGTTGCAAACAAAAGTGCAACAACTGTGGCAAAAGCCATAGTCGAATCTTTTATTCTGAAGTACGGTCCAATGAAGACGTTCATTACGGACATGGGAACAGAATATAAAAATTCCATTATAAATGACTTGTGCAAGTATTTAAAAATAGACAACATAACGTCTACAGCACACCACCACCAGACATTAGGTACCGTTGAAAGAAGTCATAGGACGTTCAATGAGTACATTCGTTCATATATTTCAGTAGATAAAACTGATTGGGACATATGGTTGCAGTATTTCGTGTATTGTTTTAAGACAACACCACCAGTAACACATAATTATTGTCCATATGAACTAGTATTTGGTAGAAAAAGTAACCTACCAATACAATGTAATAGCGTTTATACTATAGATCCAATATATAATATAGAAGACTATTCTAAAGAAGTTAAGTTTAGATTAGAATACGCGTGTAAGAGAGCTCGAATTCTTTTAGAAAAAAATAAAATTAAGCAAAAAGAAATAAATGATAGCAAAGTATTAGATTTTAAAATAGAAATAGGAGACCAAGTATATCTCAAGAATGAAACAGGTCATAAATTAGAATCTTCTTATATAGGGCCGTTTGAGGTCATTAGTATAGAGAAAAATAATAATGTAGTTATAAAGAATAGGAAAAATAGGGAACAAAAAGTTCATAGGGGTAGACTAAAAAGGAATAACAAATAAAACACAAAAAAAAAAATATATATATAACAAAACAAAAAAAAAAAACCATAAAAAAAAAAATGTTAATAAAAATATATATATATATATATATAGATATCTTTCAAAAATAAAATAAATATATTATATCAAAAAGTGAAAACGAAAAAAGAAAAAAAAAAAAAAAAAAAAAAAAAATATATATATATATATAAAATTTTTTAATGGATTCATCTATTATTGAAAATATATTCATATGATTTCGAAAAGAAAGAGAGAAAGAAAATTTGTCTGAGCAGACACAAACTAAAACACAAACAAAACAAAATAACATTTTTTTTTTCCCCAATATACACATTTACCTTACCCTTATTTTACCTTTACTTAATTATCTAATGATTATTAATAAATCCATAAAATTACGTTATTCTCTAAAACGGAGAGGTGTAGTATATTCATACAAATATTCATTCAGTACAATGAGCTCAACTTGTAACACTCAGTTGCAAGTATAAACAATTAAACATATACGCATTAAAATATAATTGTGCACTTGAATATGTTTATATATATACATTGATGTATGTACATAAACATATTCACATAAATCTACAGCTAAGCATGATCATATATGTATGTACATTTGTATATGCACATACATATATTCACATAAGCAATGTATGCACAAGCGTAACATGAGCTAGAGCCAGGCCAGCGTGTGAACGCTGACCAAGCACTTTGATGCAAGCGCTCCAACAATATGTATGTAAGTACTGACACTCTCCCTCTCTTTTGTAGCTGTCGCATAAGTCGCAGCATAAGAATATATATGTAAACTTAGCTTAAGCAAAATAATAATTTGGAATAAAGAATCAATCTGAAAACTAGAATCAACTGACACTGACGTGTCCGTCTTCAATAACATTTCTTCTCAAATGGAACCCGGTCATTACATGGCGACCGTGACAGGACCCTAAAGGACCTATAAGGACTCTCCATGCTATAAATATTCTGTGTTCGAAAAGAGAAACATAAAGCTGCTAACAAAAGCAACAACCAACGGCAGAAGAGCAATGAGAGGCCTAATACAAGTAAACCAAAACAGCATCAGCAACAAACACAAAAATATCTGATAAAGACAACAACAACTCTTCATCCAATCAAAAAAAAAAATACGCAAAGCAATGAAATAGTAGCTAACCCTTTAAACTCAAAACTCAAACTACAACTAATAAGCAAAGTGGCGGCAATTCGGCCATTAAATCACAATGGCGATCCTGCCAGGAGCACAACGTCCGGGAAATTCAGAAGATAAAACTCGTGATTCTAAAGCAAACAGAGGTAAAAAAAAATTCCAGAGATTGTTAAAAATCCACTCGCAGTAGCGAACCAAAAGAAAACCGACCAATCAACCAACAAGGAACACGAATGAACAGTGAAGATATTCCCTTTGCGGAATCTGCTCCTATCAAGCAAAGGGATGCACCGACGCTAGAGGAAGCGTTAGAGCTGTATCCCAACGATGGACCGCGCCCACTCACAATAGCTGAGTACCGGGCCCACAACACAAAATCTACAAAGCCAGAGCCAAAGAAGACCAAAAGAGGAGGCCAAATACACAAGCTACTCCAGCAGAAGAGGGTGGAAGTAGACTTACTGGCCACTCTGAAGGCGGAGGAAGACCGACAACGCTGCATAGAGCGTATTGACATCCTGAAAGCTGAACTTCGCCAAAGAGCAAAGAAACGCAAGGGGGCCGCAGAAATGCGCAAGCCTTAACTTGCCTTTAATTTAATAATTTTAATTATAAGCTTAATAGCAAGTTGGAGCACGAAAGTGTAACTTGCGAACTACTAACTTTCTGCTAGGCTATTACTAACAATGTGGTTGGAGAATTTTTTTTTTTTTTAAAACAATAAAACAAATGAAATGTATACCTGAATTGTGAGCCAACCACATTCTCTATAATTTTTCCACGTCTCCGGCTCCCTGTGCAATACACAGTTGAGATAAATTTTATTTCTCTCTTACTTTTTAATATGCATGAATCCATAACAATTTTATTTCAATATTTCAAATAGAAATCAAATTCAGACAAATATGTACCGGTCAAAACATATTTATAAAAAAAATTAAAGTAATTGCTAAACAAAAGTTTTTAACCTGTCTTTATGAACTTTATTTCATATTTTTGTATACTTGTAATAAATAAAAACAAAAATCCCATACGTATGTTCGATAATAGCATAAATAAATTTGATGATATATCAGTTATACCCACAATGGGGTTAATCGAAACAAAATCAGTGGACTCCACTGCGAATGTCATAAATAAAATTGAATCATCAAATGCTGATATGAGATTAACGAACATACTATGTATTATATAAGGCTTACCTATTACACAATAAATGTGTAACAAAAAGATCTCTAAGCCAAGCTAATGATCTAGATAAGATCTAAAAATACATATGCACACAAGCAATTTTAAATCAAAACCTGTTTAACAAAAGATAAAATATATATATATAAAAAAAAAAAAAAAAATTTAAAAAAAAGAAATGACCCATTGTGACAGGTACTTTGAAAAAATAAACAACAGGCACCCAAGCATAGTCCAAGACTTAATTGAGGTTTTTAGAAGCGAGGGAAGTACCTCACCTCAACGCTCCATAAACTAAGTACAAATTAGGTTAGCTTACCTTGATATAACGGGCGAAGATTTCCCAGTCAAGAAGAACCATCAGTGATAAGTCTTAACAAACCAACAATTCTCAACGAAAACAACAAAATGGCACAAACGAGGGTAGAATTTATAAATACGGCCACCAAGCTGATACCATACTTCGATGGTGATAGTAAAAGTCTACCAGGTTTCATTGGAGCGCTTCGCGTTCTTGACACCATAAAAGAACCGCACGAAGCGGTAGCCATCCAACTCATAAAATCAAAATTAAAAGGTCAAGCGGCTAATAGCCTAAGCTCAGAAAAAACGATTGATGAAGTTATACAAAGACTATCAACAATCTTCAAGGGTGAATAAGTGGATCTTTTAACAGCAAAAATTAAAAATCTGCAAAGAAACCCCAATAACTGTGTTTCATACACAAAGGAGATTACTGACTGACGCCCTTAAAGGCGCATATATTTCGGATGGTCTTCCAACTGAACAAGCAATAAAATACACCACCAAAGTGGCAGTAAATGCTATGGTAAGCCATACCAAAAGTCAAAGAGTCCAGCTATTAATGGAATCAGGAAACTTTGATTCGGCTAAAGAAGCCATTGCTAGATTCACCACTCTTTCAGTAGAGACGGGCTCCACAGAAAGTTTCCAAAATAATACCATTTTTTATGCCCAGCATAATGACCGCGGCAGACGCCGCTATAACAATAATGGTAACTGGAGAAACAACTCGAAAGACCAAAGAGGCGGCCGTGGAGGTGGACACAATAATAGACAAAATACAAATAACCAACAGAATGGTTATCTATGTTCCAATAACATTTAGTTCTGGTACTAACTCAACACATCTACCAGCAAGGTCTCAAGTGATACGTAAAATAGAGTTGACTTCAGCAGAAGAATACATTTTAATTCCCAATCAGGAAATTAAACCGGGTGTTTATGTCGCGAACACGATTACAACAGCCCAAAATGATTTTGTCCGATTCTTAAATACCACAGATACATGCCAAATAGTAGGCATTAATAACATAAAATGTGAATCACTTTCGAACTACGATGTAGTCCAAAACCTAAAAGACCATAGAAAAGAGTCTGTAATTAGTATATTAAAGAAAAATTTTCCAATTCTGTTTAAAAAGCAACTTGAAGAAATATGCCCCGAGTATAGTGACGTGTTCGGACTTGAGACCGAACCAATCACAACAAATAATTTTTATAAGCATAAATTGAAACTTAATGATGATGAGATAGTTTAGGTAAAAAATGATCGATGTCCGTGTAGCCAAATAGAAGAAATCCAGCGTCAAGTTTTAAAGTTAATTGAACAAAATATTGTTGAACCGTCTGTATCACCATATAATAGCCCACTTTTATTAGTCCCGAACAAATCACTTCCGGGCTCTTACGAGAAAAAGTAATAAAGTAAAAGTAAGATTAGTAATTGACGATGGCCAAATAAATAAAAAATTGCTGTCAGATAAATTTCCACTCACCAGAATTGACGATATTCTTGATCAATTGGGTCGAGCTAAATATTTTTCATGCCTTGATTTAATGTCAGGTTTTCACCAAATTGAACTTGAGGAAAACTCAAGAAATATTACGTCTTTTTCAACAAGCAATGGTTCATATCGCTTCACGCGATTACCATTTGGTTTAAAAATAGCGCCTAATTCATTTTAGAGAATGATGACAATAGCATTCTCCGGCATTGAGCCTTCGCAAGCATTTCTTTATATGGATTAATTTAATCGTTTTGAACAACATATGATTAAAAGATGTTTTCAAACTCTGTAGAAAACACAATCTCAAATTACATCCAGAAAAATGTTCATTTTTTATACACAAAGTGGCATTCTTAGGTCATAGGTTCACAGATAAAGGAATCTTACCAGATGACAAAAAATTTGACGTCATCAATAATTACCCAGTCCCTACGGACGCAGACAGCGCTAGAAGATTCATTGCATTTTGCAATTACTAAAGACGTTTTATAAAAAACTTCGCCGAATATTTACGGCACATAACGAGATTATGTAAAAAGAATGTCCCATTTGAATGGACAACAGAGTGTGAAAAAGCATTTCAAATTTATTACAGTACCCAGATTATAGCAAATAATTTTGCATTATCACGGATGCAAGCAAACACGCATGTGGAGCAGTTTTAACTCAAAACTATAATGGACTACAAATCCCAGTTGCATATGCATCACTAGAATTCACTAAAGGTGAAAGCAATAAGAGTACTACAGAACAAGAATTAGCAGCAATACATTGGACAATAAGAAATTTTCGACCATATATTTATGGCAAACATTTAAAACACTTAAAACTGATCACAGACCTTTAACATATTTATTTTCTATGGTTAATCCTAGTTCTAATAATAGTCGCACGCATGCGACTCGAATTAGAAGAGTATGATTTTACGGTAGAGTATCTGAGAGGTCAAGATAACTTTGTGGCAGACGCCCTATCAAGGATAACAATATCCGATCTAATTGACATGAACTAAAAAGTCCTGAAAGTCACTACCAGGTACCAAAGTAGACAAAACAATTTCTGCGCAGAAAATATACAAGAACTATTGCCAAGGCAAAATCTTAAAAAAGCTTCCAAGCCCTACGTATATGACGTTATTGTAAATAACGAAGTACGAAAAGTAGTGACCTTGCGAATAATTGATTCCTCGACCACATTCAAACATGGCAAGAAAGTTATAGCAAGAATTGACATTTGCGATATGTATGTATACCAATGGAATTCTCGACTTAGGTCAGTTTTTTCAAAGGCTCGAAAAAGAAGCCGGTATACTTAGTATCAGCAAAGTCAAAGTGGCACCGAGCGAAAATATCTTTGAAACTATTTCAATAGAATCTTTTAAAAATATGGGTAATCAAATTTTACAATTTTTAAGAGTAGCGCTACTCAAGCCGGTGACCCAAATAAATAATGAAAAAGAAAAAGAAGCTCTATTTTCCACATTTTATGACGATCCAATTCAAGGATGTCATACAGGCATAACTAAAATGATATCAAAAATAAAGAGTCAATATTATTGGAAAAACATGACTAAACATGTAAAAAATACAAAGGTAAATGTCCAAAATGCCAGACGTCGAAAACGACGAAGCATACAAGATCAAGCTTTTGACAGAGTGATTATAGACATAATTGGTCCACTACCACGTTCGGAAAATGGGAATGAATACGCAATCACTTTAATATGTGACCTGACAAAGTATTTAGTAGCAATTCCTGTTGCAAACAAAAAAAAACTGTGGAAAAAGCCATAATCGAATCTTTTATTCTGAAGTACGGTCCAATGAAGACGTTCATTACGGACATGGGAACAGAATATAAAAATTCCATTATAAATGACTTGTGCAAGTATTTAAAAATAGACAACATAACGTCTTATTAATTAAGAAAGTAAATTGAATTTCCCGTCGAATGACATGTTTTTCATTTAAAAGCGAATAAAAATTAGATCGTTTTTTTTGCCTATCAATATGAGACATTTTATGCAAAACTGCCCTTCTATTTTCCGTCTCTTTCTTTTTATGGGTATGACCTTTTCCGCTGTTTAAGTAAAAGGGATTTTGACTGCAATTGAACTCACAGGTAGTAACCACTCGGGCAAATATTAAAAACATCAATTTACTTTCTTTCGTAGTTCAAGAAAAAAAGTACTTTAGTATGAATTAGTGTCGTAAAATGGACTCGCCCAAAGGACCAAAAATTTTCATACAAAATTCAGATTTTCAATTGGCCCCAAATTGAAAGTTGGGGCTAAATCCAAAATTAGTGGTATGCAGTTTATCTTAGTTTTGCTAGATCTTCAACTTCTTCGAAGATTTCAAACGTCTATCTTCAATATTTAAGATTTTGGAAAAAACGTCTTAAATAAATGCCCCCCAAAAAAAGGACTTCTCTTTGTTCAAATGCACCTGTGAAAAAAACGGATTAAACTATGAAGACCATTTTTACGGTTCATAATGTGAACACAATAACCAACAAATTACAGAAAAAATTATTCGATTAAGTTATTTAGGAGCCGAGAAAATTAGAACTAAAAAAAAAAAAGTCTTAAATTCGTGACCGCCACTGTATAATTGTTTGACGTGTAGCTTATTAAACTGTTCTTACTAGGGACTGGCACCACAAGTACGTAGCAGATTACCCCTGATTGGTAGGCCGCCAAGTCTGATTTTTCAACTGACTTAATTGAGGTTTTTAGAAGCGAGGGAAGTACCTCACCTCAACGCTCCATAAACTAAGTACAAATTAGGTTAGCTTACCTTGATATAACGGGCGAAGATTTCCCAGTCAAGAAGAACCATCAGTGATAAGTCTTAACAAACCAACAATTCTCAACGAAAACAACAAAATGAGGGTAGAATTTATAAATACGGCCACCAAGCTGATACCATACTTCGATGGTGATAGTAAAAGTCTACCAGGTTTCATTGGAGCGCTTCGCGTTCTTGACACCATAAAAGAACCGCACGAAGCGGTAGCCATCCAACTCATAAAATCAAAATTAAAAGGTCAAGCGGCTAATAGCCTAAGCTCAGAAAAAACGATTGATGAAGTTATACAAAGACTATCAACAATCTTCAAGGGTGAATAAGTGGATCTTTTAACAGCAAAAATTAAAAATCTGCAAAGAAACCCCAATAACTGTGTTTCATACACAAAGGAGATTACTGAGTTGACCGATGCCCTTAAAGGCGCATATATTTCGGATGGTCTTCCAACTGAACAAGCAATAAAATACACCACCAAAGTGGCAGTAAATGCTATGGTAAGCCATACCAAAAGTCAAAGAGTCCAGCTATTAATGGAATCAGGAAACTTTGATTCGGCTAAAGAAGCCATTGCTAGATTCACCACTCTTTCAGTAGAGACGGGCTCCACAGAAAGTTTCCAAAATAATACCATTTTTTATGCCCAGCATAATGACCGCGGCAGACGCCGCTATAACAATAATGGTAACTGGAGAAACAACTCGAAAGACCAAAGAGGCGGCCGTGGAGGTGGACACAATAATAGACAAAATACAAATAACCAACAGAATGGTTATAACAATACCAATGTCCGAGTAGCACAAGATACTACTACGGGAAACTTCCAGACACCTCCAGATACTCAGCGCTAAATAGAAAAATATATACGGTTAACTTGAGTCTCAATAATTTCGTATTATTCAAAAATGTTTCAACAAACAAAAATTTAACATTTCTGATTGATACAGGTGCAGATATTTCAATTATAAAAGAAAATACTGATGTCTTTCACGACATCCATACAAATAAAATTATAGATATTCGAGGCATAGGAGAAGGGATAATAAAATCCAAAGGACTAGCCTCAATTGAGCTACAAACAGACAAATACATTATTCCATATAAATTTCATATACTTCATGAAGATTTCGCAATCCCCTGCGATGGAATAATAGGACTAGATTTCATGAAAAGATTTAATTGCCAATTAGATTACAATAGTTCCGAGGATTGGTTAATAATTAGACCACCAAATCTAACGTATCCTATCTATGTTCCAATAACATTTAGTTCTGGTACTAACTCAACACTTCTACCAGCAAGGTCTCAAGTGATACGTAAAATAGAGTTGACTTCAGCAGAAGAATACATTTTAATTCCCAATCAGGAAATTAAACCGGGTGTTTATGTCGCGAACACGATTACAACAGCCCAAAATGATTTTGTCCGATTCTTAAATACCACAGATACATGCCAAATAGTAGGCATTAATAACATAAAATGTGAATCACTTTCGAACTACGATGTAGTCCAAAACCTAAAAGACCATAGAAAAGAGTCTGTAATTAGTATATTAAAGAAAAATTTTCCAATTCTGTTTAAAAAGCAACTTGAAGAAATATGCCCCGAGTATAGTGACGTGTTCGGACTTGAGACCGAACCAATCACAACAAATAATTTTTATAAGCATAAATTGAAACTTAATGATGATGAGATAGTTTAGGTAAAAAATGATCGATGTCCGTGTAGCCAAATAGAAGAAATCCAGCGTCAAGTTTTAAAGTTAATTGAACAAAATATTGTTGAACCGTCTGTATCACCATATAATAGCCCACTTTTATTAGTCCCGAACAAATCACTTCCGGGCTCTTACGAGAAAAAGTAATAAAGTAAAAGTAAGATTAGTAATTGACGATGGCCAAATAAATAAAAAATTGCTGTCAGATAAATTTCCACTCACCAGAATTGACGATATTCTTGATCAATTGGGTCGAGCTAAATATTTTTCATGCCTTGATTTAATGTCAGGTTTTCACCAAATTGAACTTGAGGAAAACTCAAGAAATATTACGTCTTTTTCAACAAGCAATGGTTCATATCGCTTCACGCGATTACCATTTGGTTTAAAAATAGCGCCTAATTCATTTTAGAGAATGATGACAATAGCATTCTCCGGCATTGAGCCTTCGCAAGCATTTCTTTATATGGATTAATTTAATCGTTTTGAACAACATATGATTAAAAGATGTTTTCAAACTCTGTAGAAAACACAATCTCAAATTACATCCAGAAAAATGTTCATTTTTTATACACAAAGTGGCATTCTTAGGTCATAGGTTCACAGATAAAGGAATCTTACCAGATGACAAAAAATTTGACGTCATCAATAATTACCCAGTCCCTACGGACGCAGACAGCGCTAGAAGATTCATTGCATTTTGCAATTACTAAAGACGTTTTATAAAAAACTTCGCCGAATATTTACGGCACATAACGAGATTATGTAAAAAGAATGTCCCATTTGAATGGACAACAGAGTGTGAAAAAGCATTTCAAATTTATTACAGTACCCAGATTATAGCAAATAATTTTGCATTATCACGGATGCAAGCAAACACGCATGTGGAGCAGTTTTAACTCAAAACTATAATGGACTACAAATCCCAGTTGCATATGCATCACTAGAATTCACTAAAGGTGAAAGCAATAAGAGTACTACAGAACAAGAATTAGCAGCAATACATTGGACAATAAGAAATTTTCGACCATATATTTATGGCAAACATTTAAAACACTTAAAACTGATCACAGACCTTTAACATATTTATTTTCTATGGTTAATCCTAGTTCTAATAATAGTCGCACGCATGCGACTCGAATTAGAAGAGTATGATTTTACGGTAGAGTATCTGAGAGGTCAAGATAACTTTGTGGCAGACGCCCTATCAAGGATAACAATATCCGATCTAATTGACATGAACTAAAAAGTCCTGAAAGTCACTACCAGGTACCAAAGTAGACAAAACAATTTCTGCGCAGAAAATATACAAGAACTATTGCCAAGGCAAAATCTTAAAAAAGCTTCCAAGCCCTACGTATATGACGTTATTGTAAATAACGAAGTACGAAAAGTAGTGACCTTGCGAATAATTGATTCCTCGACCACATTCAAACATGGCAAGAAAGTTATAGCAAGAATTGACACTTGCGATATGTATGTATACCAATGGAATTCTCGACTTAGGTCAGTTTTTTCAAAGGCTCGAAAAAGAAGCCGGTATACTTAGTATCAGCAAAGTCAAAGTGGCACCGAGCGAAAATATCTTTGAAACTATTTCAATAGAATCTTTTAAAAATATGGGTAATCAAATTTTACAATTTTTAAGAGTAGCGCTACTCAAGCCGGTGACCCAAATAAATAATGAAAAAGAAAAAGAAGCTCTATTTTCCACATTTTATGACGATCCAATTCAAGGATGTCATACAGGCATAACTAAAATGATATCAAAAATAAAGAGTCAATATTATTGGAAAAACATGACTAAACATGTAAAAAATACAAAGGTAAATGTCCAAAATGCCAGACGTCGAAAACGACGAAGCATACAAGATCAAGCTTTTGACAGAGTGATTATAGACATAATTGGTCCACTACCACGTTCGGAAAATGGGAATGAATACGCAATCACTTTAATATGTGACCTGACAAAGTATTTAGTAGCAATTCCTATTGCAAACAAAAAAAAACTGTGGAAAAAGCCATAATCGAATCTTTTATTCTGAAGTACGGTCCAATGAAGACGTTCATTACGGACATGGGAACAGAATATAAAAATTCCATTATAAATCACTTGTGCAAGTATTTAAAAATAGACAACATAACGTCTTATTAATTAAGAAAGTAAATTGAATTTCCCGTCGAATGACATGTTTTTCATTTAAAAGCGAATAAAAATTAGATCGTTTTTTTTGCCTATCAATATGAGACATTTTATGCAAAACTGCCCTTCTATTTTCCGTCTCTTTCTTTTTATGGGTATGACCTTTTCCGCTGTTTAGGTATAAGGGATTTTGACTGCAATTGAACTCACAGGTAGTAACCACTCGGGCAAATATTAAAAACATCAATTTACTTTCTTTCGTAGTTCAAGAAAAAAAGTACTTTAGTATGAATTAGTGTCGTAAAATGGACTCGCCCAAAGGACCAAAAATTTTCATACAAAATTCAGATTTTCAATTGGCCCCAAATTGAAAGTTGGGGCTAAATCCAAAATTAGTGGTATGCAGTTTATCTTAGTTTTGCTAGATCTTCAACTTCTTCGAAGATTTCAAACGTCTATCTTCAATATTTAAGATTTTGGAAAAAACGTCTTAAATAAATGCCCCCCAAAAAAAGGACTTCTCTTTGTTCAAATGCACCTGTGAAAAAAACGGATTAAACTATGAAGACCATTTTTACGGTTCATAATGTGAACACAATAACTAACAAATTACAGAAAAAATTATTCGATTAAGTTATTTAGGAGCCGAGAAAATTAGAACTAAAAAAAAAAAAAGTCTTAAATTCGTGACCGCCACTGTATAATTGTTTGACGTGTAGCTTATTAAACTGTTCTTACTAGGGACTGGCACCACAAGTACGTAGCAGATTACCCCTGATTGGTAGGCCGCCAAGTCTGATTTTTCAACTGACTTAATTGAGGTTTTTAGAAGCGAGGGAAGTACCTCACCTCAACGCTCCATAAACTAAGTACAAATTAGGTTAGCTTACCTTGATATAACGGGCGAAGATTTCCCAGTCAAGAAGAACCATCAGTGATAAGTCTTAACAAACCAACAATTCTCAACGAAAACAACAAAATGAGGGTAGAATTTATAAATACGGCCACCAAGCTGATACCATACTTCGATGGTGATAGTAAAAGTCTACCAGGTTTCATTGGAGCGCTTCGCGTTCTTGACACCATAAAAGAGCGGTAGCCATCCAACTCATAAAATCAAAATTAAAAGGTCAAGCGGCTAATAGCCTAAGCTCAGAAAAAACGATTGATGAAGTTATACAAAGACTATCAACAATCTTCAAGGGTGAATAAGTGGATCTTTTAACAGCAAAAATTAAAAATCTGCAAAGAAACCCCAATAACTGTGTTTCATACACAAAGGAGATTACTGAGTTGACCGATGCCCTTAAAGGCGCATATATTTCGGATGGTCTTCCAACTGAACAAGCAATAAAATACACCACCAAAGTGGCAGTAAATGCTATGGTAAGCCATACCAAAAGTCAAAGAGTCCAGCTATTAATGGAATCAGGAAACTTTGATTCGGCTAAAGAAGCCATTGCTAGATTCACCACTCTTTCAGTAGAGACGGGCTCCACAGAAAGTTTCCAAAATAATACCATTTTTTATGCCCAGCATAATGACCGCGGCAGACGCCGCTATAACAATAATGGTAACTGGAGAAACAACTCGAAAGACCAAAGAGGCGGCCGTGGAGGTGGACACAATAATAGACAAAATACAAATAACCAACAGAATGGTTATAACAATACCAATGTCCGAGTAGCACAAGATACTACTACGGGAAACTTCCAGACACCTCCAGATACTCAGCGCTAAATAGAAAAATATATACGGTTAACTTGAGTCTCAATAATTTCGTATTATTCAAAAATGTTTCAACAAACAAAAATTTAACATTTCTGATTGATACAGGTGCAGATATTTCAATTATAAAAGAAAATACTGATGTCTTTCACGACATCCATACAAATAAAATTATAGATATTCGAGGCATAGGAGAAGGGATAATAAAATCCAAAGGACTAGCCTCAATTGAGCTACAAACAGACAAATACATTATTCCATATAAATTTCATATACTTCATGAAGATTTCGCAATCCCCTGCGATGGAATAATAGGACTAGATTTCATGAAAAGATTTAATTGCCAATTAGATTACAATAGTTCCGAGGATTGGTTAATAATTAGACCACCAAATCTAACGTATCCTATCTATGTTCCAATAACATTTAGTTCTGGTACTAACTCAACACTTCTACCAGCAAGGTCTCAAGTGATACGTAAAATAGAGTTGACTTCAGCAGAAGAATACATTTTAATTCCCAATCAGGAAATTAAACCGGGTGTTTATGTCGCGAACACGATTACAACAGCCCAAAATGATTTTGTCCGATTCTTAAATACCACAGATACATGCCAAATAGTAGGCATTAATAACATAAAATGTGAATCACTTTCGAACTACGATGTAGTCCAAAACCTAAAAGACCATAGAAAAGAGTCTGTAATTAGTATATTAAAGAAAAATTTTCCAATTCTGTTTAAAAAGCAACTTGAAGAAATATGCCCCGAGTATAGTGACGTGTTCGGACTTGAGACCGAACCAATCACAACAAATAATTTTTATAAGCATAAATTGAAACTTAATGATGATGAGATAGTTTAGGTAAAAAATGATCGATGTCCGTGTAGCCAAATAGAAGAAATCCAGCGTCAAGTTTTAAAGTTAATTGAACAAAATATTGTTGAACCGTCTGTATCACCATATAATAGCCCACTTTTATTAGTCCCGAACAAATCACTTCCGGGCTCTTACGAGAAAAAGTAATAAAGTAAAAGTAAGATTAGTAATTGACGATGGCCAAATAAATAAAAAATTGCTGTCAGATAAATTTCCACTCACCAGAATTGACGATATTCTTGATCAATTGGGTCGAGCTAAATATTTTTCATGCCTTGATTTAATGTCAGGTTTTCACCAAATTGAACTTGAGGAAAACTCAAGAAATATTACGTCTTTTTCAACAAGCAATGGTTCATATCGCTTCACGCGATTACCATTTGGTTTAAAAATAGCGCCTAATTCATTTTAGAGAATGATGACAATAGCATTCTCCGGCATTGAGCCTTCGCAAGCATTTCTTTATATGGATTAATTTAATCGTTTTGAACAACATATGATTAAAAGATGTTTTCAAACTCTGTAGAAAACACAATCTCAAATTACATCCAGAAAAATGTTCATTTTTTATACACAAAGTGGCATTCTTAGGTCATAGGTTCACAGATAAAGGAATCTTACCAGATGACAAAAAATTTGACGTCATCAATAATTACCCAGTCCCTACGGACGCAGACAGCGCTAGAAGATTCATTGCATTTTCCAATTACTAAAGACGTTTTATAAAAAACTTCGCCGAATATTTACGGCACATAACGAGATTATGTAAAAAGAATGTCCCATTTGAATGGACAACAGAGTGTGAAAAAGCATTTCAAATTTATTACAGTACCCAGATTATAGCAAAGAATTTTGCATTATCACGGATGCAAGCAAACACGCATGTGGAGCAGTTTTAACTCAAAACTATAATGGACTACAAATCCCAGTTGCATATGCATCACTAGAATTCACTAAAGGTGAAAGCAATAAGAGTACTACAGAACAAGAATTAGCAGCAATACATTGGACAATAAGACATTTTCGACCATATATTTATGGCAATCACTTAAAACACTTAAAACTGATCACAGACCTTTAACATATTTATTTTCTATGGTTAATCCTAGTTCTAATAATAGTCGCACGCATGCGACTCGAATTAGAAGAGTATGATTTTACGGTAGAGTATCTGAGAGGTCAAGATAACTTTGTGGCAGACGCCCTATCAAGGATAACAATATCCGATCTAATTGACATGAACTAAAAAGTCCTGAAAGTCACTACCAGGTACCAAAGTGGACAAAACAATTTCTGCGCAGAAAATATACAAGAACTATTGCCAAGGCAAAATCTTAAAAAAGCTTCCAAGCCCTACGTATATGACGTTATTGTAAATAACGAAGTACGAAAAGTAGTGACCTTGCGAATAATTGATTCCTCGACCACATTCAAACATGGCAAGAAAGTTATAGCAAGAATTGACACTTGCGATATGTATGTATACCAATGGAATTCTCGACTTAGGTCAGTTTTTTCAAAGGCTCGAAAAAGAAGCCGGTATACTTAGTATCAGCAAAGTCAAAGTGGCACCGAGCGAAAATATCTTTGAAACTATTTCAATAGAATCTTTTAAAAATATGGGTAATCAAATTTTACAATTTTTAAGAGTAGCGCTACTCAAGCCGGTGACCCAAATAAATAATGAAAAAGAAAAAGAAGCTCTATTTTCCACATTTTATGATGATCCAATTCAAGGATGTCATACAGGCATAACTAAAATGATATCAAAAATAAAGAGTCAATATTATTGGAAAAACATGACTAAACATGTAAAAAATACAAAGGTAAATGTCCAAAATGCCAGACGTCGAAAACGACGAAGCATACAAGATCAAGCTTTTGACAGAGTGATTATAGACATAATTGGTCCACTACCACGTTCGGAAAATGGGAATGAATACGCAATCACTTTAATATGTGACCTGACAAAGTATTTAGTAGCAATTCCTGTTGCAAACAAAAAAAAACTGTGGAAAAAGCCATAATCGAATCTTTTATTCTGAAGTACGGTCCAATGAAGACGTTCATTACGGACATGGGAACAGAATATAAAAATTCCATTATAAATGACTTGTGCAAGTATTTAAAAATAGACAACATAACGTCTTATTAATTAAGAAAGTAAATTGAATTTCCCGTCGAATGACATGTTTTTCATTAAAAGCGAATAAAAATTAGATCGTTTTTTTTGCCTATCAATATGAGACATTTTATGCAAAACTGCCCTTCTATTTTCCGTCTCTTTCTTTTTATGGGTATGACCTTTTCCGCTGTTTAGGTAAAAGGGATTTTGACTGCAATTGAACTCACAGGTAGTAACCACTCGGGCAAATATTAAAAACATCAATTTACTTTCTTTCGTAGTTCAAGAAAAAAAGTACTTTAGTATGAATTAGTGTCGTAAAATGGACTCGCCCAAAGGACCAAAAATTTTCATACAAAATTCAGATTTTCAATTGGCCCCAAATTGAAAGTTGGGGCTAAATCCAAAATTAGTGGTATGCAGTTTATCTTAGTTTTGCTAGATCTTCAACTTCTTCGAAGATTTCAAACGTCTATCTTCAATATTTAAGATTTTGGAAAAAACGTCTTAAATAAATGCCCCCCAAAAAAAGGACTTCTCTTTGTTCAAATGCACCTGTGAAAAAAACGGATTAAACTATGAAGACCATTTTTACGGTTCATAATGTGAACACAATAACCAACAAATTACAGAAAAAATTATTCGATTAAGTTATTTAGGAGCCGAGAAAATTAGAACTAAAAAAAAAAAAGTCTTAAATTCGTGACCGCCACTGTATAATTGTTTGACGTGTAGCTTATTAAACTGTTCTTACTAGGGACTGGCACCACAAGTACGTAGCAGATTACCCCTGATTGGTAGGCCGCCAAGTCTGATTTTTCAACTGACTTAATTGAGGTTTTTAGAAGCGAGGGAAGTACCTCACCTCAACGCTCCATAAACTAAGTACAAATTAGGTTAGCTTACCTTGATATAACGGGCGAAGATTTCCCAGTCAAGAAGAACCATCAGTGATAAGTCTTAACAAACCAACAATTCTCAACGAAAACAACAAAATGGCACAAACGAGGGTAGAATTTATAAATACGGCCACCAAGCTGATACCATACTTCGATGGTGATAGTAAAAGTCTACCAGGTTTCATTGGAGCGCTTCGCGTTCTTGACACCATAAAAGAACCGCACGAAGCGGTAGCCATCCAACTCATAAAATCAAAATTAAAAGGTCAAGCGGCTAATAGCCTAAGCTCAGAAAAAACGATTGATGAAGTTATACAAAGACTATCAACAATCTTCAAGGGTGAATAAGTGGATCTTTTAACAGCAAAAATTAAAAATCTGCAAAGAAACCCCAATAACTGTGTTTCATACACAAAGGAGATTACTGAGTTGACCGATGCCCTTAAAGGCGCATATATTTCGGATGGTCTTCCAACTGAACAAGCAATAAAATACACCACCAAAGTGGCAGTAAATGCTATGGTAAGCCATACCAAAAGTCAAAGAGTCCAGCTATTAATGGAATCAGGAAACTTTGATTCGGCTAAAGAAGCCATTGCTAGATTCACCACTCTTTCAGTAGAGACGGGCTCCACAGAAAGTTTCCAAAATAATACCATTTTTTATGCCCAGCATAATGACCGCGGCAGACGCCGCTTTAACAATAATGGTAACTGGAGAAACAACTCGAAAGACCAAAGAGGCGGCCGTGGAGGTGGACACAATAATAGACAAAATACAAATAACCAACAGAATGGTTATAACAATACCAATGTCCGAGTAGCACAAGATACTACTACGGGAAACTTCCAGACACCTCCAGATACTCAGCGCTAAATAGAAAAATATATACGGTTAACTTGAGTCTCAATAATTTCGTATTATTCAAAAATGTTTCAACAAACAAAAATTTAACATTTCTGATTGATACAGGTGCAGATATTTCAATTATAAAAGAAAATACTGATGTCTTTCACGACATCCATACAAATAAAATTATAGATATTCGAGGCATAGGAGAAGGGATAATAAAATCCAAAGGACTAGCCTCAATTGAGCTACAAACTGACAAATACATTATTCCATATAAATTTCATATACTTCATGAAGATTTCGCAATCCCCTGCGATGGAATAATAGGACTAGATTTCATGAAAAGATTTAATTGCCAATTAGATTACAATAGTTCCGAGGATTGGTTAATAATTAGACCACCAAATCTAACGTATCCTATCTATGTTCCAATAACATTTAGTTCTGGTACTAACTCAACACTTCTACCAGCAAGGTCTCAAGTGATACGTAAAATAGAGTTGACTTCAGCAGAAGAATACATTTTAATTCCCAATCAGGAAATTAAACCGGGTGTTTATGTCGCGAACACGATTACAACAGCCCAAAATGATTTTGTCCGATTCTTAAATACCACAGATACATGCCAAATAGTAGGCATTAATAACATAAAATGTGAATCACTTTCGAACTACGATGTAGTCCAAAACCTAAAAGACCATAGAAAAGAGTCTGTAATTAGTATATTAAAGAAAAATTTTCCAATTCTGTTTAAAAAGCAACTTGAAGAAATATGCCCCGAGTATAGTGACGTGTTCGGACTTGAGACCGAACCAATCACAACAAATAATTTTTATAAGCATAAATTGAAACTTAATGATGATGAGATAGTTTAGGTAAAAAATGATCGATGTCCGTGTAGCCAAATAGAAGAAATCCAGCGTCAAGTTTTAAAGTTAATTGAACAAAATA
The DNA here is from genome assembly GCF_018902025.1 of Drosophila willistoni. NCBI lineage: Eukaryota > Metazoa > Arthropoda > Insecta > Diptera > Drosophilidae > Drosophila > Drosophila willistoni. The sequence continues at coordinate 5,216,349 of NW_025814459.1, read as the reverse complement.
TTGTTGAACCGTCTGTATCACCATATAATAGCCCACTTTTATTAGTCCCGAACAAATCACTTCCGGGCTCTTACGAGAAAAAGTAATAAAGTAAAAGTAAGATTAGTAATTGACGATGGCCAAATAAATAAAAAATTGCTGTCAGATAAATTTCCACTCACCAGAATTGACGATATTCTTGATCAATTGGGTCGAGCTAAATATTTTTCATGCCTTGATTTAATGTCAGGTTTTCACCAAATTGAACTTGAGGAAAACTCAAGAAATATTACGTCTTTTTCAACAAGCAATGGTTCATATCGCTTCACGCGATTACCATTTGGTTTAAAAATAGCGCCTAATTCATTTTAGAGAATGATGACAATAGCATTCTCCGGCATTGAGCCTTCGCAAGCATTTCTTTATATGGATTAATTTAATCGTTTTGAACAACATATGATTAAAAGATGTTTTCAAACTCTGTAGAAAACACAATCTCAAATTACATCCAGAAAAATGTTCATTTTTTATACACAAAGTGGCATTCTTAGGTCATAGGTTCACAGATAAAGGAATCTTACCAGATGACAAAAAATTTGACGTCATCAATAATTACCCAGTCCCTACGGACGCAGACAGCGCTAGAAGATTCATTGCATTTTCCAATTACTAAAGACGTTTTATAAAAAACTTCGCCGAATATTTACGGCACATAACGAGATTATGTAAAAAGAATGTCCCATTTGAATGGACAACAGAGTGTGAAAAAGCATTTCAAATTTATTACAGTACCCAGATTATAGCAAAGAATTTTGCATTATCACGGATGCAAGCAAACACGCATGTGGAGCAGTTTTAACTCAAAACTATAATGGACTACAAATCCCAGTTGCATATGCATCACTAGAATTCACTAAAGGTGAAAGCAATAAGAGTACTACAGAACAAGAATTAGCAGCAATACATTGGACAATAAGACATTTTCGACCATATATTTATGGCAATCACTTAAAACACTTAAAACTGATCACAGACCTTTAACATATTTATTTTCTATGGTTAATCCTAGTTCTAATAATAGTCGCACGCATGCGACTCGAATTAGAAGAGTATGATTTTACGGTAGAGTATCTGAGAGGTCAAGATAACTTTGTGGCAGACGCCCTATCAAGGATAACAATATCCGATCTAATTGACATGAACTAAAAAGTCCTGAAAGTCACTACCAGGTACCAAAGTGGACAAAACAATTTCTGCGCAGAAAATATACAAGAACTATTGCCAAGGCAAAATCTTAAAAAAGCTTCCAAGCCCTACGTATATGACGTTATTGTAAATAACGAAGTACGAAAAGTAGTGACCTTGCGAATAATTGATTCCTCGACCACATTCAAACATGGCAAGAAAGTTATAGCAAGAATTGACACTTGCGATATGTATGTATACCAATGGAATTCTCGACTTAGGTCAGTTTTTTCAAAGGCTCGAAAAAGAAGCCGGTATACTTAGTATCAGCAAAGTCAAAGTGGCACCGAGCGAAAATATCTTTGAAACTATTTCAATAGAATCTTTTAAAAATATGGGTAATCAAATTTTACAATTTTTAAGAGTAGCGCTACTCAAGCCGGTGACCCAAATAAATAATGAAAAAGAAAAAGAAGCTCTATTTTCCACATTTTATGATGATCCAATTCAAGGATGTCATACAGGCATAACTAAAATGATATCAAAAATAAAGAGTCAATATTATTGGAAAAACATGACTAAACATGTAAAAAATACAAAGGTAAATGTCCAAAATGCCAGACGTCGAAAACGACGAAGCATACAAGATCAAGCTTTTGACAGAGTGATTATAGACATAATTGGTCCACTACCACGTTCGGAAAATGGGAATGAATACGCAATCACTTTAATATGTGACCTGACAAAGTATTTAGTAGCAATTCCTGTTGCAAACAAAAAAAAAACTGTGGAAAAAGCCATAATCGAATCTTTTATTCTGAAGTACGGTCCAATGAAGACGTTCATTACGGACATGGGAACAGAATATAAAAATTCCATTATAAATGACTTGTGCAAGTATTTAAAAATAGACAACATAACGTCTTATTAATTAAGAAAGTAAATTGAATTTCCCGTCGAATGACATGTTTTTCATTAAAAGCGAATAAAAATTAGATCGTTTTTTTTGCCTATCAATATGAGACATTTTATGCAAAACTGCCCTTCTATTTTCCGTCTCTTTCTTTTTATGGGTATGACCTTTTCCGCTGTTTAGGTAAAAGGGATTTTGACTGCAATTGAACTCACAGGTAGTAACCACTCGGGCAAATATTAAAAACATCAATTTACTTTCTTTCGTAGTTCAAGAAAAAAAGTACTTTAGTATGAATTAGTGTCGTAAAATGGACTCGCCCAAAGGACCAAAAATTTTCATACAAAATTCAGATTTTCAATTGGCCCCAAATTGAAAGTTGGGGCTAAATCCAAAATTAGTGGTATGCAGTTTATCTTAGTTTTGCTAGATCTTCAACTTCTTCGAAGATTTCAAACGTCTATCTTCAATATTTAAGATTTTGGAAAAAACGTCTTAAATAAATGCCCCCCAAAAAAAGGACTTCTCTTTGTTCAAATGCACCTGTGAAAAAAACGGATTAAACTATGAAGACCATTTTTACGGTTCATAATGTGAACACAATAACCAACAAATTACAGAAAAAATTATTCGATTAAGTTATTTAGGAGCCGAGAAAATTAGAACTAAAAAAAAAAAAAGTCTTAAATTCGTGACCGCCACTGTATAATTGTTTGACGTGTAGCTTATTAAACTGTTCTTACTAGGGACTGGCACCACAAGTACGTAGCAGATTACCCCTGATTGGTAGGCCGCCAAGTCTAATTTTTCAACTGAGGAAAGAGGACTCAGTTTCGATGAATTAACGAAACTTTGAGCGAAGGAAGTTTTAACCTGTGCCTTTCTGTCCATTTTTGACCGGACCCATTCCGAAAAAGAGCACGTGGTTTTGTGCAGTGCAGCGTAAAATAATCAGAATGGGTGCAAACGTTTAAAAGCCCTTTCAAATTTAATTGTGTCTATGCATTCGAGACTCTCGGTCCTGCCAATGATTATCGCAAGTACTTAACCAAACAAAAAAAAAAAAACCTAAAAAAAAAAAAAAAAACTTGAATCCGTGGAATTCAGGTTTTACTACACGTGTACCCAATGAAGCAGTTGCAACCCATTGGATTGACATTCTTGTAATACTTAGACATCCAATACTTATAAGAGTTATTTGTTCACAGAAAGAGAGAGAGATGATACGAATAATGTTAATGTTAATGTGCTTAATCGAAAACGGGTGCTCCCAAACCAAATCAGAGGCTTCTGACTACCTTAAATCATCTTATCTATATTTGAACAGCCTCCGCCTCAGTTTGATACGATTCGATTTTTTGTAAATTTGATTAAATTTGGTTTTTGTAACCTAATCTCAAGATAACGAGTAAGATAATTATGTTTGATAACCGCATTGCTGCATCGTATATAGTATGAAATTGAGGATAAGATCCAAACTTAAGTAATTTTGTATTAATCATACTTTAGGGACCGCTACCTATTAACTGCATTAATGCTGAATAATATTAAGTTTGTTTGTTTCCGAAAGAGATATTAAGAATGAATTAAATTGCTCATAAGTTTAGAAATTAATAAAACTATTGTTCTTTGAAATGAACTCCCTATAATCGTTAAATTTTGGGGAACCACGCAACCGACTGAGAGATAAAAAGAGGCCGTAAGACATGTTGGAGGGATCCTCAATTCAGACGTGGCCCGAGGATCATGGTAGGGTGGGCGTTCACATGATAGGCCTATAGGATATCATGACATAAACCAGCATGTGTGCCTCCTGACACTACATAGTTTAACGTGTTCTTGTTTCTGGTCTCCTCAGGCCTTCTTTCTTTCACATCTAAACCTGTACCGTTATCCCTTGGTGTCCTTAAGTACGCGAATTTAAAATTTTACGTCTGTATCGAATGTGAGTAACTATAGTTCTGGCTAATCTCTATCGTATAACCCACTCCCAGCCGACCTGACCCTAGCCGAACCTATCACGTACTCGGCCAGCACTATGAACGAACATCTGCTCAACACTCCTTGTGAGATTCAACGTTACATGCTACAGATAAGATACAATTTTTGGCGCCCAACGTGGGGCCCGATTCGGCTGCCCCAACCAGATAGTAATTTTCTTGCGCTAGTCGTGTTATCTGAACCGCTGGGTTTATGCTATCGACTAGTATCCCATTTCTCCTGTGAAAATTTATGTAATCATAGTAGTAAGCAGTGTTAGTAGTGATTGGAATTATTTAAGTTAAGTACCTCACTTAAATACCCGCACTGACTAAGAAACGCTAATCATTGACTTAGCAATACTCGTTTGAAAAAAAAGCCGTAATCTATTGTTCGTCCCTGGACGCCGAATTAGTGGCCAAGTGCTACCGTCGGACCGGACTCAATTGATATGTCGGTCTTCAAACTGCACCCGTTTGTCTGGTCTTATAAAGAATGAGAGGTTTGTTACCTGGATTCAGCTTTGGTGGATAAATACTACCGACTGCCCGGAATAAATTTTAGAATTCCTGTGGCATCAGCATTGGACTGCAAGCCAGGACAGCTGGAGTCAAGTAATGTGGCATTAAGCTACCACTTAGCCGCAATACTGGCCAAGCAGCGCAATGCGAGACAAAAATTTGTTTCCTCGTATGTGCTTCGTCTATGTTTTCAACTATCTATTTTGTAGTATCTAGTGTACATTTAGGCTGACCTTTAACTTTTGCAGACATGGTTGTATGGTTTCCCGGTTTTATATGAATTTTTCTGATTTACCATAATATTGCATTATACCCAGTTTGATATAGAAAAGTGTTATATATATTTAGATGTACAATAATCATAAGAATATTTCAATCGATGTTATAGTAAGTTATGTCCGTACTCGATATTTCCGATAGTTTGAACAGATCTGAAGAAATTAGTAGAAGCTGTGGCATTTGTGTACGGGAGTTGGACTTCAACGCAGAGTGGATAACCACCCCCTGCAATCATTCATTTCACATTAGTTGCTTTTCGCTTCGCGAAGGAGCTAAATCAGGCGGCGGAGACATGCCGATCTTAAGATCATCACGTACCGTTGCAGGATCAACTGAGGCTAACCCAGAAATGGAACCACAGGCCAGCACGCCAGAGGCATCCGACTTGCCGTTATCACAAGCAAGCATAGATCAAGAAATAGCCCGAGCCCTTTCCGAAGGCCTTACCCAAATGAATCAGGTAGTAGCTCAATCAATGACTCAGGTCTCCCAAACCTTGTCGCAGACCATGTCTCAGGCTGTAGCCCAAATGACCCAGTCTTTAGAGATAACTCTACAACGAGCGGCGTCTAATGGCCCACTACTTTCAGAAAACGTAGCATCTCGAGCATCCATCCAACCCTCGGGACAAAGACAGACATTTGAAGAGTTATTTTAAATTCCTCCACGGGAAAGTCAAAGTCAACGACCCAATCAGACTACGTATCCAAGTACGTCTATGATGAATGGTGGAGCATCGCCAAGTTCCGAATTGCGTGCTGATCGGGTTAGTCAAACAATTACGAATTGGAAAATTCGATTTTCAGGACATGCGTCCATAGCGGTAGATGACTTTATATATAGAGTCGAGGCCCTCACAAAACAAACACTCAATAATGATTTAGAACTTGTATCTCGCTACGCGAGCAATTTATTTGAAGGAGCTGCTAGCGACTGGTTCTGGAGGTTTCACCGAAGCATTCCACTAGTGACCTGGTCACAGCTTCGGGTGGCACTAAGAGCACAATTTCAAGACGGAAGAACCGATCTAGAAATTCGTACGGCCATGTTTCAGCGAAAACAACGTCCAAATGAATCCTTTGATAGTTTTTACGACGCTATCGTAACACTGGGAGATAGATTAGCCGTCCCATTGACAGAGTCTGCATTGTTAGATGTGCTGAAGGCAAATTTACTACAAGAAATTCAACATGAGATTTTGTACGTACCAATAATGTCGTCTTCGCATTTGCGCCACGTTGTGTGCACACGTGAACGATTTATGCAATCGGTAAAAAAGTCGGCGACGACAACCATGCCTAGATCAACCCCGAAATGGCAGGTTCACGAATTAGAATTTTCGGCTACCAATGTAAAATTAGAAACCGACCAGGATATAAATCCCGAGGTAGAAATAGCTGCCATTAACTTAACTTGTTGGAATTGTAAAGAAAATGGACATAGATATCAGGATTGCGATGCAGAGCGAAAGATATTTTGTTATGGCTGCGGTCAACCTGATGCCTACAAACCTACTTGTAATCGATGTAATAATTCAAAAAACGGAGTTCGCCGTGCACTGTCGAAAAGTGCACTGAAACTGAACCCGGTGAACACCCTTTAGGGGAATCCTCAATGGATTCCTCACTACCAACTTTGTCACAACTCCCAACTATTCCTATGCACTTACGTGAGTTTAAATCTCCACTATGTGCAAATCCTAAAAAGATGCGAGGAATTAAGCGATTAATTCAACATAGAAACAAACATAAATTAGAGAAAACGGCGGTTTTGGATTCAATAATAGATGATTCCCTTGATTGGCGGCCGTACGCAGATGTGAACCTCTTTGGAAGAGAATTAAAGGGTCTCATGGACACTGGAGCGTCAATTAGTTGTGTAGGTGGAAATTGGGCGGCAGAATTGATCAGCGAATTGCTACCCCTTAAGACGGTAAAAACCATGGTGCACACAGCAGATGGACAAAAAAAAGCCATTCTAGGAAAGACACTTACCTCTGTTAGCTTTCAAGGAATCGAAAAACCAATAACTCTTTATGTTGTACCCTCGCTGGCACAGAATCTCTATTTAGGCATAGACTTTTGGACAGCCTTTAATTTGTTACCGGCCTTTTTGGCGCATAAAGGAAAAGAACCAACCGTAGCTTGTATTAATCTCGATAGCGAATTAAATGTGTCATTATCCGAATCCCAGAAAAAACACTTACTTAAAACCATTCAATTGTTTCCATCCATCGAGTAAAAAAAGGATTAGGAAAAACCAGCTGGCTGTCACATGAAATTGATGTAGGTAATGCAAAAGCGATCAAGCAGCGGCACTATGCTGTATCTCCGGCAATAGAAAAATTAATGTACCAAGAGATAGATTGTATGCTTGCCCTTGGGGTAATAGAAGAATCAAATAGCCCCTGGTCATCACCTGTTGTACTGGTGCGCAAACCAGGAAAAGTTCGATTTTGTATTGACAGTCGAAAACATCTTCCTTATCAGGAAGACCTCAGTTTACTGTAATGCCCTTCGGTTTGTCAAACGCACCTCAAACAATGTCCAAACTTATGGATCGAGTGATACCACCAAGTTTGCGAAATGAAATTTTTATATACTTAGATGACCTTTTAGTAGTTTCGGAGTCCTTTAAGAGACATATTTCAGTATTATCCGAGTTAGCTAATAGACTAATCCTAGCGGGACTTACAATTAATGTGAGAAAAAGCAGTTTTTGTCTCAAAGAAGTCAAATATCTTGGCCATGTTATTGGTAATGGAACCATTCGAACGGACCCTGATAAGGTGTCAGCGATCCAAGAATTCCCAGTGCCCAAGTCTGTAAAGGAAGTACGTAGGTTTTTAGGTCTCACGGGATGGTATCATAAGTATATAAAAAATTATGCTGGTATTGCTGCACCGATTTCCGACACGTTAAAACAAAAACGAAAATTCATTTGGTCTGAAGAAGCACAAAAATCATTTGATCGGTTAAAATATTCTCTGTGTACAGCTCCTGTACTACATAGCCCTAATTTTAACGCTCCTTTTTCTATACACTGTGATGCTAGTCATACAGGTGTGGGAGGTGTACTTATGCTAATCGATAACGAAGAAAATGAAGTTCCAATCGCCTTCATGTCACGAAAACTAAATCAGTGTCAAAGGGCTTATTCCGTAACGGAAAAAGAATGCCTTGCGGCTGTCCTATGTGTAAAAAAATTTCGAGCTTATATTGAGGGTCAAGAATTCTCTATTATGACAGATCACGCGTCCCTAAAATGGTTAATGACGCAAGTTGACTTAAGTTCTAGATTGGCGCGATGGGCACTTAAACTGCAAGGATTCTCATTTAAAATAATGCATAGGAAAGGCTCACAAAATATAGTTCCTGACGCTTTATCCCGAGTACATACTGATGATATATCAGCTATTACCTTAGCGAATGGTTTCGATCTGTCGTCAGACGCCTTCGACGCTGACGAATATAAAGATTTAAAAGCTAAGATTCAATTAAAGCAATCCCAGCTACCCGATGTCAAGGTTATGGACAAATACATTTATCGGCGAACAGAACATGCATCCGGTGATCGTGTAGCGGATGACCTGTGCTGGAAGCTTTGGATTCCAAAATCGTTAGTTCTGGATGTGATAAAACAAAATCACGAAGACCACTTAGCGGCGCACAGTGGAATAAATAAAACACTGAAGCGGATCAGACGCTATTTTTATTGGCCCAACCTAATAGGTGATGTAAAGGAATTTATTGCCGAACGGGTAAATAGATCGGTGTTAGCTGCAATAAAGTCTTATGTGAACAAAGATCAGACCAATTGGGATGAAAACCTTAGTTCAGTAGCATGTGCACTAAGATCCAGTTGGCACTCGGCCATCAATAATAGTCCGTACCGTGTATGTTTTGGCCAACAAATGATAACGAACGGTGCAACTTACCCCCTGTTAAGAAGTTTAAACCTATTAGAGGATAGATCTGTTCAGTTTGACCGTATTGATTCTCTGGAAATAATTCGTCAGACTGCGATCAAGGCTGTAGCAAAACAGCATGAACGCAACGAAAAAACATATAATTTGAGAAGTCGAGACGTGTCATTTCAACCAGGTCAAAAAGTTTACCGACGTAATTTTCAGTTAAGTAATTTTGCAAAGGGTTTCTCAGCCAAGTTAGCTCCAACGTTTATAAAAGCCAGAGTCCGTCAGCGGATTGGAACCAGTTATTACGAACTAGAGGATATGCAAGGGAGAATGATAGGGAAATTCTATGCAAAAAACATTAAACAATAGGGCATTTTTTTTTTTTTATTATTTTCTTTACTCCAAGCGGTATCCCACTTTGATGTTTAACAACCACCAAAGTGTGATTTTGTCGGGGAGGTGTGTAACATGCGCTTGTCGTTCAAAATTTGAAAACTCAACAGAAAATGGATAATCGTGGAAACAACCCATTTAGCTTGTTTTTAGTACCCGAATCAGTACATAGTGTTATCGATAATTTATGATCTTACGTATTCACGTAAGTCGTCACGTATCGATCGGTGAGATATCGGCTTAAAGCTCAGCCCTAGATTAAAGAATATTGGCGAAAGGAAAATTAAAAGACTAAAATACGCGTTCTTTCTTAACTCAACTCCCAAAGCAGACGGAGGTGCTACAATCCTCGCTGCCAACTTCACGGCAATCTTTGCTGCACCCACCGCGTGTATCGTGCAAGAAAAAATATAACCCTTTTAATTGCATCCTTCATAGGATTGCCCAACAAAACACCCAACTTGGTTCTGGTGTAGTTTCTGGTAGTGCATTGGAGAGAATATCCGCGGAGCGCCTGTGATTTGTCGCAGAAATTAATTCCGCGTCGTTTTTTTTGTGGCGTTTTGGCTATCGCCGCTCCAATCGGAATAAATTTATTCCAAAATTTTTGTGGCTGTGGTGTCGCTCTCCATAGGGTAAATATATATATAATTGTTTGACGTGTAGCTTATTAACCTGTTCTTACTAGGGACTGGCACCACAAGTACGTAGCAGATTACCCCTGAGTGGTAGGCCGTCTGATTTTTCAACTGAGGAAAGAGGACTCAGTTTCGATGAATTAACGAAACTTTGAGCGTTTAAAGCGTTTAAAAGCCCTTTCAAATTTAATTGTGTCTATGCATTCGAGCCTCTCGGTCCTGCCAATGATTATCGCAAGTACTTAACCAAACGAAAAAAAAAAAACCTAAAAAAAAAAAAAAAAACTTGAATCCGTGGAATTCAGGTCTTACTACACGTGTACCCAACGAAGCAGTTGCAACCCATTGGATTGACATTCTTGTAATACTTAGACATCCAATACTTATAAGAGTTATTTGTTCACAGAAAGAGAGAGAGATGATACGAATAATGTTAATGTTAATGTTAATGTGCTTAATCGAAAACGGGTGCTCCCAAACCAAATCAGAGGCTTCTGACTACCTTAAATCATCTTATCTATATTTGAACAGCCTCCGCCTCAGTTTGATACGATTCGATTTTTTGTAAATTTGATTAAATTTGGTTTTTGTAACCTAATCTCAAGATAACGAGTAAGATAATTATGTTTGATAACCGCATTGCTGCATCGTATATAGTATGAAATTGAGGATAAGATCCAAACTTAAGTAATTTTGTATTAATCATACTTTAGGGACCGCTACCTATTAACTGCATTAATTCTGAATAATATTAAGTTTGTTTGTTTCCGAAAGAGATATTAAGAATGAATTAAATTAGGAAATGAATCCTGCCTTGCTCATAAGTTTAGAAATTAATAAAACTATTGTTCTTTGAAATGAACTCCCTATAATCGTTAAATTTTGGGGAACCACGCAACCGACTGAGAGATAAAAAGAGGTCGTAAGACATGTTGGAGGGATCCTCAATTCAGACGTGGCCCGAGGATCATGGTAGGGTGGGCGTTCACATGATAGGCCTATAGGATATCATGACATAAACCAACATGTGTGCCTCCTGACACTACATAGTTTAACGTGTTCTTGTTTCTGGTCTCCTCAGGCCTTCTTTCTTTCACATCTAAACCTGTACCGTTATCCCTTGGTATCCTTAAGTACGCGAATTTAAAATTTTACGTCTGTATCGAATGTGAGTAACTATAGTTCTGGCTAATCTCTATCGTATAACCCACTCCCAGCCGACCTGGCCCTAGCCGAACCTATCGCGTACTCGGCCAGCACTATGAACGAACATCTGCTCAACACTCCTTGTGAGATTCAACGTTACATGCTACACCCGGTCATTACATAAGCATGGGAGTACGTATAAAACAAAACATGGATGAAATATGTAACATCGAACAACCCATAGAGACAATTGATCTCTCAGGGAATTAAAAAAAAAAAGATAATTTGTAGCAAAATATGATTAATTGGGATGATATAATAAGAGAAGCTAGAATACACGCGCAAGAATTAAATAAATCTTGTAAGTGCCTCTCCCAGAATTGGGAAACATCCCAAAGTACAATAGAAAAACGCTCGAAAATAATAATAGAAATATCAGAAATATAGAAAATATCAGAGCAGTGTTAATAGAACACTATAGTAAACTAACTACAGGACGAAAAACAGCCGCAAATGCATTCTATAATGACTGCAAACAAAAGGCAAAATCTGTATTAAAAAGATATAATATTGAATATAAACAAACAATTGATTTGGAAATTTCAATATCACTGGAAGACAAAACCCAGTCAACGGCTGAAGAAGAGACGGATCAAGAAGAACCATCAGTAAGTTTAGATCAAACAAAAATAACTCTTAATAAACCAGCCATTTCGTCAAGAAACAAAAATGACTCAAACAGTCACTGATTTTTTAAAGATGGCCTCAAACCTTATTCCACAGTTTGATGGCAGAAGAGAAAATTTTCAGAGCTTCATGGACGCATTGAATTTGATAAATTCACTAAAAGGCGACCATGAGGAAACAGCAGTGTGCCTAATAAAATCAAAACTAAAAGGTCACACAAGAAATTTGATAACCTCTGAACAGACAATAGAAGAGATTATTAACAGTATTGTGTCAAATATAAAAACGGAATCAGTAGCGTCAATAGCGGCAAAAATCAAACACCTACCCCAGAGAAACAAAACAGCAAGTCAGTATGCCCAAGAGATTGAAAAGCTTACTGAATCTCTGGAAGGTGCCTTTATACACGACGGCACATCTGTCGAACTAGCTAAAAAGTATACACTTTCAGTCGCTACAGAGGCAATAACAAAGAACTGCATAAACAATCAAGTACGTAACGTACTAAAAGCAGGTATTTTCCGCGACATGAACGAACTAACAACAAAGTTCGTAGACAGTAGTACAGCAGAAACAGTACAGGCGAACCCTGTCATGCACTACCGTCAATACAATAGAAATGGACAAAATAATTATCGAGCTAGAGGTAATTACCAAAATAACGGTTATAGGAATAATAATACAGGTGGATATCATGGTAACTTACGGTACAACAACCGAGGAAGAAATAATTCCAACCGAAACAGCTCGAACCGAGGTAATTCCAACCGAGGTAGCTTTAACAACGGAAATGTTAATGTACGACTTACTCAAAGTAATTCGGAAAACCAATAGATCCCTGCAGATATTCAGAAGAAACTGTAAATGTATACACTTTCAATCTTAGCATAAGTATTTTCATCAAAGTTAAAAACAAAAATACAAACAACACATATACCTTCTTGTTAGATACAGGTGCAGACATATCAATATTAAAAGAAAAAACAGATCCTTTTATACATATAGATACTTCAAACACAATTGAAATATCAGGAATTGGTGAAGGTTCAATTACTTCCAAAGGTCTAACCCTTATAGAACTAAGACAAAATGAATTCATAATTCCACACAACTTCCATATAGTAGACGAAAGTTTTCCAATTCCATTTGATGGAATTTTAGGACTAGATTTCTTCAAAACATTCAATTGCCAATTAGACTTCAGTGAACCAAACGATTTACTAATATTAAGACCAAATAATTTAAATTTTGCAATAAATATCCCAATATTACTGTTTAAGCTGCAACTGAAGCCAGACTCTCTTTGCTAAAAAGAGAAAACGAACGAAGACAGAGAGATAGAGAGACCAAGAACAGCGCAAGTTACTTTGAAGTGACAAACTTGGAGGTCCGTTACTTCAATTCTTTTCTTTCTTATTCCTTCTATGGAAATTTCCAGAACTTTGAATTTTGTAAAAGACAGCGTGGTTTGCTGTACTTAAATTATACTCTTGAAATTAATCTCGGTCGATGCGGTTGCACCTTCTGTGCCCGCCGACAATTGTACTATAGTTTTAGGTGAAGAAAATAAAGCAACCGATTGAAGTCAACCTGGTCATCTCATTCCTTCCAAATCGCATTAACAAGAGTACACCACTGCGACAAGCTGACGGACTTACATCGTTTTCATTATTTGAAGGATTCATTGGGTGGAGACGCAGCTAAGGATATTTAACATCTAACGCTAATAGCGCCGAACTATGAAGTGGCTTGGAGAATGTTGATGAATTTGTGTGATAACAAACGAGTGTTATTTTTGCATTACATGGATGTGTTCGATCAGCAATTACCAATAAAATATGGAGATGCGGAAAGTTTGAGAAGATTTGTGCAAACTTCCCGCTCATGTGTGAATTCATTGGAGAAGACTGGTGTGAATGTGCGACAACAGTCTGAAATTTTAGTATACTACATGATGAAGAGATAACCGAATCAATTAAGAGTGGATTGGGAGCGGTCAATATCTTCAACGCAGAATCTGCCGAGCTTTGAGGAGTTCAGTCAGTATCTTGAAACACAGTACAGAACAATGATTACGGCGTCAGCAGGTAATATTGAGGGAACTCTATCACGGGATAGACATCGGAATGCAAAGCCAGGTGTACATGGGTTACGAGTTAACCAGAACTACACAAAGGCTTCATTTGTTACTCGAGAGACAGACCTATGCATTGTGTGTCAAGGGGATGCACACCTTATCGGAGTATGTAGGATATTCCAGGAGATGAGGCTGTCGGAACGAAAGGCATGTGTAGTGAGGCATCGAATGTGTTTTAGATGCCTTAGACCAAATCACCGAATAGATGCATGTGACAGTGCGGTAAATTGTGAAAAATGCCATGGACGGCATCATACACTACTCCATGTAGACAAGTCAGGATGCGAGAGGTCGCTTGGCACACTAAGGAAGGGAGTTATCCCAACAGCATCTGCGAATGCTTTAATTGGAAAGAGTACAACAGAAATTGCGGTAAGGCATAAAGACGAGGTTTTATTACCAACAGCAATGGTGTGGGTAGAGTCGATAGAAGGCTATCCCTTACAGTTTAGAGCGTTTTTGGATCAAGGTTCACAAGTTTCGTTCATTTCGGAGAATGCAGCTCAGCAGCTACGTTTACGGCGCAAACAGGCTCACATCACGATTACTGGATTAGCAGATACAAAAATTACAGATGCGGCAGCAGAGGTGGAGCTAGTCATAAGATCAATCTACAACCCACATGCGAAATACAAGCTGCTCGCGTCAGTAAAACCTCTAGTGAGTAAGCGCATGCCAATCAAACGACTGCCGTTTGAAGAGTGGACTCATCTGAAGGGCTTACCATTGGCCGACCCTAACTTCTTCAGTCCACAAGGAATTGATATTTTGCTGGGAAATGACGTCTACGATGTGCTGATGTTAGGAGAAGTGCATCGAGGAATACGTGGTATGCCTCTGGCGCAAAATACGCATTTGGGATACATTGTATCAGGAAAAACGAATCAAGAAGCTGGTAGAAGATCGTCCTACACCATAACGGTACGAAAGAAGGAAGCTGATGAGATACTCGAAAAATTGATATGTAAGTTTTGGGAGCTAGAACAATTTGACGAGGAGCCACGTGGGGTTTCAGTAGAGGATAACTGGTGCGAAGATTTCTTCGTTAAAAAACATAGCCGAATGCCGTCTGGGAAATATGTTGTTCGTCTTCCTTTTCTTACTTACTTGGACGAATCAATGGTAATTGGAGAATCATATAAGGGCGCGCTAAAACGATTACATTCTCTGGACAGACGGTTGCGTACCGATGCGAGTTTGAAGAACGCTTATGTTGGCACGATTTTGGAGCTGGGTCGAATGGAACGTGTAACGTCACGGGCTAGTAAGACGGACAATCCTGCATTGGGGGGAGTCGATCATTGTTACCAACCGCATCACCCAGTCATAAAGGAATCGTCATCAACTACAAAGGTACGAGTTGTCTTCGATGGATCGAGCAAGACGAGTAATGGAAAATCACTTAATGAGATTCTAGCAATAGGTCCGAAATTGCACGTACATCTTCAAGAAATCATTCTCAATTGGCGAGGGCTAAAATGGGTCTTTATGGCGAATGTTGAAAAAATGTACAGATGTATTAATATTCCACCCGACGACGCGCAGAACCAACGGATTCTATGGAATCCGGACACTAGTGATTATGTGGCGGAATATGCCTGCACAACGGTAATGTTTGGAACGAGCTCCGCACCTTATTTAGCCATAAGAGTTATGAAACAATTAGCTATGGATGAATGCGAGAAGTATCCACTGGCGGTGAATGTTATAAATCATCAAATGTATGTAGATGACATACTGTCTGGTGGCGACAGTATTGCAGAAACGGAGGATGTCAAGAACCAAGTGATTGGAATGCTTCGTAGTGGTACGTTCGAACTACGGAAGTGGGGGAGTAATTGCCCAAAGCTATTAGAGAACATACCAGTTGAGCATCGAGAATCAAGCGGTTTGTTACACATGGAAGGTAATGATACTATTCGCACTTTAGGTCTATACTGGAGTCCCAAAGAAGATGAGTTCCGTTTTGCTTTGCATGTAGTTCCACCAATGAGCTCACAAACAAAGAGGACAATACTATCGGCAATTGCACGACTGTTTGATCCCATGGGATGGCTTAGTCCGATAATGATTACTGCCAAAATTTTCATGCAGCAACTGTGGAAGGAGAAAATTGGCTGGGATAGCACGCTACCGGACACTATTAAAAGAGAATGGGAGAAATTCGTGAAAGAGTTACCAAACATAGTAACTATACGAATACCACGGCATGTTACATGGGGGCTACCGGGTGGTGTGGCTGAATTGCACCTGTTTTGCGATGCCTTGTCACGAGCATATGGAGCTGCGGCTTACTTGCGCTTCCCAATTGGAGAGGATAAGAATCATACAGAGTTGCTATTGTCAAAGGGGAGAGTATCGCCAACTAAACAACAACTAACCATACCTAGGGCAGAGTTATGTGCTGCGCTTGAAGCAGCCAAAATGTATAAGTATCTAAAAGAGAATCTAAGAATTAACGTTAATTATTTGAACACTATTTTTTGGTCAGATTCTATGATAACCATCAGTTGGATCCGTGGTGGAGCTGCCAACTGGAAAGTATTTGTGTCCAATCGAATAAACAAAATCCTGGAAATCTCAGACGAAAGGCAATGGAGACACGTTGCCTCGAAAGATAACCCTGCAGATTATCTAAGCCGTGGCATGAGTGCAACCAAGTTGGCATCGTGTGAATTATGGTGGCATGGGCCATCATGGTTACAAGGATCGGACATCAAATGGCCTTGTAATGCTATTGATCAGGATTCGCTGTCGGTTGTTGACAATGAAATCAGAAGGGTGACGTGCCATAAGATATCAGTGGAAGAAATGCCAAGTGTAGCATTTATCAGCAAGTATTCATCGTATACACGACTCGTCTGGATTATATCATATATAAAACGTTTCGTATATAATTGTCGTACATCTGTGGCAGAACGAAGAGGATTAGGACTCTCAATTGTGGAATTAGAAGAGGGCCTACGTGAATTGATTAGGATGGTGCAGAAGGATTGTTTTAACTCTGAATGGAAGGCGCTATCGGAAGGAAGGGTAATAGCAAAGGACAGCATACTACTGTCTCTTAATCCATATTTCGATTCGAACGAACGTGTTTTACGTCTCGGAGGCAGGCTTCGAGATTCCCTGTTGCCCATAAATGAAAAATATCCTTATATATTACCGTATAAACATCCTTTCACAGATCTGGTCATATCTTACAGTCATATTTGCACCTTGCATGGTGGAACCTCACTAACGCTGAATTTTATAAGGAAGAAATTCTGGATTGTTAATGGACGCAATGCAGTTCGGTTTGGAATTCATAAATGTATCACATGTTTTAAGATGAAGCCTCGATTTGCAGGTCAGAAAATGGGAATGTTACCAGCAGTACTGGTACGCCCTTCTAGAGCATTCTCATCCGTTGGAGTGGACTACTGGAATCAACTGGCATTTCAACCCACCATCAGCGCCACACTTTGGTGGATTGTGGGAGGCTGGAGTGAAGTCCATGAAGTATCATATGAAAAGAACTCTTGGAGAACAAGTTTTAACATTCGAGGAAATGGCAACTGTGTTGGCACAGATTGAGTCTTGTTTAAATTCAACACCGTTATGTTCCCTTTCAAATGATCCTGACGATTTAATGGTATTAACACCCGGTCACTTTCTGATGGGTGAAGCGCCTTTAGCACCTCCTGCTCCGGAATTGGCTAAAGTTACTATGATTGATCGATGGAAGAATTGTCAATATTATGCACAACAGAGAAGAAGATGGAACTCGGAATATTTAGCACGATTACAAAGGAGACCAAAATGGCTGAAGACCAAGGAAAATCTCAGTTGGATGCATAGTGCTCATCAGGGACGAGCGATTCCGTTCTCATCAATGGCCTCTAGGTCGGGTTATGGAGACACATGCAGGACCCGATGGATTAGCGAGAGTGGTGACTTTGAAGACAGTCAATGGACTCATGAAACGACCGGTAGCCAAACTCTGTCCATTGCCTATTCAGGAGAATTGGATAGAGAATGACACCAGCCCTACACCTAAGCGTTAAATTGTTACTTTCTCGTTTCAGTTTTCTTTTCGCAGGAGTCTTCCAGACGTGAATTTGATGATGAAGATCGTCATCATCAAAGGGGGGAGAATGTTTAAGCTGCAACTGAAGCCAGACTTTCGTTGCTAAAAAGAGAAAACGAACGAAGACAGAGAGAGAGAGAGAGACCAAGAACAGCGCAAGTTACTTTGATGTGACAAACTTGGAGGTCCGTTACTTCAATTCTTTTCTTTCTTATTTCTTCTATGGAAATTTCCAGAACTTTGAATTTTGTAAAAGACAGCGTGGTTTGCTGTACTTGAATTATACTCTTGAAATTAATCTCGGTCGATGCGGTTGCACCTTCTGTGCCCGCCGACAATTGTACTATAGTTTTAGGTTAAGAAAATAAAGCAACCGATTGAAGTCAACCTGGTCATCTCATCCCTTCCAAATCGCAAGTTCCTCAAAGCCGCCTCGGTGGAAATCATCCGAAGGCCGAATCCATATAAAGCGAGCAGTTTGGGGCTCCGCAAGGGCGCAGCCGTTAGCCAACAATTACACACTTGTGACAGTAATACCACAATCCTCCCACCGAGATCTGAAGTAGTCCGACAAATAAATATTCCAAATGAAAACTCAAATATCGTCATCTTAAATCAAGAGGTCGAAAATGGAATATTTATTGGAAATTCGATCTCAAGCCCGAACAAAACATTTGTCCGAATTTTAAACACAACAAAAAGATTAAAAATTTTAAATTAAAAAAACATAAAATATGAATCATTAAAGAATTATGAAATTGTACAGACAACTGATGACCAAAGAATTCAATCAGTAATACAAAAACTAAAGCCAAACTTCCCACCTATGTTCATAAACGTACTAGAATAGCTCTGCACCAAGTATACGGATGTATTTGGTTTGGAAAACGAACCAATTACTACGAACAACTTTTATAAAAAAGAACTAAGATTGAATGACAACCAGCCAGTATACACAAAAAATTACAGAATACCACACATGCATAAAGAAGAAATAACTAGACAAGTCGATAAACTCATTAAGGATAAAATAGTTGAATCGTCAGTGTCCGAGTATAATAGTCCGTTACTAATGGTACCGATAAAAGGTTTACCAGGATCAGAAAAGAAACGATGGCGATTGGTAATAGACTATCGTCAAATAAACAAAAAATTGTTGTCCGATAAATTCCCATTACCAAGAATAGACGATATTCTTGATCAACTAGGCAGAGCCAAATATTTTTCATGTCTAGATTTAATGTCCGGTTTTCACCAAATAGAACTAAAAGATAAATCGCGAAGCATTACGTCATTTTCCACTAGCAATGGATCTTATCAGCTTACTAGACTACCGTATGGTCTGAAAATAGCACCAAATTCCTTTCAAAGAATGATGACAATTGCTTTCTCTGGATTAAATTCGTCACAAGCATTCCTTTACATGGATGACTTAATAAAGGATATTTTTGACATATGCAGAAAACACAACCTAAAACTGCATCCAGAGAAATGTTCATTCTCCATGCACGAAGTGACATTCTTGGGTCACAAGTGTACCGACAAAGGAATATTGCCAGATGACACCAAATATGACGTCATTGAAAAATACCCAGTACCAACAGGTGCTGATAGTGCTAGAAGATTCGTAGCCTTTTGTAACTATTACAGACGTTTTATTAAAAACTTCGCAGAACATGCACGTCCGATAACACAACTGTGTAAGAAAAACGTAGAATTTGTTTGGTCTGAAGAATGCCAAAAAGGACTTGAATATCTGAAATAAGCCTTAATAGAACCCACACTGCTGCAGTATCCAGATTTTAGCAAAGAATTTTGCATAATAACAGATGCCTGCAAATATGCATGTGGAGCAGCACTTACGCAAACTTATGGCGATAAGCAGTTGCCAGTAGCATACGCATCCCGTTCGTTCACTAAAGGTGAAAGTATTGTTATAATAAAACAGAATGCGTGTGGTTGGTTGTGCAATTTATTCGCGACTAACTTCTATTTGTCTCTCATCGAGTCATTGTTCTCTTTAACGCATCTCGAGAGAGAGTATACAAAGTTACATATATATATTCGTATGTGTGTGATCATGCATGCATTGAGTTGATAGAGAATTATTTCAACACCCTTCCTCAATGCAAGTATGTCCACAAATTTATCTTATACTTAACAAATTCGTAAACTCTACATGCTTCTTCTTCGCAAGATTCTTGGTTAGGATATCAGCTATCATTTCATTAGTAGACCTATACTTTAAAACAATCTGACCATCATTAACTACTTGTCTAACAAAATGATATCTAATGTCCACGTGCTTCATCCTTGAATGGTGTACCGGGTTCTTAGCCAATTGCTGCGCGCTGAGGTTATCGCCATACAAAACGGTAGATGTATCTTCTTCTCCGCAACCAATCTCGATGATTAATCGACGTAATACAATGGCTTCTTTGCACGCTGTTGATAACGCCATGTACTCTGCTTCGGTGCTGCTAAGAGCAACACTCCGCTGCTTCTCCGATTTCCATGATATCGGTCCGCCAGCCAGAAAATATACATATCCTGTATATTTGCGATCAATCCTATCGCCTGCCCAATCTGCGTCCACGAAACCAGTAAACGCCGCATCCGACTGCTTGTAATGAATCTTGAAGCCAACTGTCGAAGCCAAATATCGTAAAACATGCTTTATGGCTGCAAGGTGTTCATTATGGGGGTCCTTGTTACGTTGAGCCAACTTCGATGAGTGAAGTATATCTGGTCTAGTAGTCAACGCAAGCCACATTAGCTCGCCTATCATTGACTGATAAAGAGTTGCATCAACCCTTTTACACTCCATTTTATCGCAGGCTACCTGATACCCTGCTTCTAACGGTGTTGCAGCTGGTCTGCACTGAGCATAGCCATATCGCTCCAGTAGATCCTTGATGTACTGTGAATGACCCAATGATATTTCGCCAAGTTCGCCATCACGGTAAACCTCCATGCCAAGGAACAGACGCACAGGTCCCTTGTCAACACATTCAAACGCTGCCATTATAGCTGACTTAATCCTGTCAAGATCCGATTTCTCCTGGCATCCTATAAGAAGATCGTCTACATAGACAAGGATTAGTGATAGATTACCTTTTGCTTGCTGTTTGTATAGACATGGTTCATTGTCGCAAGGTATGAACCCATTAGCTCGCAACACACTATCGAGTTTGGAGTTCCACTCCCGTCCAGACTGTTTGAGTCCATATAACGCCTTTTTCAACAGAAGTACCTTACTTTTGTCTTCAGTTGCGTATTCTTCGGGCTGCCTGATGTATACGGTATCGCCCAAATCACTGTTTAAGTAAGCCGTGCAAACATCCATCTGGTGTAGATACAATTTTAACTGCGCTGCTAGGGCCAAGATGAATCGAACACTCTCCAAGCGACATACAGGCGAGTATGTTTCATTGTAGTTCACTCCATAGCGCTGTGAACATCCTTTTGCTACTAGTCTCGCCTTAAAACGCTCGACTTCTCCCTTTGCATCACGCTTTACACTGTAGACCCACTTGCAGCCAACAGGTTTATACCCTTCCGGTAGCGTACTAAGCTGCCAAGTGTGATTTGACATCAAGGAATCATACTCCTTTTGCATAGCCTCACGCCAATGCGAAGCAAACGGACTACTAAGCGCCTCCTCATAGGTCTCTGGTATGAGCACCTCACTTGTAATCAATGCGCTTAAAATATTGAACTGCTTCTTTGGTCTGCCAGGCCTTCCAGTTCGAATCAGCTTCGGCCTGCCGGGTCCAACACGTTGTTCAACCACAGGTTCTGCCACTTTTTGTTCAACTGCCATGTCGAAATCTTCGCTACTGCTGCCCTTCTCGCTGACCTCTGCATCAGAGTCGTCTGTACTGCTGAAGTCATCTGCTGCATCAACAGATCCTGAATCCTGATCATCCGTATATGGAAAATCAAACTTGACGATATCACCATTCGAATCGCCATTGCCGAAACGCTCGTCGAACAAAACGTCTCGCTTCTCAACAACTTGCCTGGTTTCGGCGTCGTACAACCGATACCCTTTCGCATTTCGAGAATAAACAACCATTCGGTATTCTTTGCCCTTTGGATCAAACTTGCCCTTATGATGTCCTTTGTCCAGTGCCACTGCAATAGACCCAAAAACTTTTAAATGACTTATTGATGGTTTCTTACCATTCCATGCTTCCATTGGAGTCATGTTAACCAGGGCTCGAGTTGGTGACCTATTCCGCAGATAAGCAGCTGTATAAACTGCCTCAGCCCAAAGAGATTGATGTAGACCAGACTGGATGAGCAAGCATCTTGACATCTCCACAAGAGTTCTGTTAACTCTCTCTGCTACACCGTTCTGCTGCGGCGTGTATGGTACCGTGAGCTGCCGCAATATTCCATTGCTCTTGAGAAACTCGTCAAACGATTTATTGACGTACTCGCGACCATTGTCGCTCCGAATGCACTTTACCTTCTTTCCAGTTTGCCGCTCTGCCATGTTTTTAAACTCGACAAACTTTCCAAATACTTCATCCTTTCCCTTCAGGAAATATACAAATATGCGACGTGACCTGTCATCGATAAATGTCAAAAAGTATCTGATGCCTCCAAGGCTTTTTGTATCGAACGGACCGCAAACATCTGAATGCACCAGTTCCAAGATTTCTGTAGCTTTGTTCTTGGTCGAATCTGGAAATGGCTGTACTGTGATCTTGCTTACCATGCAGATCTTGCAGGGTTCCAACGACGTTGAGTCAAACGTTCCCATGCCACGGGCCAAATCCTTTCGTGCAATTTCAGCCAAACTGCCATAGTTGAGATGTCCGTACCTTTTATGCCACAAATCTTCGTAAGACTGTTCAATGGCATAGCATTCGCTCGGTGCTGTTCCAAAAATATACAAACGGCCAACTTTGTCCGCTTTCAGAATGCATTCGCCCTTTTGGATTACTCGTGCATACTTTTGTCCAAATTCAATGATGCTTCCATGTTCAACTGCTTTGCTCACCGACACGAAATTACCTCTCATTTTGGGTACATACAATACATTCTTTAATGTAAGTATACGTGAAACCATATTCAGCTTTACCTCGCCCTTTCCTTCAGCCTGAAGAAAGTTATTATCAGCCAAAACAATTTTTTCCGAATGTTTCACAAATGTTGAAAACAAATCTCTGTTACAACACATATGGCTGGTGGCGCCACTGTCCAGACACCAGTTCGATCGTTCCAAACAATTCGCGTCCAACGCGTTCAGCAAACCTAACGATGACTGTACTGCCTCGTTCGGATTCGATGCAACCTTCCGACCGTTTACACTGGGACAATTTGCTTTAAAATGGCCTTTGCCGGCCTTTGACAACGAAATTGTCGAATTCGTCTGGAAGACTGGATAGCAAAATAATCGTTACAAGCTCGTCCAATATTTCAATTCCAACGCCAGCAAGTTTGTCCAAGATTTCCTTGAAATCCGACAAATAACTCGATATGCTTTGACCCTCCTGCGTTTACTTAGCAATTTCTTGAAAAGAGCTACTTTTCTAACGGTTCCTCTGGGTTGATGAGCTTCCTGAAGCTTCTTCCAAGCCTCATGTGCACTTGCACAGTGCTTCACATGTCCCAACTGTGAAGTCTTGACGCTCAAGGTGATCATTGCCAATGCCTTCTGATCCAGCGTCGTCCATCCGGTGTTCTCCCCCGTAGTTGGCCTTGCCAATACGCCTGACGCCACATTCCACAAATCCGCATGCACCAGCACACTTTTCATCTGGATGCACCACGAGTCATAATTACTGTCCTCGAGTTTATCAATCTGATATAACGCCGACATTATACTCGTTTATATATACTTTGTGAAAAAACCGTCTAGAACACAGCGCGAAATCTAATTTCTTCGAATTAGAAATTTCTTCTTAGAAATTACCACAGCAACCACATAGGCACGTTGCCTGGGTCCATAACCTATTGTTATAATAAAACAGAATGCGTGTGGTTGGTTGTGCAGTTTATTCGCGACTAACTTCTATTTGTCTCTCATCGAGTCATTGTTCTCTTTAACGCATCTCGAGAGAGAGTATACAAAGTTACATATATATATACG
Organism: Drosophila willistoni; assembly: GCF_018902025.1. Lineage (NCBI taxonomy): Eukaryota > Metazoa > Arthropoda > Insecta > Diptera > Drosophilidae > Drosophila > Drosophila willistoni. The sequence continues at coordinate 5,192,406 of NW_025814459.1, read as the reverse complement.
TATGTGTGTGATCATGCATGCATTGAGTTGAGAGAGAATTATTTCAACAGAAAGTAATAGAAGTACCACTGAGAAAGAACTAGCTGCGATACACTGAGCCATTACACACTTTCGCCCATATATATATGGCAGACATTTCAGAGTCAAAACAGACCACAGACCTTTAACGTATTTATTTTCTAGGATAAATCCGAGTTCAAAATTAACAAGAATGAGACTTGATCTAGACTTGATTATCCCGCATTACAACACAGGATCTAAAAAACACAAAAGCAAATGTCCTTAAAGTCACTACCAGGCAGCAAAGTAGACAAAATAATCTCTGGCCAGATGATAAAAATGAAAATACAATTAGGCACGTATCTAATGATGCTTCTAAGCCCAAAATACATGAAGTACTCTGCAATGACGAAGTACGAAAATTAGTGACCTTGCGCATAACACACGATTTATGTTTCTAGAGTTAGGTCATTTTTCAAACAACTCAAATTGGCACCGAGTGAAAAGATCTTTGAAACATTTTCATTAGAATCTTTTAAAGAAATGGGCAATAAAATATTAAAAACATAAAGTGTAGCGATAGTCCAACCGGTGACTATTATAGAAAAAAATAAAGATAAAGAAGCAATATTGTCTACATATCATTATGATCCCATACAGGGTGGCCATACAGGCATTACAGAAACTTTGGCCACACTAAAAAGATATTATTATTGAAATAACATGACACGTCATCTAAAAGACTACATTAATAAATGTGCAAAATGCCTAAAGTCAAAAACGACAAAGCACATAAAAACACCCTTCGTTATTACAGAAAACCCAATACATGCTTTTGATAGGGTAATAGTAGACACCATTGGTCCATTACAAAAATCCAATTACGGACATGGGAACAGAATACAAAAATTCAATAATAAATGACTTGTGCAAATATTTAAAAATAGACAACATTACGTCTACTCCACACCACCACCAGACCTTGGGTACCGTTGAAAGAAGTCATAGGACATTCAATGAGTACATTCGATCATATATATCAGTAGATAAAACTGATTGGGACATATGGTTACAATATTTTGTGTACTGTTTTAACACAACCCCATCAGTAACACACAAATACTGTCCCTATGAACTTGTATTTAGTAAGCAAAATAATTTACCAATCCATTTTAATAGCATAAATAGAATAGAATCATTATATAACGTAGATGATTATGCTAAAGAAGTTAAGTTTAGATTAGAACTAGCATACAGTAGAGCTAGAATAATGTTAGAGAAACGTAAGGAAAACCAGAAAAAATTTTATGACAATAAGTCAGCAGATTTTAAAAATAGAAATAGGTGATAAGGTTTTCTTAAAAAACGAAGCTGGTCATAAGCTTGACTCAGCCTATATAGGACTATTCGAAGTTGTAGAAATATTTAAAAACAACAACATAAAAATTAGGAATAATAAAAATAAGATACAAACAGTACATAAGGATAGGTTAAAAATATGCAAAAATAATTAAAAAAAAAAAAAAAAACGAAAAGATATTTCTAAAAATTTCTAAATTCTAAAAAAATAAAATTTTTTTATGGATTCAACTACTAACACTACTTCACTTTATTAAAAATAAATTGAATTTAAACCGGCTCGAGGTCAATCTTACAAAAGAAGATTATTTCAAAGGTAACACACAAAAAGGTGAGCAGGTTGTCTGTATAGCTATTTCAAGAACTACCAAGTTCTATCATCAGCAGACTTTGCTAAAGAACTCCAGAATTGCAATAGCCATACCATGTCTTCAACGCTAAAACTAGTTGGGAATTACATTGCCAACTAAATGAAGCGAAAAAAGCTGGCGAAGCCTACAATACCGAAGACCACCTTTTGTGCATTACCCTTAGGCGCTATGAAATATTAGTGTAAGAGCTTCGCCCTTAACAAACTAAATTCAAGACCTGTTTCTTTTTATACACGGTATATTGTACCATATAGAAAAAGGGGTTTTTTTGGAATAAAATTCCAAAAATAACGGCGTGCCTTCCGTTAGTGTTATCTGGTTAGAGATTGCGACCTATTGAAATTTAAATTGAATTTAAACCGGCTCGAGGTCAATCTTACAAAAGAAGATTATTTCAAAGGTAACACACAAAAAGGTGAGCAGGTTGTCTGTATAGCTATTTCAAGAACTACCAAGTTCTATCATCAGCAGACTTTGCTAAAGAACTCCAGAATTGCAATAGCCATACCATGTCTTCAACGCTAAAACTAGTTGGGAATTACATTGCCAACTAAATGAAGCGAAAAAAGCTGGCGAAGCCTACAATACCGAAGACCACCTTTTGTGCATTACCCTTAGGCGCTATGAAATATTAGTGTAAGAGCTTCGCCCTTAACAAACTAAATTCAAGACCTGTTTCTTTTTATACACGGTATATTGTACCATATAGAAAAAGGGTTTTTTTTGGAATAAAATTCCAAAAATAACGGCGTGCCTTCCGTTAGTGTTATCTGGTTAGAGATTGCGACCTATTGTAAGATTGACCTCGAGCCGGTTTAAATTCAATTTAAATTTCAATAGGTCGCAATCTCTAACCAGATAACACTAACGGAAGGCACGCCGTTATTTTTGGAATTTTATTCCAAAAAAACCCCTTTTTCTATATGGTACAATATACCGTGTATAAAAAGAAACAGGTCTTGAATTTAGTTTGTTAAGGGCGAAGCTCTTACACTAATATTTCATAGCGCCTAAGGGTAATGCACAAAAGGTGGTCTTCGGTATTGTAGGCTTCGCCAGCTTTTTTCGCTTCATTTAGTTGGCAATGTAATTCCCAACTAGTTTTAGCGTTGAAGACATGGTATGGCTATTGCAATTCTGGAGTTCTTTAGCAAAGTCTGCTGATGATAGAACTTGGTAGTTCTTGAAATAGCTATACAGACAACCTGCTCACCTTTTTGTGTGTTACCTTTGAAATAATCTTCTTTTGTAAGATTGACCTCGAGCCGGTTTAAATTCAATTTAAATTTCAATAGGTCGCAATCTCTAACCAGATAACACTAACGGAAGGCACGCCGTTATTTTTGGAATTTTATTCCAAAAAAACCCCTTTTTCTATATGGTACAATATACCGTGTATAAAAAGAAACAGGTCTTGAATTTAGTTTGTTAAGGGCGAAGCTCTTACACTAATATTTCATAGCGCCTAAGGGTAATGCACAAAAGGTGGTCTTCGGTATTGTAGGCTTCGCCAGCTTTTTTCGCTTCATTTAGTTGGCAATGTAATTCCCAACTAGTTTTAGCGTTGAAGACATGGTATGGCTATTGCAATTCTGGAGTTCTTTAGCAAAGTCTGCTGATGATAGAACTTGGTAGTTCTTGAAATAGCTATACAGACAACCTGCTCACCTTTTTGTGTGTTACCTTTGAAATAATCTTCTTTTGTAAGATTGACCTCGAGCCGGTTTAAATTCAATTTAAATTTCAATAGGTCGCAATCTCTAACCAGATAACACTAACGGAAGGCACGCCGTTATTTTTGGAATTTTATTCCAAAAAAACCCCTTTTTCTATATGGTACAATATACCGTGTATAAAAAGAAACAGGTCTTGAATTTAGTTTGTTAAGGGCGAAGCTCTTACACTAATATTTCATAGCGCCTAAGGGTAATGCACAAAAGGTGGTCTTCGGTATTGTAGGCTTCGCCAGCTTTTTTCGCTTCATTTAGTTGGCAATGTAATTCCCAACTAGTTTTAGCGTTGAAGACATGGTATGGCTATTGCAATTCTGGAGTTCTTTAGCAAAGTCTGCTGATGATAGAACTTGGTAGTTCTTGAAATAGCTATACAGACAACCTGCTCACCTTTTTGTGTGTTACCTTTGAAATAATCTTCTTTTGTAAGATTGACCTCGAGCCGGTTTAAATTCAATTTAAATTTCAATAGGTCGCAATCTCTAACCATTTATTAAAAATATATAAAAAAAAAAATTTTGAGAAAGAAAATTTGACACAAATAAAACAATTTTTTTAACAAACATGCATACATTACTATTAATCAATCATTAATTATCATTAGTAGTAATTAATAAATAACTCCATAATATTACGTTATTTTCTAAAAAGGGGAGGTGTAGAATATCTATACTAAAAATCATTCAACACAAAGAGCTCAGCTTTGTAACACTTTGTTGCATATATAAACAATCAAATATGTACGCAATAAAACATAAGTGTGCACTTGAATATGTTTATGTGTATACATTAATATATTCACATAAACATACTCACATAAATATACAGCTAAACATGTTCATATATGTATGTATATTTATATATGCACAGTCATATATTCATTTGAGCAGCAATGCACAGGCGTAACATGAGCTAAGGCCAAGCCAGCGTGTGAGCGCTGACCATGCACTTTGATGCAAGTGCCCCAAATAATATGTATGTACTGACACTCTCCCTCTCTTTTGTAGCAGTCGCTCAAGTCGCAGCATAAGAATATCCGGAATGAATCCAGATCATGTACATCCCCTCTTAGTCAAAGAATCTTCTTTGATCCAAGAAGAGGTCAGGTTCATCCTATATTGGTAGTCTCTCTCGCAGTCCCTAATCATCAGATGTTATGATCGGCAAGAGTACCACAAATTAGGCCAAAGCCAACACATCTACGGGCTTGATGTATCGAGAAGTTTGGTCCGGGTGGGACTTCTGGCTGTCGGCTAGCAAACAGTCTTTGGGGGGGTTCTTTGGACCAGCATTACTCAATACACCCGTAGTACATAAAATATAACAAAGTACCTAGAGCACGAATATTACACAATTATTTAACCAAAAGAGATGAACTAGAAAGATAGAGAAAAAGAGTATATTAGTATCGCACGAATAGGGAAGCTATGAGGATGTTGTTATAGCTTCGCGTCTAAACCCTCCCAACCAATGATTTTCATTTCGCAAGATTCTAGAAAATCCCAATATAATTCAGCTCACCGCTCACATTTCGCTACAAGGAAGATCACATAACTTTTACTCAAACATTACAAATGATATTTATTCACGGGGGTTACGGAATACCAAAATACTTCAATAGGTCGGAAACATAATCCGAGTTGACTAAACTAAAATGATGATTCTTATAATATACGGTAATCAAATTAAATAATTGGATCATTTCAGGCATCCAAAAGCCACATTAGAGATAATATGTTTTGTTTTGTGAATCTTAATTGTAAGGTGGATATATATAAACTTATAGATATTCAAAAATGAAAATGTCAATTGGAAGTCTCCAACATAAATTACGAGATTAATTATAAATAAATGTAGGCTCGCTCACACAGTCAAGGGCGATTCTTAATATCGTTTTAATTTTTCAACACTGATTGGCAATTTCTTTTTCTTTGATCTTTTCTTTAGCTTTACTGTACTCGAGAGAATTTTTCTTATTTGCTGATTATTTGACACTGAACTCGCTTTCTTTTTGCATACAAACAGGGAAATACCAGATCGAACATGATTTATGTCAAGAACTTAGGAGTTACCCATCCGTCCGGTCCGTCGAAGGCCTTCGTCGTCCGCTGGATGATGCTTAGGAATAAAATGTTAGGTTAAATCAAGCGACTGCCATTCCTATGCAACAAATTCGGTCTAAGAGACCCTCAATCCGCAACGAAGAAACTTTTCTGCCCGATCCGATTCGGGCGGCTATTCCAAGCTGGTTGACTTTATCGAGATGTCTCTGTGCCCTTCACGGTGTGCAGCGTTTGAGCCCACGGTGTCTCAAAAATTATCCCTGGCAAATTCTCGGAATTCAAATATAAAATTCCTTGCTTAGGCTTTCAGCATTCAATTTGATTAGGGCTAAGTTTCCAAAAGCACTTATTAGAAACTTCCAAAGATTTAAATATCCACAAAAAATTAACTTACGATAATAAGATTCACAAAACTTTATAATAGTTGTTGTCCTAGATGCTCCAGATTAGTAATTAATTAATAATTTGGCTTGATGGCCAAGAAAATTTAAGATTTAAATTTTTATATAATTTCTGGAGGAGCAGCGTGGTTTAGGCGTCTAGCCAGGGCGGAAGTTCGTCAGAAAAGAGTGTGACCAATGCATGCGATCGCGCACGATGCGACTTCGCTAGGGTTGCACTAGTAAAACTATCGAACTTCTAAGCTCAACTGATCATTTTTATCGACACAATCACCCACCAAATACTGAAATACAAACTAACGCCTTAAAATTTAAAAATAAAACTAACGGCAGAAACTGGGCACTACAACCACAGGATAATACTAGAGCTTGCTTCGGAGTATTAACCTGAAAAAAGACAGTTACTGCCTAATGTCCTTAGCATGATAGGTTCCTAGCAGTTTACCATTTAAATCCTCTAACACATAATAACAGTTTCCTAATCTCTCTCGAACTCGAGACTTTAGCCACAACAAGTTTAACTTAGCACTAACGCATTTTTGGAAGCTACTCTGTCCAAAATTACGTCTAAAGACTTCTTGTCCTACTTTGAAATTAACCTCCTTGGTTCTCAGATTATATACCTTTGCATTCTGCTCCGCTGCCTGTGCTATATTCTTCTTCAGTAAATTACGCCGTATTGCCAACTGATCGTCTTTTCGCAACACGTTATTCGACTCATTTAGCATGTTAATCTTTTCGAGAAGAGTATATTGGGAACCATGTGTGGCCATGTCAAAGCCAAACAAAGCATGGAAAGGAGAGCATCCTATACTCTGATGATACGAATTCCTTAGTGTACAACTTATAGCAGAAATATGTAAATCCCATTCGCGCTGGTCCTCTTTGAGATAGGCGCGTATTGCTGCAATTATGGATCTGTTTACCCTCTCAGAGGCATTCGACTATGGGGAATAAACTGCTGTATATATATGTTTAATACCCAACGTCGTAAACCATGCATTAAATTCGCTTGCCTTGAATTGTGATCCCTTGTCGCTAACCAATATCTCGGGAACTCCGTATCTATGAATATATTATCCTGCAGGTACTCTTGAATCACATTGCTCTTAAATACTTTAAGGGGTTAAGCCAATGATACTTCGATAAATGATCAACCACTATCAGGAGTCCAATATGACCACGTTTACTTCTCGGATATGGTCCCAAAAGATCAATATATAATCGCTGAAAAGGTCTCTCTGATACTGCGGGCTTACCCATTGGTGGCTTTAAAATTTGGTTAGGTGCTTTCGTTGACTTGCACGTCTCACAGTTTCGTATATAATCACGCACCTGTACCACCATGCCAGGCCAAAAGAATGTCCTACGTATGAGCTCCAAAGTTTTTGCCATTCCGCCATGTGCAGATATCGTGTCTTCATGAGCTCGTTTTATAACATCTTTTGACAAACTTTGTGGAATCCATAATTTCCAAATATTGACTTGACTGGACTCTGTTCCATCATCATGCTCCGTGCGTATATAAACAAATTGATCTATTATTTTTAAATCCGGGTATATTTCCTGTTCTTTTTCAATTTTCTGTCTTAGTTGCTGATACTCTTCGTCATTGAAACTAGGAGAGTTCAAATCGACTAAGGGGCGAAGTTCTTCCAAAGCACACAAATCCTCTGAAAACATTCTGGACAAGGCATCGGGTACTACATTATCTTGACATCGTCGGTGACTTACTTCAAACTTATAACCTTGCAGCTTCATGGCCCATCTCGCGAGTCTTCCTTTCAAATCTGATTGTCGCATCAACCAAACTAAACTGGCGTGGTCGGTTATGACTTCGAATTTTTGTAGTTCCAGATAGCAGCGGAATTTTTCAATTGCTTCCAAAGCAGCCAAGCACTCGCGTTCTGTTACGCTATAGTTTCGTTGAGCTGTTGTTAACTTCTTCGACATAAATGCTATAGGCTTCTCAGCTCCTTCTTCGTCCAATTGTACCAACATTGCTCCAATGCCATAGTTGCTTGCATCACAATGCACGAAGCATTTCTTGTTGAAGTCTGGATTGATCAAGATCGGTGCAGAGGTAAGCATTTCCTTAAGTTTTTCAATCTGATTGTCGTATCAACCAAACTAAACTGGCGTGGTCGGTTATGACTTCGAATTTTTGTAGTCCCAGATAGCAGCGGAATTTTTCAATTGCTTCCAAAGCAGCCAAGCACTCGCGTTCTGTTACGCTATAGTTTCGTTGAGCTGTTGTTAACTTCTTCGACATAAATGCTATAGGCTTCTCAGCTCCTTCTTCGTCCAATTGTACCAACATTGCTCCAATGCCATAGTTGCTTGCATCACAATGCACGAAGAATTTCTTGTTGAAGTCTGGATTGATCAAGATCGGTGCAGAGGTAAGCATTTCCTTAAGTTTTTCAATCTGATTGTCGTATCAACCAAACTAAACTGGCGTGGTCGGTTATGACTTCGAATTTTTGTAGTCCCAGATAGCAGCGGAATTTTTCAATTGCTTCCAAAGCAGCCAAGCACTCGCGTTCTGTTACGCTATAGTTTCGTTGAGCTGTTGTTAACTTCTTCGACATAAATGCTATAGGCTTCTCAGCTCCTTCTTCGTCCAATTGTACCAACATTGCTCCAATGCCATAGTTGCTTGCATCACAATGCACGAAGAATTTCTCGTTGAAGTCTGGATTGATCAAGATCGGTGCAGAGGTAAGCTTTTCCTTAAGTTTTTCAAATGCCATTTGAGCTTCCTGTGTCCAGTTTGGATTGTGGGTTTGGATTTTTCTGAAAGTGCAATTTGCCAGTAGGCATCTTTTAAATCAATTTTTGTTATAAAGTTTGCTTTGGGCAGTCGCGCGAAAATTCCATCTATGCTTTGCAGCGAATATGCTTCTTTTTTGGTGACTTCATTTATTTTTCTTGCATCCAAACATAATCGCACTTTTCCGGGTTTTACAACCAGACGCATAGGAGAACTCCAAGGACTATTGTTTCTCTCGATCACTCCCATTTCCAACATTCGGTCGATTTCTTTATACATCAACTTTTCAACCGCTGGCGACATAGGATAGAAGCGTTGTTTGATTGGAGTTGCTTCTTTAATCTCTATATCATGAACAATAAGTGGAGTTCGGCCTAATCCCTGTTGTTTAAAATCCGGAAACAATTGAATAACATCGTTTAATCTTTTTTCTTGCTCTGGGGTTAATACACATTTCTTTTCGTCATCAATCGAGTGAATATTTTTATCTTATATGGGAGTCTTACAACGATATGAAAATTCTGAACATAACTCAAAAGATTTCCAGAAATCGATTCCTAAAATAACTCGATTCGCTAATGACGGGATAATAAAAAGGGAAAGAGGGTTTCGCTTGCTTTCGTATTGTACCTCTGTTCTTATTATTCCGGTAACTGGATGTCTTTTCCCATCTGCTGTGGCCACACTTGAAACAATAGTTGAAAATCCGGGATATTTAGTCCAGTCTTTTGCTGCTAAATCTGATCCGATACAACTGATATTGGCTCCAGTATCCAATAGACCAAGCTCAGAAAATTCGAGAAACTTTACTGGAGCGTAGAAACGGCCATCCACGGCTTCGTTAATCATAGACGCTATTATTCGACTTTGGGCATCTTTTACTTTCTTCCAAAAGCGACGCAGACGTTCGCTTGAGCGACTTCTAATGAACTGGCAAGTTGCAACCTCCTGTGCAAAGATTTTATCTCGTATCGCTAAATAGTTTTGCAGCCGTTGATGGTATGGTAGTCTGGGATACGGCTGAATTTTATTTGTCAAATCTGGTGTTATGTTGTTTGTCGCTGTGTTATTCTTGACATCTACTGAGGGTCCACTCGATTGCGACGGAATGATGGGCCCTGATTGGAGTTTTTCGAACGGGATAGGCATACATCACATTGTGGTTTGTAGACATTTTTCTTTCCACATCCGTAGCAGAAAATGCGGCGCTCTTCTAAGCACATGTCCCATCTGTGTCCTTCGATGTCACAATTCCAACAAATATATTTATTTTCCTTGACTTGAATTGCATTTAACTCCGGTTGAATATCTTCCTCGGGATTTTCGTCTGTCCCTTCGAGTAAAGCGATATTCTTCCTAACATTTGTATACTTCGTAATGCGTTTTCTGGATTCTTCACGGTGAAATTGCTCTCGGCGGTGCACCAATTGTCGAAGTTCAGATACCGATTCAATTGGATCGTATAATAAAGCTTCTCGTACTTCCGAAATCAGGTTTCTTTGTAGCTGATGTACGAGTCGTTTTTCCTCCAAAGGTATTACCAATCTCGATATCAAAGTCATTACGTCTTCATAGTAAACATCAAATGCTTCACCATTCCTTTGTTTTCGGTTACGTATTTCTTCAAGAATCAAATCATCATCCTTAAAATCGTCGTATTCTTGTTTTAAATCCATGCAGAACTCTTCCCAAATAACTTCGTCATGTTCTTTTCGAGAACGCCAATACCATTCCTTGGCTCTTCCGGTTAACAGTAGGTGCAAATTTTTGCACGCCGGTGTAAAATCGCTCTGAAAATTATCTACAGTTAATGCTTTTATTCTGTATAGAAACTCTGATACTGTAGGACCTTTAGGAGACGCATCAAGTTTAATACCCCAACGTTGTACTAATTGGGCGGCTTTTCCGGGATTAATATAATGGTGTGATATTAAACCTGATCTTGGGGTTAGAACGCAATGCTCATCGTGGTTACTAGATCGTCCAACTGAATTATTTAAATTCAAATTTCCCAATCTCTGATCAATTAAATATTCCATTCTCTCAAAAATTGAATTAACATTTATCTCAGCTGCTCGATTTGAAATTGATTGTTGCTGTGACTGAGCTGAACGCTGTTGATTCGAGTTCTCCGGTTTACGTGCCGTTGAAGATTTAGGTTTTCTACCTCTACCTCCTGATTTTGACTGACTAGCCGGAGATGCTACATTGCTTGGTTGTGATTGAGCTCTAGTATTATGGGTCTTCTTGTTTTTATTAATTATGGGACCCGCGCCTTGATCTGACATTATAAATTGGACTAAATCTTTCTGGTGGCATAGTTTCTTACAAAAATTACATTCCTGATGTTCTTGTATATAATTTTCTATACATTCCTGGTGAAAAACATGATTACATTTAGTAATCCTAAGCTCTTCTGTTTCTAATAATGCTTTCAAGCAAATTGTACATTCTGCTTCTGGTAGCACATTCAATTCTTCATTACTCCGAATTACTGGCATTTTGACTATTTTTCCAAAATTTACAAAAATTACTTTAGATACTTTATTTAATTTGTTTTAATCTATTTTATCATACAACGATTATCTTCCTTGTTTTGAAAGTGAGGGTGAGCAAAATTATAGGTGCGGTACTAATATAGAGGGAGAATTGAACTAATGGATAGTTCAATCTCAGAAATTTATATGTGAAGGGATAGAGAAATCTTGTCGTCCTAGACCTAATCATCTATATCAAATCCAAAACGAAAAGACTAATTTCAACCAATATCATAAACTGAACTCACTTTGTATCATCGGTCAGAATTCGGGCGTAGCCAAATCTCTGCATTCCAGATGAACAAGCAGTCAATTCATTGATATCCGCTGAAGCATTTGTTCTATTATAATTACAAGAAATGAATGAAATCAATAATCTACAATGCTAACGCCGACATCACAAGCCTATGGTGCTTTCTGGTCGTAAAATCGAAACAATCAAAATTGACGAATTCCAAGAAAAACACAGCCTATAATATACGTCTGTTACTATTTTGTAGAGTTTGCAAATGTTTCTATGTATATTCACCGATTTATGCTTAAGCGCCTTATCACTGGTCAGAACTCGGATTCTCCAAATATCTGCATTCCTAATGACTAAGTCACTCAAACAACTATCCGTGAATACAAAAATAAAGCGCAATGAAAAGAAATTAAAAATATTTGATAGCAAAGGATAGATAAAAAGGCTGGGGATTTTATTAAGAGATGGAATAAGAAGTAGGAGAAGGAAAAAGGAACCTGAAATTCTTGAACCCTTCAGTTCAGCCTGAATCCTATAAAGAAACACGGTTGAACCGAGAAACTGTATACAAGTCTAACAAGCCCCTTAGTTGGGCGCCAAAATTATGTAATGTACACATCCCGGAATGAATGCAGATCATGTACATCCCCTCTTAGTCAAAGAATCTTCTTTGATCCAAGAAGAGGTCAGGTTCCGCCTATATTGGTAGTCTCTCTCGCAGCCCCTAATCATCAGATGTTATGATCGGCAAGAGTACCACAAATTAGGCCAAAGCCAACACATCTACGGGCTTGATATATCGAGAAGTTTGGTCCGGGTGGGACTTCTGGCTGTCGGCTAGCAAACAGTCTTTGGGAGGGGTTCTTTGGACCAGCATTACTCAATACACATAAAATATAACAAAGTACCTAGAGCACGAATATTACACAATTATTTAACCAAAAGAGATGAACTAGAAGGATAGAGAAAAAGAGTATATTAGTATCGCAAGAATAGGGAAGCTATGATGATGTTATTATAGCTTCGCGTCTAAACCCTCCCAACCAATGATTTTCATTTCGCAAGATTCTGGAAAATCCCAATATAATTCAGCTCACCGCTCACATTTCGCTACAAAGAAGATCACATAACTTTTACTCAAACATTACAAATGATATTTATTCACGGGGGTTACGGAATACCAAAATACTTCAATAGGTCGGAAACATAATCCGAGTTGACTAAACTAAAATGATGATTCTTATAATATACGGTAATCAAATTAAATAATTGGATCATTTCAGGCATCCAAAAGCCACATTAGAGATAATATGTTTTGTTTTGTGAATCTTAATTGTAAGGTGGATATATATAAACTTATAGATATTCAAAAATGAAAATGTCAATTGGAAGTCTCCAACATAAATTACGAGATTAATTATAAATAAATGTAGGCTCGTTGATTTTTTGCGACCTTTTATTGTTAAATGTATGTTTTGCCGGCTCGAGGTCAAATTTTCTTTTGTGAATAAAACAAAATAATAATATTTTGTGTTGTTCTTTTCCGATATATTTCGACCACTCATCGGTGGTCGTCTTCAGGGCAACTATAAAAACATTTAATTGTGATTAACTTTAACATAACATAATATAACAACAAGAAACACCTACTTATTTTTACACGTCCGCACACTGTGACGTGGAGCTACACACTGACTTGTCCCTAATAAATGCCTGTATAAATGCGCGCAGTTGTCTGTATCTACCTTATAATTAAGTCTTATATTTGTCGGTGTATTTATTATGTGCAGCATCTCCAAAGTATAACGTTTGTTGTAATGTTGTTCTTGGTCTATTATGTTTACTTCGTCAAAATTTGGGGAATGTCCACTGGCAGCACAGTGGGCCATAAGTGCTGTTTTTTGTATATTGGAGTGTTGCCGAAGTTTATAGTCAGATCTATGTTGTGATAGTCTAGTTTTTAGCCTCGATTTGGTTGTCCCTATATACATTTTATCACAGCTTTCTTCGTTTGTCCCGTTGCACGGTATTTTATATACTACGTTACTCTTGTCCATTGTATCAATCTTGCTTTTTGTCCTGTTGAAAATACTCCGTAGCGTGTTGTTGGGTTTATGTGCTATCTGTATTTGTTCTTTGTCATAGCAATCCGAGTTTGCCAATCTTTCCGACAGTTGTGGAACATATGTGACAGACATAAAGCGTTTTGTCGAAACCTCTTTATTGGTTTTCTTATTGTTGGATTTTAGTAAAGTCCTTATGGTGTAGTTTGGAAAGTCATTAGCCTTTAAAATTCGTCGTATTTCTTTCTTCGTTTCTTCGTGAAAAATTGGGTCCGATATGTTGAGCATCCGTTGTATACAACCTCTTGCTGTATTCATTATCATCGACTTCGGATGTTTGGAGTTGAAGTTGATGATTCGTCCTGATGATGTTGGCTTTTTGTACCATTTTAATTTTAGCTCGTTTCCTCGTCTGTGTATTGATGCGTCTAGATATGTCAATTTGTTGTCATTTTCTAACTCTATTGTAAACTTTATGTTTCTGTCAAATGAATTTAGGTTGTCAAGTGTGTTTTGGATCTCGTCTTCTTTAATTATGGCAAAAAGGTCATCTACATATTTCGTCATAACTCTAGGTGGTCGCTGTAATGTTCTCATCATTTTGTCTAAGAGTTCTTCCATAATTATATCGGCTATTATTGGTGATGCTGGTGAGCCCATAGGCATTCCTTTTAGTTGTGTGTATATCTTGTCCTTGTATTTAAAATATCTGTTCTCTTGTATACAAAAACGTACTATTTCCATGAATGTTGATTTTGGAATGTTAGTGTGCGCTTTTATTTTTATCCACTTTTCCCTAATATTGTCAAGTGCCAATTCTATCGGAATACTTGGAAAAAGGGAGACTACGTCAAATGATATCAATCGTTCATCATCGCAAATATATGTGTCATTGATCCTTGTCTTAAATTCTGAGGCGTTCTTTACGTTGTATGTTGAGTCTGCTGTTATATTTTTTAATATGTTGACTATGTATTTACATAGTCCGTATGATGGAGAACCAATTGATGAGCAGATTGGTCTCAATGGCGTACCTTTATGAATTTTAGGTAATCCATATATTCTTGGTGGAATTGATGTGTTTGTTATAAGCTTATTTCGTTCGGTCCGTGAAATAAGTTCTTGTTTGTATAATTTTTCCACCAATTCGTTGTTTCTGGTCTGTAGTCTTGTGGTCGGGTCCTTCCTTAAAGTTCTATATGTATTTAAATCGTTAAGTATATTATCCATTTTATTGTCATACTCAGTCTTATCCATTGCAACTGTCTTATTCCCTTTATCAGAAGTTAAAATTAATATGTCGTCATTCTGTCTAAGAAATTTCCTTGTTTGCTCCACTGTGTCAAGTATTGCACGATCAGCTGCGTCTTCTTTGTTAGATGTTTTGTGGTCTTTTATTAATAAAGAGAATTTTGTGCGTGCTTCCTCTTGTTTCTCTTTGTCTTTTAGAGTCTGTACTAGCTCCTCTCCGTCTGCTATATATTTAAAGAGAGGGAATTTTCTCTTCTCCACTGGGATTGCGAACTTAGGGCCTTTCGCCAGTAACGCTTTTACGTCGGTCGGAAATTCTATATTCGTCTTATTTACAAACCAATCGTCTGTGTTGTTGTTGTTCTTGTTCAAGAGAACGCTGTTCCGTTGTTTTCGTAGTCTCTCATATTTAGATTCGTGATGTCTCTTCAAAGTTGTTGATAATTTTTCGGCTATCGTGCTCTCACTCTTCATGAATGTTTTAAAATCATTTCCGTCCAGCTGTTCTTGTAACTTTTTTGTTGCTTTTTCCTTCTCTTTGTTTTGTCTGGCTAGCATGTTATGTTTATGTTTTAAATTCATAAAGAAGGTACGCCATTGAGACCAATCTGCTCATCAATTGGTTCTCCATCATACGGACTATGTAATTACATAGTCAACATATTAAAAAATATAACAGCAGACTCAACATACAACGTAAAGAACGCCTCAGAATTTAAGACAAGGATCAATGACACATATATTTGCGATGATGAACGATTGATATCATTTGACGTAGTCTCCCTTTTTCCAAGTATTCCGATAGAATTGGCACTTGATAATATTAGGGAAAAGTGGATAAAAATAAAAGCGCACACTAACATTCCAAAATCAACATTCATGGAAATAGTACGTTTTTGTATACAAGAGAACAGATATTTTAAATACAAGGACAAGATATACACACAACTAAAAGGAATGCCTATGGGCTCACCAGCATCACCAATAATAGCCGATATAATTATGGAAGAACTCTTAGACAAAATGATGAGAACACTACAGCGACCACCTAGAGTTATGACGAAATATGTAGATGACCTTTTTGCCATAATTAAAGAAGACGAGATCCAAAACACACTTGACAACCTAAATTCATTTGACAGAAACATAAAGTTTACAATAGAGTTAGAAAATGACAACAAATTGACATATCTAGACGCATCAATACACAGACGAGGAAACGAGCTAAAATTAAAATGGTACAAAAAGCCAACATCATCAGGACGAATCATCAACTTCAACTCCAAACATCCGAAGTCGATGATAATGAATACAGCAAGAGGTTGTATACAACGGATGCTCAACATATCGGACCCAATTTTTCACGAAGAAACGAAGAAAGAAATACGACGAATTTAAAGGCTAATGACTTTCCAAACTACACCATAAGGACTTTACTAAAATCCAACAATAAGAAAACCAATAAAGAGGTTTCGACAAAACGCTTTATGTCTGTCACATATGTTCCACAACTGTCGGAAAGATTGGCAAACTCGGATTGCTATGACAAAGAACAAATACAGATAGCACATAAACCCAACAACACGCTACGGAGTATTTTCAACAGGACAAAAAGCAAGATTGATACAATGGACAAGAGTAACGTAGTATATAAAATACCGTGCAACGGGACAAACGAAGAAAGCTGTGATAAAATGTATATAGGGACAACCAAATCGAGGCTAAAAACTAGACTATCACAACATAGATCTGACTATAAACTTCGGCAACACTCCAATATACAAAAAACAGCACTTATGGCCCACTGTGCTGCCAGTGGACATTCCCCAAATTTTGACGAAGTAAACATAATAGACCAAGAACAACATTACAACAAACGTTATACTTTGGAGATGCTGCACATAATAAATACACCGACAAATATAAGACTTAATTATAAGGTAGATACAGACAACTGCGCGCATTTATACAGGCATTTATTAGGGACAAGTCAGTGTGTAGCTCCACGTCACAGTGTGCGGACGTGTAAAAATAAGTAGGTGTTTCTTGTTGTTATATTATGTTATGTTAAAGTTAATCACAATTAAATGTTTTTATAGTTGCCCTGAAGACGACCACCGATGAGTGGTCGAAATATATCGGAAAAGAACAACACAAAATATTATTATTTTGTTTTATTCACAAAAGAAAATTTGACCTCGAGCCGGCAAAACATACATTTAAATGTAGGCTCGCTCACACAGTCAAGGGCGATTCTTAATATCGTTTTAATTTTTCAACACTGATTGGCAATTTCTTTTTCTTTGATCTTTTCTTTAGCTTTACTGTACTCGAGAGAATTTTTATTATTTGCTGATTATTTGACACTGAACTCGCTTTCTTTTTGCATACAAACAGGGAAATACCAGATCGAACATGATTTATGTCAAGAACTTAGGACTTACCCATCCGTCCGGTCCGTCGAAGGCCTTCGTCGTCCGCTGGATGATGCTTAGGAATAAAATGTTAGGTTAAATCAAGCGACTGCCATTCCTATGCAACAAATTCGGTCTAAGAGACCCTCAATCCGCAACGAAGAAACTTTTCTGCCCGATCCGATTCGGGCGGCTATTCCAAGCTGGTTGACTTTGTCGTGATGTCTCTGTGCCCTTCACGGTGTGCAGCGTTTGAGCCCACGGTGTTTCAAAAATTATCCCTGGCC
Organism: Drosophila willistoni; assembly: GCF_018902025.1. Classification (NCBI taxonomy): domain Eukaryota; kingdom Metazoa; phylum Arthropoda; class Insecta; order Diptera; family Drosophilidae; genus Drosophila; species Drosophila willistoni. Next base: position 5,174,910 of record NW_025814459.1, on the reverse strand, counting down.
AATTCTCGGAATTCAAATATAAAATTCCTTGCTTAGGCTTTCAGCATTCAATTTGATTAGGGCTAAGTTTCCAAAAGAACCTTTTAGAAACTTCCAAAGATTTAAATATCCACAAAAAATTAACTTACGATAATGAGATTCACAAAACTTTATAATAGTTGTTGTCCTAGATGCTCCAGATTAATATTTTATTAATAATTTGGCTTGATGGCCAAGAAAATTTAAGATTTAAATTTTTATATAATTTCTGGAGGAGCAGCGTGGTTTAGGCGTCTAGCCAGGGCGGAAGTTCGTCAGAAAAGAGTGTGACCAATGCATGCGATCGCGCACGATGCGACTTCGCTAGGGTTGCACTAGTAAAACTATCGAACTTCTAAGCTCAACTGATCATTTTTATCGACACAATTACCCACCAAATACTGAAATACAAACTAACGCCTTAAAATTTAAAAATAAAACTAACGGCAGAAACTGGGCACTACAACCACAGGATAATACTAGAGCTTGCTTCGGAGTATTAACCTGAAAAAAGACAGTTACTGCCTAATGTCCTTAGCATGATAGGTTCCTAGCAGTTTACCATTTAAATCCTCTAACACATAATAACAGTTTCCTAATCTCTCTCGAACTCGAGACTTTAGCCACAACAAGTTTAACTTAGCACTAACGCATTTTTGGAAGCTACTCTGTCCAAAATTACGTCTAAAGACTTCTTGTCCTACTTTGAAATTAACCTCCTTGGTTCTCAGATTATATACCTTTGCATTCTGCTCCGCTGCCTGTGCTATATTCTTCTTCAGTAAATTACGCCGTATTGCCAACTGATCGTCTTTTCGCAACACGTTATTCGACTCATTTAGCATGTTAATCTTTTCGAGAAGAGTATATTGGGAACCATGTGTGGCCATGTCAAAGCCAAACAAAGCATGGAAAGGAGAGCATCCTATACTCTGATGATACGAATTCCTTAGTGTACAACTTATAGCAGAAATATGTAAATCCCATTCGCGCTGGTCCTCTTTGAGATAGGCGCGTATTGCTGCAATTATGGATCTGTTTACCCTCTCAGAGGCATTCGACTATGGGGAATAAACTGCTGTATATATATGTTTAATACCCAACGTCGTAAACCATGCATTAAATTCGCTTGCCTTGAATTGTGATCCCTTGTCGCTAACCAATATCTCGGGAACTCCGTATCTATGAATATATTATCCTGCAGGTACTCTTGAATCACATTGCTCTTAAATACTTTAAGGGGTTAAGCCAATGATACTTCGATAAATGATCAACCACTATCAGGAGTCCAATATGACCACGTTTACTTCTCGGATATGGTCCCAAAAGATCAATATATAATCGCTGAAAAGGTCTCTCTGATACTGCGGGCTTACCCATTGGTGGCTTTAAAATTTGGTTAGGTGCTTTCGTTGACTTGCACGTCTCACAGTTTCGTATATAATCACGCACCTGTACCACCATGCCAGGCCAAAAGAATGTCCTACGTATGAGCTCCAAAGTTTTTGCCATTCCGCCATGTGCAGATATCGTGTCTTCATGAGCTCGTTTTATAACATCTTTTGACAAACTTTGTGGAATCCATAATTTCCGAATATTGACTTGACTGGACTCTGTTCCATCATCATGCTCCGTGCGTATATAAACAAATTGATCTATTATTTTTAAATCCGGGTATATTTCCTGTTCTTTTTCAATTTTCTGTCTTAGTTGCTGATACTCTTCGTCATTGAAACTAGGAGAGTTCAAATCGACTAAGGGGCGAAGTTCTTCCAAAGCACACAAATCCTCTGAAAACATTCTGGACAAGGCATCGGGTACTACATTATCTTGACATCGTCGGTGACTTACTTCAAACTTATAACCTTGCAGCTTCATGGCCCATCTCGCGAGTCTTCCTTTCAAATCTGATTGTCGCATCAACCAAACTAAACTGGCGTGGTCGGTTATGACTTCGAATTTTTGTAGTTCCAGATAGCAGCGGAATTTTTCAATTGCTTCCAAAGCAGCCAAGCACTCGCGTTCTGTTACGCTATAGTTTCGTTGAGCTGTTGTTAACTTCTTCGACATAAATGCTATAGGCTTCTCAGCTCCTTCTTCGTCCAATTGTACCAACATTGCTCCAATGCCATAGTTGCTTGCATCACAATGCACGAAGAATTTCTCGTTGAAGTCTGGATTGATCAAGATCGGTGCAGAGGTAAGCTTTTCCTTAAGTTTTTCAAATGCCATTTGAGCTTCCTGTGTCCAGTTTGGATTGTGGGTTTGGATTTTTCTGAAAGTGCAATTTGCCAGTAGGCATCTTTTAAATCAATTTTTGTTATAAAGTTTGCTTTGGGCAGTCGCGCGAAAATTCCATCTATGCTTTGCAGCGAATATGCTTCTTTTTTGGTGACTTCATTTATTTTTCTTGCATCCAAACATAATCGCACTTTTCCGGGTTTTACAACCAGACGCATAGGAGAACTCCAAGGACTATTGTTTCTCTCGATCACTCCCATTTCCAACATTCGGTCGATTTCTTTCCCTGTTGTTTAAAATCCGGAAACAATTGAATAACATCGTTTAATCTTTTTTCTTGCTCTGGGGTTAATACACATTTCTTTTCGTCATCAATCGAGTGAATATTTTTATCTTATATGGGAGTCTTACAACGATATGAAAATTCTGAACATAACTCAAAAGATTTCCAGAAATCGATTCCTAAAATAACTCGATTCGCTAATGACGGGATAATAAAAAGGGAAAGAGGGTTTCGCTTGCTTTCGTATTGTACCTCTGTTCTTATTATTCCGGTAACTGGATGTCTTTTCCCATCTGCTGTGGCCACACTTGAAACAATAGTTGAAAATCCGGGATATTTAGTCCAGTCTTTTGCTGCTAAATCTGATCCGATACAACTGATATTGGCTCCAGTATCCAATAGACCAAGCTCAGAAAATTCGAGAAACTTTACTGGAGCGTAGAAACGGCCATCCACGGCTTCGTTAATCATAGACGCTATTATTCGACTTTGGGCATCTTTTACTTTCTTCCAAAAGCGACGCAGACGTTCGCTTGAGCGACTTCTAATGAACTGGCAAGTTGCAACCTCCTGTGCAAAGATTTTATCTCGTATCGCTAAATAGTTTTGCAGCCGTTGATGGTATGGTAGTCTGGGATACGGCTGAATTTTATTTGTCAAATCTGGTGTTATGTTGTTTGTCGCTGTGTTATTCTTGACATCTACTGAGGGTCCACTCGATTGCGACGGAATGATGGGCCCTGATTGGAGTTTTTCGAACGGGATAGGCATACATCACATTGTGGTTTGTAGACATTTTTCTTTCCACATCCGTAGCAGAAAATGCGGCGCTCTTCTAAGCACATGTCCCATCTGTGTCCTTCGATGTCACAATTCCAACAAATATATTTATTTTCCTTGACTTGAATTGCATTTAACTCCGGTTGAATATCTTCTTCCTCGGGATTTTCGTCTGTCCCTTCGAGTAAAGCGATATTCTTCCTAACATTTGTATACTTCGTAATGCGTTTTCTGGATTCTTCACGGTGAAATTGCTCTCGGCGGTGCACCAATTGACGAAGTTCAGATACCGATTCAATTGGATCGTATAATAAAGCTTCTCGTACTTCCGAAATCAGGTTTCTTTGTAGCTGATGTACGAGTCGTTTTTCCTCCAAAGGTATTACCAATCTCGATATCAAAGTCATTACGTCTTCATAGTAAACATCAAATGCTTCACCATTCCTTTGTTTTCGGTTACGTATTTCTTCAAGAATCAAATCATCATCCTTAAAATCGTCGTATTCTTGTTTTAAATCCATGCAGAACTCTTCCCAAATAACTTCGTCATGTTCTTTTCGAGAACGCCAATACCATTCCTTGGCTCTTCCGGTTAACAGTAGGTGCAAATTTTTGCACACCGGTGTAAAATCGCTCTGAAAATTATCTACAGTTAATGCTTTTATTCTGTATAGAAACTCTGATACTGTAGGACCTTTAGGAGACGCATCAAATTTAATACCCCAACTTTGTACTAATTGGGCGGCTTTTCCGGGATTAATATAATGGTGTGATATTAAACCTGATCATGGGGTTAGAACGCAATGCTCATCGTGGTTACTAGATCGTCCAACTGAATTATTTAAATTCAAATTTCCCAATCTCTGATCAATTAAATATTCCATTCTCTCAAAAATTGAATTAACATTTATCTCAGCTGCTCGATTTGAAATTGATTGTTGCTGTGACTGAGCTGAACGCTGTTGATTCGAGTTCTCCGGTTTACGTGCCGTTGAAGATTTAGGTTTTCTACCTCTACCTCCTGATTTTGACTGACTAGCCGGAGATGCTACATTGCTTGGTTGTGATTGAGCTCTAGTATTATGGGTCTTCTTGTTTTTATTAATTATGGGACCCGCGCCTTGATCTGACATTATAAATTGGACTAAATCTTTCTGGTGGCATAGTTTCTTACAAAAATTACATTCCTGATGTTCTTGTATATAATTTTCTATACATTCCTGGTGAAAAACATGATTACATTTAGTAATCCTAAGCTCTTCTGTTTCTAATAATGCTTTCAAGCAAATTGTACATTCTGCTTCTGGTAGCACATTCAATTCTTCATTACTCCGAATTACTGGCATTTTGACTATTTTTCCACAAAAATTACTTTAGATACTTTATTTAATTTGTTTTAATCTATTTTATCATACAACGATTATCTTCCTTGTTTTGAAAGTGAGGGTGAGCAAAATTATAGGTGCGGTACTAATATAGAGGGAGAATTGAACTAATGGATAGTTCAATCTCAGAAATTTATATGTGAAGGGATAGAGAAATCTTGTCGTCCTAGACCTAATCATCTATATCAAATCCAAAACGAAAAGACTAATTTCAACCAATATCATAAACTGAACTCACTTTGTATCATCGGTCAGAATTCGGGCGTAGCCAAATCTCTGCATTCCAGATGAACAAGCAGTCAATTCATTGATATCCGCTGAAGCATTTGTTCTATTATAATTACAAGAAATGAATGAAATCAATAATCTACAATGCTAACGCCGACATCACAAGCCTATGGTGCTTTCTGGTCGTAAAATCGAAACAATCAAAATTGACGAATTCCAAGAAAAACACAGCCTATAATATACGTCTGTTACTATTTTGTAGAGTTTGCAAATGTTTCTAAGTATATTCACCGATTTATGCTTAAGCGCCTTGTCACTGGTCAGAACTCGGATTCTCCAAATATCTGCATTCCTAATGAATAAGTCACTCAAACAACTATCTGTGAATACAAAAATAAAGCGAAATGAAAAGAAATTAAAAATATTTGATAGCAAAGGATAGATAAAAAGGCTGGGGATTTTATTAAGAGATGGAATAAGAAGTAGGAGAAGGAAAAAGGAACCTGAAATTCTTGAACCCTTCAGTTCAGCCTGAATCCTATAAAGAAACACTTTTGAACCGAGAAACTGTATACAAGTCTAACAAGCCCCTTAGTTGGGCGCCAAAATTATGTAATGTACACAACCCGGAATGAATGCAGATCATGTACATCCCCTCTTAGTCAAAGAATCTTCTTTGATCCAAGAAGAGGTCAGGTTCCGCCTATATTGGTAGTCTCTCTCGCAGTCCCTAATCATCAGATGTTATGATCGGCAAGAGTACCACAAATTAGGCCAAAGCCAACACATCTACGGGCTTGATATATCGAGAAGTTTGGTCCGGGTGGGACTTCTGGCTGTCGGCTAGAAAACAGTCTTTGGGAGGGGTTCTTTGGACCAGCATTACTCAATACACATAAAATATAACAAAGTACCTAGAGCACGAATATTACACAATTATTTAACCAAAAGAGATGAACTAGAAGGATAGAGAAAAAGAGTATATTAGTATCGCACGAATAGGGAAGCTATGAGGATGTTATTATAGCTTCGCGTCTAAACCCTCCCAACCAATGATTTTCATTTCGCAAGATTCTGGAAAATCCCAATATAATTCAGCTCACCGCTCACATTTCGCTACAAGGAAGATTACATAACTTTTACTCAAACATTACAAATGATATTTATTCACGGGGGTTACGGAATACCAAAATACTTCAATAGGTCGGAAACATAATCCGAGTTGACTAAACTAAAATGATGATTCTTATAATATACGGTAATCAAATTAAATAATTGGATCATTTCAGGCATCCAAAAGCCATATTAGAGATAATATGTTTTTTTTGTGAATCTTAATTGTAAGGTGGATATATATAAACTTATAGATATTCAAAAATGAAAATGTCAATTGGAAGTCTCCAACTTAAATTACGAGATTAATTATAAATAAATGTAGGGTCGCTCACACAGTCAAGGGCGATTCTTAATATCGTTTTAATTTTTCAACACTGATTGGCAATGATTTTCCTTTCGCAAGATTCTGGAAAATCCCAATATAATTCAGCTCACCGCTCACATTTCGCTACAAGGAAGATCACATAACTTTTACTCAAAAATTACAAATGATATTTATTTACGAGGGTTACGGAATACCAAAATACTTCAATAGGTCGGAAACATAATCCGAGTTGACTAAACTAAAATGATGATTCTTATAATATACGGTAATCAAATTAAATAATTGGATCATTTCAGGCATCCAAAAGCCAAATTAGAGATAATATGTTTTGTGTTGTGAATCTTAATTGTAAGGTGGATATATATAAACTTATAGATATTAAAAAATGAAAATGTCAAGTGGAAGTCTCCAACTTAAATTACGAGATTAATTATAAATAAATGTAGGCTCGCTCACACAGTCAAGGGCGATTCTTAATATCGTTTTAATTTTTCAACACTGATTGGCAATTTCTTTTTCTTTGATCTTTTCTTTAGCTTTACTGTACTCGAGAGAATTTTTATTATTTGCTGATTATTTGGCACTGAACTCGCTTTCTTTTTGCATACAAACAGGGAAATACCAGATCGAACATGATTTATGTCAAGAACTTAGGACTTACCCATCCGTCCGGTCCGTCGAAGGTCTTCGTCGTCCGCTGGATGATGCTTAGGAATAAAATGTTAGGTTAAATCAAGCGACTGCCATTCCTATGCAACAAATTCGGTCTAAGAGACCCTCAATCCGCAACGAAGAAACTTTTCTGCCCGATCCGATTCGGGCGGCTATTCCAAGCTGGTTGACTTTGTCGTGATGTCTCTGTGCCCTTCACGGTGTGCAGCGTTTGAGCCCACGGTGTCTCAAAAATTATCCCTGGCCAATTCTCGGAATTCAAATATAAAATTCCTTGCTTAGGCTTTCAGCATTCAATTTGATTAGGGCTAAGTTTCCAAAAGAACCTTTTAGAAACTTCCAAAGATTTAAATATCCACAAAAAATTAACTTACGATAATGAGATTCACAAAACTTTATAATAGTTGTTGTCCTAGATGCTCCAGATTAGTAATTAATTAATAATTTGGCTTGATGGCCAAGAAAATTTAAGATTTAAATTTTTATATAATTTCTGGAGGAGCAGCGTGGTTTAGGCGTCTAGCTAGGGCGGAAGTTCGTCAGAAAAGAGTGTGACCAATGCATGCGATCGCGCACGATGCGACTTCGCTAGGGTTGCACTAGTAAAACTATCGAACTTCTAAGCTCTGCTGATCATTTTTATCGACACAATTACCCACCACTTACTGAAATACAAACTAACGCCTTAAAATTTGAAAATAAAACTAACGGCAGAAACTGGGCACTACAAAATCTTGGAAGTGCCTCTCGCAGAATTGGGAAACATCCCAAAGTACAATAGAAAAACGCTCGAAAATAATAATAGAAATATCAGAAATATAGAAAATATCAGAGCAGTGTTAATAGAACACTATAGTAAACTAACTACAGGACGAAAAACAGCCGCAAATGCATTCTATAATGACTGCAAACAAAAGGCAAAATCTGTATTAAAAAGATATAATATTGAATATTAACAAACAATTGATTTGGAAATTTCAATATCACTGGAAGACAAAACCCAGTCAACGGCTGAAGAAGAGACGGATCAAGAAGAACCATCAGTAAGTTTAGATCAAACAAAAATAACTCTTAATAAACCAGCCATTTCGTCAAGAAACAAAAATGACTCAAACAGTCACTGATTTTTTAAAGATGGCCTCAAACCTTATTCCACAGTTTGATGGCAGAAGAGAAAATCTTCAGAGCTTCATGGACGCATTGAATTTGACAAATTCACTAAAAGGCGACCATGAGGAAACAGCAGTGTGCCTAATAAAAACAAAACTAAAAGGACACACAAGAAAGTTGATAACCTCTGAACAGACAATAGAAGAGATTATTAACAGTATTGTGTCAAATATAAAAACGGAATCAGTAGCGTCAATAACGGCAAAAATCAAAAACCTACCCCATAGAAACAAAACAGCAAGTCAGTATGCCCAAGAGATTGAAAAGCTTACTGAATCTCTGGAAGGTGCCTTTATACACGATGGCACATCTGTCGAACTAGCTAAAAAGTATACACTTTCAGTCGCTACAGAGGCAATAACAAAGAACTGCATAAACAATCAAGTACGTAACGTACTAAAAGCAGGTATTTTCCGTGACATGAACGAACTAACAACAAAGTTCGTAGACAGTAATACAGCAGAAACAGGACAGGCGAACCCTGTCATGCACTACCGTCAATACAATAGAAATGGACAAAATAATTATCGAGCTAGAGGTAATTACCAAAATAACGGTTAAAGGAATAATAATACAGGTGGATATCGTGGTAACTCACGGTACAACAACCGAGGAAGAAATAATTCCAACCGAAACAGCTCGAACCGAGGTAATTCCAACCGAGGTAGCTCTAACAACGGAAATGTTAATGTACGACTTACTTAAAGTAATTCGGAAAACCAATAGATCCCTGCAGATATTCAGAAGAAACTGTAAATGTATACACATTCAATCTTAGCCTAAGTATTTTCATCAAAGTTAAAAACGAAAATACATACAACACAGATACCTTCTTGTTAGATACAGGTGCAGACGTATCAATAATAAAAGAAAAAACAGATACTTTTGAACATATAGATACTTCAAACACAATTGAAATATCAGGAATTGGTGAAGGTTCAATTACTTCCAAAGGTCTAACCCTTATAGAACTAAGACAAAATGAATTCATAATTCCACACAACTTCCATATAGTAGACGAAAGTTTTCCAATTCCATTTGATGGAATTTTAGGACTAGATTTCTTCAAAACATTCAATTGCCAATTAGACTTCAGTGAACCAAACGATTTACTAATATTAAGACCAAATAATTTAAATTTTGCAATAAATATCCCAATATTACACACTTGTGACAGCAATACCACAATCCTCCCACCGAGATCTGAAGTAGTTCGACAAATAAATATTCCAAATGAAAACTCAAATATCGTCATCTTAAATCAAGAGGTCGAAAATGGAATATTTATTGGAAATTCGATCTCAAGCCCGAACAAAACATTTGTCCGAATTTTAAACACAACAAAAAGAGTAAAAATTTTAAATTAAAAAAACATAAAATATGAATCATTAAAGAATTATGAAATTGTACAGACAACTGATGACCCAAGAGTTCAATCAGTAATACAAAAACTAAAGCCAAACTTCCCACCTATGTTCAAGAACGTACTAGAATAGCTCTGCACCAAGTATACGGATGTATTTGGTTTGGAAAACGAACCAATTACTACGAACAACTTTTATAAACAAGAACTAAGATTGAATGACAACCATCCAGTATACACAAAAAATTACAGAATACCACACATGCATAAAGAAGAAATAACTAGACAAGTCGATAAACTCATTAAAGATAAAATAGTTGAACCGTCAGTGTCCGAGTATAATAGTCCGTTACTAATGGTACCGATAAAAGGTTTACCAGAATCAGAAAAGAAACGATGGCGATTGGTAATAGACTATCGTCAAATAAACAAAAAATTGTTGTCCGATAAATTCCCATTACCAAGAATAGACGATATTCTTGATCAACTAGGCAGAGCCAAATATTTTCACCAAATAGAACTAAAAGATAAATCGCGAAGCATTACGTCATTTTTCACAAAGCTTTCTGCTCTCTGACGTGACGGTCGTGTTTTGCATAGCTCCTGAGTTTTTATTAATATTTATTGTTTTTTCTCAATTTTTAATTGTGCTTAATTTGTTTACACTTCCGCTGGTGTTGTTCGCTTGAGTCCCTTGTGTTTTATTTCCATAATGCGCCAAATTAATCAGTTTAAACAGTTTTTTCTTTTTCGTGATTAGTGTTTGGTGCATTTACATATTTTTTTATTTTTTTTTTCTCTTTCGTCTTTGCTTCTGCAGTTGCTCCCCTCATCGCCCCCATCATACCATCAGTGCTAGTGGCTTTGTTGTTCTCTCTGCTTTGTGCTTGTGCTTAGCTTCTCTCCCGCGTAATCACTTTTGTAAGGCCGCCTCTCGAAGCTCGGCTTATAACTGTTCTTGCACTCTCTGTTGTGCTGTTCACTCTAGCTGTCTCTTTGTTTTATTTGTAATTATTGATTATTTATCAATAATTATCTTTGTGCTGTGAATTTAATTTTTCTATATATTCTTATATATATATAATTTTTTTTGCCTTTCTTTCGGCTTTTCAATGGCTTGTTGTCTACCTAATTGCAAACATTCTGATCGTTTTGATGATCAGTATAGAGCAATATCTTGTTGGCTCTGCGATAATCTTATTCACTTAAAATGTGCTGGCCTCAATGGCCGCGACTACGACAAATTTTCTGGTTTGTCTGTGTCTAACCCTGAGCTTGGCTTAATGCGCTGGACTTGCCCATCTTGTGCCAGCCAGCAGCTTGATTTTAGCCGTATGTATAGGGATCTTCGTTTAAGGTTTCTTTCTTTAAACAAACTGGCCAAACAGCTGTCAAACGAGTGTGACTCTAGCGTTCAATTATTGTCGCAATTCAAATTTGTTCCACCTTCTGAGAAATTGCACAAGAAATGTACCCTTGAGTTGCCTCGTAAGCAGTCGCCAGCTCTCTCTATTACTTCCTCTCCGATTTTACTTTCGCCTACACCATCTTCTTGTCCCTCTTTATGCTCTTCTTTTCAGATTGAAGTACCCATTAAAAGCCCTGGTGTACCTCTGATCAATCACAGGATCATGCCGGCTCTCAATCACTTGCGGATCCCAATGCTCCTCCGCCTCCACTAACTGTAGTGCCTCATCGCAAACAATTATTTATTTCTAGGCTTGCTCCAGATACTTCTGAGTCGTCTGTGGCAGCTTACATTGGTAATATTTGCCCTGCTAAGGTTTTAATTCAAAAGTTTAAGTTTTCTAGGCCTCGCGAAATCTCCTCTTTTAAAATTACAGTACCAAATGAGTATTTCTCAGCTATGGTTGATCCTAATTTTTGGCCAGAGGGCCTAGTTGTACACGAGTTTGCGCCCAATAAGCGCTCTCGTCCGTTGCCTGTCCACCTTCCTACTTTATCTTCTGCTTCAAAAAACTAATAACGTCTAGTCTTTAGGACTTCTTACCATGCTGTCGAACCTTTTCTGTGATAGCCAAACCTTTTCAGCTGACATATTAGCTTTCTCTGAAACTTGGCTTAACTCCTCTGTTTTAGATAATGAAATTCTTTCTAATAATTTTATTTCTTATAGGCTTGATCGTGTTGGTCGTCGTGGCGGTGGAGTACTCATTGCTGTTAACTCGAATCTGTCTTCAAGTGTGGTGCCGATTGATCTCCCCTTAGGTGTTGAGTTTATTTGCGTCGAAGTTACATGTTCTAACTTTAGCCTATATATCTCTTGTTCTTATATTCCTCCAGCTTCTGATATCATGATCTACGTGCACCATGCTGATGCTTTACGAACTATTTTTGGTCGTCTTAAAGATCGTGATGTTCTTATAGTTTTAGGTGATTTTAACTTGCCTAATATTTCTTGGCTGGTTGATGATAATCTATCTTTCTTAATTCCTTCATCTCAACATGTTTTTCTTGATAGCCTACTTGAATGTCCACTATATCAGTTGAATTCTTTCCTTAACTGTTCTAAAAGAATCCTTGATCTTGTTTTTGTCTCTGATCCCACTGTTAGTGCTGTATCGCAAACACAGCCACTAGTGAAACCTGAAGATCCTTATCATCCTACCATTGAACTTACTATTTTTACAATTCCGTTACTAATTTATTTAAAAACATCTCAAATTCTCGTCGTAGATGTTTTCGTAAAACAAATTTCAATCTTCTTAACAGCCTTATTTTCTCTTTTGATTGGTCGTTTCTATTTGAGTGCTGCGATATAGATTGTGCAGTGAAGTTTTTCTATTCTGCTCTTAATTCTTTAATTGATAAATGCGTTCCTTATGTGAATGTCTCTACCGTCACCAGCTCGCCAGTCTGGTTCACACGTAGGCTCTCTAATCTTCGTAACATTAAATCGAGATATTTTAAAAGATTTAAAAAAACTGGTTCGCGACTTGACTATGCAAATTATTGTATAGCCAAATCTTAATTTTGTCTTTTAAATACTCAATGCTACAACAATTATCTCGTTCGTTGTAAGGCTGAATTTTATAATAACCCCAAAAGATTTTACAACTTTGTCAATTCCAAAAGACGCTCTAATGTCCTGCCTTCCACCTTCAGACTTAACGACCAGTCTGCTAATAATGATTTAGATATTGCAGATCTGTTTGCTAAATTTTTTCAGTCGACATATTCTACTACTGTTTCGGATCCCACACCCTATCCCTTTTCAATCCCACATTTAAATTGTATGTTTTTTCCCAGTATTACTGAAGACTGTATTCTGTCTAGCTTGTCATCTATGAAGTCTTCCTTCGTTCCCGGGCCTGATGATATTCCTAGTTGCATCCTTAAAATGTGTTCTATTTCCCTATTTAAGCCTTTAGCTCGGTTATTCTTTATATCGAGTGAGACTTGTAGATTTCCTGATATTTGGAAGGAGTCATTTATTATTCCGCTTTTTAAAAAGGGTAGCAAATCGGATGTTTCCAACTACCGTGGCATTGCCAAACTTTCGGCAATACCTAAACTGTTTGAGAAAATTATTACGTCTTCTCTTCAACATCTATCCAGATCCACTATTTCTCCTTGGTATCATGAAAGGTCATTCGTCGCTTACCAACCTTTTAGAACTGACTACCCTTGTACACCATGGCTTCCGTAAAAAGTGTCAAACTGATGTTATTTATACTGACTTTAGTTATGCTTTCGATACGGTTGATCATTCTTTGCTTCTCGCGAAACTTAACATCATGGGTTTTTCACCAAAATTATTGGGTTGGTTAAAGTCGTATCTTATTGGCAGAACCCAAAATGTGTCTTTTCGTTCCTCGATATCTAAAACTGTTCGAGTTACGTTAGGTGTACCCCAAGGCAGTCATCTGGGCCCCCTGTTATTTACACTGTTTATAAATGATTTGCCTTTGGCCTTGGCTCATTCACGCGTGCTCATGTTTGCGGATGAAAGCCACAGAGAAAGTGGACACCACGCATAGCAACAAGTGAATGCGTGGGTGAAAGCAGAGGGCCGATGGAAATGTACCAGCTGTATAGCGGTACCACACCAATGTGTTCCTGAGGCCATGGGAACTGCCTATATAAAGGCAACGTCTGTCAACCAAAGGCATCAAGTCATCAAGTCGTGATCAAGTAACAAGTAATTAAGGCCTTACGAGTAACCTTAAGAACTTATCAAGGAAACAGAAGGAGCAAAGGAAAAACAAGGAACTATACAGGCCTTACGAGTAACCTGTACAGTTCATTTCGGCAGCAACAAATCCTTAAATAAGGATAGTAAACACCGTACCCAAGCTAGAGTGAGTTGGAGAGAAGCCAAGCATTTCCAGGAGTATCCAAAGTCAGTGGTAGGCACGAGGATATATCCTACTGCCGGAAATTCCAGGATCTATATATCCTAACGATTACCAATTGCTGAGGAACATTCTGCTTCGTGATAGTAGCTACGGGATTTATCCCAGAACCAAAAATCGAAAGCCATCTCAACAAGCATTGCAAAAGGGGTGCAGAGGTGTGGAGCTCCAACCAAGCACACGATACAGGCCGAGACAACGACCCGCAACGGTTGCAGGAGCAAAAGGAAGGCAAGAAGGGACGACGAGGGATTCGAAGTGATTCGACAACGCTGTCCAAGTCCAGACCTACCGCAGAGAAACTTGTCATAGCCAATCAAGCCCATAACGATCGCAAATAAACGTATTATAAAAACCAAATCAATAAACAAAGCTGTTCTGATTTCACCGGGGCACAAAATAAATTTTGTTGTGCCGAACCTAGCCCAAGAGATATTATAAATATCCCGAAGGACGAGAAAGGATCGTTACAACTGGCGCCCAACGTGCTATACTGGTGAAATTTAGAAATAAAAATACAGTTTATAAATCATAAAAAGATCAAAAATGGGAAAAGGATGGAGTTACCACATGAAGAAGGAGGATTTGGTACAGACAGGCCAAAGGATCGGGATCGAGATAACCGGCACAGTGGAGGAAATGAGGAAACAGCTAGGCGAGTGGGTAGAAAGGAATGAAACGGACCCAGACTGGAAGGAGGAAATAAATAGATTGGAAACAAAGTACTCGAAAAATATAAAAATGAAAACAATAGCAAGCACATCAAAAACATGCGAAAGTGAGGCTGAGGAATTCCAGAAAATAAACATCGCCACACTAGCAATCCCACCATATTTACCACCAAGATGGGGAAGCGAAGGAGCCCTAGATAGCGCAGAGACAAAGAGGGACATAAGGAGACAAACAATAGACCCCAAGAAAACGGCACCACATACAACAAACAAGACCACCGAATACGCCAAGGTGGCAAAACAAGTGAGGGAGTGGACATTCAGGTTCGACGGCAATTCCAGACCACTAGAGTTCATAGAACAGATCGAGTGGTCAGCAGACATGTATGGCATCGAACTGGACATGATCCCGAGAGCGATGCCAGAGCTACTGAAAGATAGGGCACTCAAATGGTACGTCGCAAACAATAAGCAGTGGCGAACATGGAAGGAATTTGTTGAGGGCTTCAAGAAATATTTCTTGCCGAAAGGATTCTTCAACAAATTGGCTGATCAAGTGAAAAATCGCAAGCAAAACAGAAACGAGTACTTCAAGGACTATATGGTGGATATGCAAACATTGATGAGACCCCTAAAAATACCAGAGTACGAACAATTGGAGGTCATATTGGAAAATTGCACTCCAGATCTAAAAATATTCGTTCGGCCGCACAGGGTCAGAGATCTAGATGAGCTGATGCAGTTGGCAGAAGAACACGAGATGCTCGAACAAGAGCGATTCGAGTTCCATCGCGAAAACAATGCTCAAAGAACACATAACAACCAATCAAACCACAGAGGAGGAAATAATCACGGGCCACCAGTCACACAGTGCCGAAGATGCCAGGACAACAGCATGGAGAATCATTCGAGACTAAACCAAGAAAACAAGAACGACCGAGACGGAAAAGTCCTGAACCCGAATCAGGCGTGCCGCAGATGCGGGGGAGCCGGACACTGGGCCAGGGAATGCAACAATCAGAGACTCAATTTCTGCTGGCAGTGTGGAAAAGTGGGCAAAAGGACGAAAGAATGTTGTTGGAGTCCGGGAAACGAAAGGCGGTTCCAGTCTATCAGGGGCGAGCAGGGACCCAGCCAACAAGCTCCGCACCACTAATAGGCCAACTAGTAGAAGAAGAGGATCAATTGTCAGCGATTATCGAAGTAGCAGGAATACAGATGAAAGCGACAATTGACTCCGGAGCCACGAGTAGCTTCATCAGCAAGCAGATATTGGAAACAGTGAGGAATAAGGGAAAATGGGAGAACACACACAAACAGGTATACATGGCAGACGGAAAGGTGCGAGACATTGAAGAGCAATGGACAGGATGCGTGAGATTCGGACACAAGGAAATCCACATGCCATTTCTGGTCATGCCAGAAGGAATGGATGCGCTAATATTGGGGTGGAATTTCCTCCGGATTATGAACACAGAAATATCGTGTGGTGGCCACAAAGTGCGAATACCGACAGTAAGGCGAATACAGGGCAGGCGCGTAGAAAGAATATCCATCATGGTCACTCAGAAGAGTGACCAGCAAGAAATACAAAGCTTTCTGAGTCAGGAATTGAAGGAATTAGGGAAAGTTAAGGGACTGTCAAAGGTGGGGATACATCGCATAACGATGAAGGACGATATCCCAATAAAACAAAGGTATTACCCGAAAAACCCGAAAATACAAGGAGAAATCAATGCAAAGGTCGACGAACTGTTGACAATGGGATGCATAGAACCATCGCAAAGCCCATATAGCTCACCCATAGTGATGGTGAGAAAGAAACAGACAGGCAAATGGAGATTATGCGTAGATTTTAGACAGATTAACGCAAAATCTATAAAAGATGCATACCCAATGCCACGCATCGATTACATCTTGAATCAACTACGCGAAGCAAAATTCATAAGCAGCTTAGATCTGAAGGACGGATACTGGCAGATTCCGTTAGAAGAGAAAAGTAGACTAATGACGGCATTCACAGTCCCAGGGAAGGGGTTATTCCAATGGAAAGTAATGCCATTCGGTTTACACTCAGCATCAGCAACTTTCCAACGCGCACTGGACCAAGTCATTGGCCCAGAAATGATACCAAACGCATTCGCATACCAAGATGACATTGTAATAGTGAGCAAAACAATCGAAGAACACATGAATCATCTACAAGAAGTGTTCAGGAGATTGAAGGAAGCAAACTTGAGAATTAATGCCGAGAAGTGCCAATTCTTTAGAAAAGAGCAAAAATTTCTAGGCCACTTGGTGACAGAAAACGGTATTGCAACGGACCCAGAAAAGGTGGCCGCAATAGCCCAATTAGAACCACCAACTTGCACAAAGGAATTACGCCAGTACTTAGGAGTGGCATCCTGGTACAGACGGTTCGTACCAGGTTTTGCAGCACTAACACACCCATTGAACGAACTACTAAAGAAGAGAACAAAGTGGCACTGGAGCGAGGAGCATCAGGCAGCATTCGATGCTGTAAAGGAAAGGCTGACGAGTGGCCCAGTATTGGCATGTCCAGACTTCACAAAAACGTTTGTGCTCCAGACGGATGCAAGTAACATGGGATTAGGAGCCATATTGGTACAAAACACTGAGGATGGAGAGAGAGTGCTATCATACCTGTCAAGAGAATTAAACCCAGCGGAAAAGAACTATTCGGCAACAGAAAAGGAATGCCTAGCGATAGTATGGGCAATACGCAAACTAAAACCATACCTTGAAGGATACCGATTTAAAGTGGTAACAGATCACATGGCGTTGAAGTGGTTGAATAGCATAGAAAGCCCTACGGGCCGTATAGCCCGATGGGCACTGGAACTGCAACAATACGATTTCGAAATAGCATACAGAAAGGGCAAATTAAACATTGTCGCAGACGCTTTGTCAAGGCAACCAATGGAAGGGTGCAAAAGAATAATAGATAATGGTGCCAGATTAAGACAAGCAAACAACGAGTGTGGGTGGATTCAAGACATAATGGGAAAAATAAAACAACAACCACAGAAATATCCGGATTACATTATAGAAAATAGTCAGGTATACAGGAACATTCCGCACAGAGCAGGCCAAGAAGAAGTGGTAGCTTGGAAACTATGTGTGCCAAAAACACTACGTAATCAAGTAATGGCCGAAAACCACACGGCAACAACAGCAGGGCATACAGGGAGCAGGCGAACTACTGCCAGGACCGCAGCAAGATATTACTGGCCAGGAATGCAACGAGATATCAGGACATTTGTAGGAAAGTGTACGATATGCCAACAATATAAACCCAGCCAACAGCAGGCAGCGGGAAAGATGCTAACACAAATACCGGAAGAACCATGGGCTACAGTATGCGCTGACTTTGTAGGACCGTTGCCAAGATCGAAACACGGAAATTCGAAGCTACTAGTAATCATTGACAGGTTTTCGAAATGGACAGAACTGATACCGATGCGGAAGGCAACTGCAGAAAGTCTAGTTAAGGCCTTTCGAGAGAGGATACTATCTCGATTCGGAGCTCCAAAAATGGTGATAACGGACAATGGAGTTCAATTCACTAGCAGGATATTCAAAAAAATGTTAGAAGAATGGGGATGCCAACACCAACTGACAGCACCGTACACGCCACAAGAAAATCCAACCGAAAGAGCAAATAGAACAGTAAAAACAATGATTGCTCAGTTTACGGGGGAAAATCAACGCAACTGGGATGAAAGTTGGCCAGAAATAACTCTAGCAGTGAATACAAGCCAATCAGAGGCAACAGGATTCACGCCAGCGTATGTAATACAGGGGCGTGAACCAAGAATGCCGGGTGCACTGTACGATAATGTCACGATAGGCACAGGGAAGCAAACGATACCACCAGACGCGAAGGTAAAACAAATGCAAGAGCTGTTCGAACTAATACGGCGAAATCTGGAAACGGCTGCACAGGATCAGGCCCACCATTACAATCTGAGACGAAGAGAATGGAGACCATTGATTGGAGCAACGGTATGGGCAAAAGAACACCACCTTTCAAATGCTGCAGAAGGATTCGCAGCAAAGCTGGCACCAAAGTTTGGAGGCCCATATGAAGTGATAGGCTTTGCATCTCCGGTCATATGCAAAATACGGCACAAAGAAACGAAAAAAACCAGACAAGCACACATCAGCCAACTGAAGCAACAAATATGCGAAGAAGCGGATGGCACGAAAAGTGATGAGCAATGAGGATGGACGACTCGAATGACATGGCGGCGAGAAAATCTGCACAGACCGGCCGGCTGGACAGAGAACTCAAAACATGACTTAGAGCTGAAAATCTAAAAACGCATCGCATCAGAAACAAATTATAGCAAAGTTGCAAACCGCATCGCAGAGCACAATGAAGATGTGCGAATATCGTAATGACACGTATACAAGCATGCGAAAACGAATTTAGAAACTGGCAACGGATACCCGAATATCGTAACGATGCAAACAATATGCAGGCATAATAAAAAAAAAAACCAGAGATAGAACGATTGGGGACAGCACCAACACATATGCGCATACACCGCGAAAAGAGAGGGGAAACGCACCCACACAGGCGCATGATGTTACGCACCCACACAGGCGCATGATGTTACGCACCCACACATACGCACGATATGACGTATGTAATGGTGAGTCACCGCAATGCACATACACATGCGCATGCTACTATGCATATAATGGTGGAGCATCTCGGCGTTTTAAAATATGCCAAGAGAACAAGGGCAAGGAGGAGAAATCCTAAATATCGGTAAATATCAAAGAAATGACCGAAAGGCGAGGTTTCATGCGTGCAAGTGTCATGATCAGGAAACACTCAAAGTTTATCACTCGGCGAGTAAAGAAAAAAAAAAAAACAAAGAAAAACCATGAACGCATTTAATGCAAATTTTGGCCAGGATGAAGGCGTAGCTCGACGAGGGGCGGCACCGCGGGCCAATATGGAACGCGGTGACTGGCATCGGTCCGATGAGGAGTCCGACGACGATGTGCCGGACATGGCAAATCCGGCCATCGCCGCCTCTTCGGACGAGGAGTTAGATGAGGACGGAGAGGAAAGCGGGTACATGACGGAGGAGAGCGAGGCCGAGTCAGCGGTAAACATACAGGAAGAGGAGAGCGACGATGAAGCAGTATGGAGGGAGCTGGATGAGGCTATGCAGATGATGGAGAACGAAGGGGCGGAAGAGGCGAGCAGCGATCGAAATAGCCCAGATGAATATGCGCCATGGGACCAAAACAGAATATATGAGCCGCCGGCAAGATTGTGGGAGCCAGCGCGGCCATCAACGCCGTTCCGTATGGTGGACGCAGGGTCAGAGGCCAGCGAAACGGCGGGGATGGCCGTGGCTGATGAAGGTGCGGCTGATGGAGTAGCCAGCCCACCTCCATTCGAGCCGGAGGGCATAGATTGGGAGGCAGAACGGGCCGCGGCTGAGTGCACGCAATGGATGAGTTGGTGGCGTCAGCAGATCCTGCAGCAGCAGGAAGCTGAGAGGGATCTGCTGGCGTGGGAGAAAAGCCGAGAGGAGGAGGAGGAGCAGTTGAAGCGGGCGAGGGAACGGCTGGCGCTGATAATGCAGCAGCAACAACAACTGCAACAATGGCAGCAACAGTTGCAGCAACAACAACAACTGCAACAATGGCAGCAGCAAGTGCAGCAACAGCAACAACAACTGCAACAATGCCAGCAACAAGTGCAGCAGCAACAACAACTGCAACAACTGCAGCTACAATTGATGCAACAACAATTGCAGCCACAGCAACAACAACAACAGCAAGAAAAGCCAGAGCAACAACAGCAGGAGCCACAGCAACATCAGCAGCAGCAACAACAACTGCAGCAACTGCAGCTACAATTGATGCAACAACAATTGCAGCCACAGCAACAACAACAACAGCAAGAAAAGCCAGAGCAACAACAGCAGGAGCCACAGCAACATCAGCAGCAGCAACTTCAACAACAGCAACTCGAATCCCAAGAGTGCCCGTGGGTGTGGCCAAGACCGGCATTAAATAGACAAATGTCTGCACCCACGGTGCAAAATGAAAGTGTTCGGCCAATATTGGCCAGGCAGTTGTCTTGCCCAGCGCCAGACGGGCATGAGAGGTATGAGGCAGTGGAAGAGAACGAATGGCCGGAGACGGTCTCAGAAATGGTGGGGCAAATGGCCCAACAGGAGGGGCCAAGATCAGTAAGATTAGTGTGGGCGGGTAGAATTAGGTATAAAATTAGAATTGCACAGGGGGTAGTTAGGGTATTTAGGGAAAAACAATAAAAAAAAAAACAACAAAAAAAAATTAGAAATAAGTTAGTAAGTAAAAAAAGATGCGGAACGGGCCAAGAAAAAAAAGGAACAAACAATGAAAAGATGCCCTAATCCGACAACATTTAAGAAAAGATACTCAGTAATCGCCAACATTAGAAGATGCCAATTGGCCAATAAAAGATGCGAGCTGAGTCCCAAAAAAAAAAAACACACAAAACAAGCAAAAGACAAGCCAAAACCAAAGAAAACAAAAAAAAAAACACAAAACACAGGCCAAAGCTACAAATGCAAACATATTAAATGCACAAATACGAGAATAGAAAATACACATACAGAAAACAAACACAAGGTACAAGGGACAGGGGAGGGCAAATCCCTCCCGAAGAAGGGGGGGAGTGTGAGGAACATTATATACGCAAGAATAATGTCCCACACAACAAACAAGCTACAACAAACAAGATACAAAGCCACAAAACATAAGATACAAACAGGCAGATACAAACGCAGCCAAGACACAAACTAAAGTATAAGAGTGAAATCGGATGTAAATGATCAAATAAACAAGGCCAGCCGAACATTGCCGATCGAACCCCACGCAACCGCTGGCGATTTTCGTACAAGCGGGAAGATCCGTGGGAGACATAATGCGATAAGTTCGGTCGTATAAGAGCCAATGCAAGAGGCCGGTCGAACATGGCCGATCGGACCCCACGCAACCGCTGGCGATTTCGTACAAGCGGGAAGATGCGTGGGAAACATAATACGATAAGTTCGGTCGTATAAGAGCTAATGGAAGAGGCCGGTCGAACATGGCCGATCGAACCCCACGCAACCGCTGGCGATTTCGTACAAGCGGGAAGATGCGTGGGAAACATAATGAGTATTAGTGGCTGTATAAGAGTAAATGGAACCCGGCTTGACTGCATAATTGCACACAAACGGGGGCATTGGCCTACTTATGCAAATTAAGAGCACAGAGAGGCAAATATGAGTGCATGCATTAGAATACGCTGAATAAGTGTACACGCATGTCACACGTACACTATGCGTGAGGGAGAGTATCGGTGACCAATAGCGCACTCTCTGCCTACGTCACGCTCATGAGAATGAAAGCAGTTAGATTGCGAGCAGCCAAAATCTGGTGAGCGAGAGAAAATAAAAGTGAGGGCCAAGCAAGCCCATGAGACGGGTGCGGGGCATGCATGCTTTGTATGAAGCAATGATGGTTTGTGGATTGGATAGGGGAATATGCGAACCGAAGGGGGGGGGATGAACAATGGGGAAGCCCGCTATCTAACAGATACGATATGCGTATGAAAGGGCATTGTATGGGAAATTAAACGATTTCGTATGTTAATTTAATCAATATGATTATCGTTAAACAATAGCTTAAGTTAATATAATTGTCATATATATGTATGTAAATATAATAAGGAGAGAATATGTGCGAAATTGGGTATGACAAGTGGATCAAAGGGAGCGACGGGCAAAGGCAGCGATGAAAGCAGAGAAAGTCAACGGGATACGATGGGCGGCCAATGGAAAGGCGACGCCAGCATAAGAAAGTGATGCAAGTCAATATGTACAAACGAGAAAGACACCGACAAGGAATAAATGGGCGCGAGTTAACATCTTGGCCAACACGTGTTCGAGGAAAAAGAGTAACTTTTCACTGTGTTTATTTACTTTTTAGTATTTTTTTATTATAAAATTAAAACCTCCGTCTTGTTTGACGTTCAACACACAATTATTATTTTTATTCGGCGACAATGCCGTTCTCTCCTTCAGTTAATTATGTATATATGTATGAATGTATATATGTATGTAAGTGTCTATATATGTATGTATGGATATATGTATGTGTGTAAATATGTATGTACGTATATATGTAAGTGTCTATATATGGATATATGTATGTGTGTAAATATGTATGTACGTATATATGTACATATGTGTTATTTGTTGCCCTTTTTGATGTGTTGTCCATGGTTTGTGTAGTTGAAGGTGAATTCGTTGGTGTGTTGACCGGGTAGGTAACTCCTTCCCCACTGGATTGAAGTGAGGGCCATAGCGGTGGTCTAAACGAAATTAGTAGTACTAATAATTTTATCTTTAAGAGGCTTAATACTATATCTATTACAAATAACATGTTTAGGTATTTTTAGATATTTAGTCTTGTCATTGGCAATGGTATAATGAATGAATTTATAATCTTTAATTCTGAACATTGGAATTTTTATGTAAAATATTACATTAGTTTTGTTTACAAATGTATCTATTTCAAGTAATCTATATAAACGTTCTTGCGATGAAATTGTGACATTTCGTTTTTCTAAAATTTCTGTGATCTTGTCTTCTTTAGTTGAAAAAAAAATAAATTTTGGGATAATTTTAAGCAAAAAAAAAAAAAAATAAAGTATTATTTAAATGGTTATACATAACATCAATGCTAAGGCCAATTCTATTTAAATATTGACGAACATGGATTTCGTTGTGTTCAGTGCTTAATTCCTTATAGATCTTATTTTTATAGTTTTTTTTTTTTTTTTTTTTTTTTTTTTTTTTTTTACATTACTTATAATATTCTGTTTGTTATTATCGGTTGATCGGTAATGTTTGAAAATTTTATAATTATTTTATTATTAACGTTTCATTGATGATTGACATTGTTTATTCATTTGTTCATGCTCCCTTTAATTTCCCTAAATTCCTTTCTTTTTTTTATTCTTTTTGTGTAATAAGTATGTTGTTGTTTACAATAATTAGGTATATATGAAAAATCGTATTTAATAATTTTTTGTTTGCTTGTGTTTTTGTATTTTATATTATATATATGTATACCTGGTTTTTTGCTAAGGCTTTCTTGTCAATCGTTTTATTTTTGACTTGTGAATTTTTTGCTTTTTCTTTGTAATAAATGTGACCCCCTTATCTTTAGTGACAATATGTTTTGAAAAGCGAGGAGTCAATTTATTTCTTCTATTTTCTTTTCTGAATACTGTCTCGTCAGTTTCCACTTCTGGTGGATCCTTCCTTTCTTCGTTTAAAGTTCGTTTTTTATTTTGATCAGATATTTGTTGAGCAATCTTGGGGTATATTTTTTTTTGATAAAGGTCTAAGTCTTGTAAATAATCGTGTTCGTTAGTAAATTTTAATGCTTTTTGAAACAGGTGGCTTCGACCCGAGAATAATTCAAAAGGTGTGAAATTAGTTGCAGAGTGTATAGCATTGTTGTAAGTGATCAATGCTTCAGCGAGGATATCGTCATGTATTGTGGGAGTTTTTTCGGTTTTCCTCTTTTCCATTATTAGTCTGTAAATTTCTGTTAAAGACGAATGAAATCGTTCAACAGGGGCGTTACTTGAAGACTGTTGAAAAGATGTGACATGTCTGGTGATATTGTATTGAGTGCAAAAATCAATGAAAAGATTTCCTGCGAACTCTGCACCCTGGTCACAAACAATCTTTTTAGGTATGCCATGAGTGCACATAAAATGTCTGATTGATTTTACTATATTTAGGCTATCTCTTGCTGGTATAGTGTACCCAGCAGCAAATTTTGAAAACTTGTCTATTATTGTTAAAACATTTTGATGGTTAATGGTGTACAAATCGATATGAATTATGTCTAATGGGAGTTTTGGAACCTCTGTTTCCTGATAGGGAACTTTTTGCGGATGTCTATCGTATTTCAGGGTTTGGCATAAGTCACAATTGTTTATTGTTTTTGTAATTTTTTGCTTCATATGTGGAAAATATATTGTTCTTTTTAAATGGGCTAGAGTTTCATCAATTCCCCTGTGATTATTATAATAGTGATAGTCTCTAATTTCTTTTTCTTGTTCATCCTGTGTGGTACGTTCTTCCAAAAACTCTGTGCATCTAACAAGTTTATAGAGTGTACTGTTTGAAAAAAACTGTGAAAAAACCTCTTGTACTATTTTGAATATTGTGTCAGTGGTAAAAATTGCACAAGTTTTATTTGGTTTTAAAATAGTTCTCAAAATTCTAATCACGACTTTTTTATTAAAAATGGGTTCTGATATAATGCGGCGAAGTTTGTTTTTAAACGGGCTTTCGATTTTGATGTTAGAAACTGGATCTTTGTTAAGGATAATTTGGATATTAAAATCGTTTAAACATTTTTCCGAAATTGCTATAAGTTGTGAAATGTTCTCCAGGCCTGAATGTACGGTTTCCTCACATGTCGCCTCGACTGATTCTTGGTCATTTAAGTTGATATCAAGTGTTGTTCTGCTCAAGGCGTCAGCAATCACGTTTTGAGACCCCTTTTTGTATATAACTTCGTAATCGTACTCTAACAGTCTGAGCTTCCATCTCACCAATTTGGAATTTGGTTCCTTGAAACTCATAAGCCATGTCAGGGGCTTATGGTCAGTGACAATTTTAAATTTTTGACCAAAAAGATACGGTCTAAAATACTTAATTGCCCAAATTATGGCAAGCATCTCTTTTTCGACGGTAGAGTAGTTCGCCTCGGTGTCCGTTAGTGTTCTGCTAGCGAATGAAACTGGCTTGTCCGATCCCAAGTTTCCTTGAGATAAAACAGCCCCTAAAGCGACATTACTTGCATCTGTAGTAAGTATAAACGGTTTATCGAAATCAGGGTATATTAGGATCGGGTCATTACATAACAAGGTTTTACAATATTCGAAAGTTTTGATAAAGTCCTCATCAACAGTAACCTTTGATTTTCCCTTCAGTTGTTTAGTTAGTGGTTTTGTTATTTTAGCAAAATCTTTAATAAACTTTCTATAATAACCCATGACACCTAAGAATGATTTAATTTGTTTCTGTGTAGTAGGCAAAGGGAATTTCTTTATTGTCTCAATCTTTGTCGGGTTTGGCTTTACCCCTTCGGGGGTAACAATGTGACCCAGATATTCGATTTCCTTTTTCAGGAATTCAGACTTATCCGGTTGTAATTTTAAATTTGCATTTCTAATTTTCTTGAAGACTTTTTTTAAATGTTGGATATGTTCCTGTAAGGATGGCGAGAATACAATGATGTCATCCATATATGCAAGGCAACAGGTTCCAAATAAGTCACCAAATAAGGAATCTATTACCCTTTGAAAAGTTGCAGGTGCATTAGTCAGGCCAAAGGGCATTCTGATAAACTCGTAATGTCCTCCCTCCGCCGAAAATGCTGTTTTCTGGATGTCGTCCTTGTGCATCTCTATCTGGTGGTAACCACTGGCTAAATCCAGTATTGAAAAATATTTCGATTTCCCAATTCTATCCAAGACATCGTTTATTATTGGCATAGGGTACTTGTCTTTTATGGTTTTCTCATTTAGCTTTCTAAAATCTACAACTAGACGCCACTTTCTTTTTCCTGAGGCATCGGCTTTTTTTGGCACAAGCCAAACCGGTGCACTCCAAGGAGAGTGACTATGTCTTATTATTTTATTATCGAGTAATTTTTTTAATTGTTCCTTTACCTCAATTCTTTCATGGAACCCATACCTATAGGGTCTTGTATAAATCGGGATATCATCTTTAGTCAAAATCTTATGTTTGACTTCGTTTGTAAATGATAGTTGCTTACTGTCGTCATAAAAGATGTCAGAAAATTCAACACAAATGTCTTTTAATAATTGGATTTCTTCTGAGTTGATATGGGCAGTTCTAATTACTTTGTTAAAATCAAATGAGCTTAAATCTGTTTCATTATCATTTTGGAAAGCGATGTTTACTTCTATATGCTGACCTTTGGAATATGAATTTACTTGAAGGGGTTGGTCAAAACATATACTTTTATGTGAATCGGAGTAATTTGTTATTTCGACCCAACTGAAGTTATTTTCTGCTGAATATAATCCGTTTGAAATAAAAAGGTCATTATCTAGTTGTATTTCTTGACAAAGAAAAGTGCCTTCTTTAAGGTTAACAGGGATCTTGATTAGTTTTCTGGTTGAATGCTCAATCTCTAGCTTTTCTCCTGCTAAATTTTCTTTTGTGAGTATTGGGAGTTTAGCATTTTGTGTGATCAACACGAAATTTTCTAAGTCTACTTTTGCTTTCAATGTTTTTAGTAAATCGACTCCTATAAGGCCATCGAAAAATGAATGGAATTTAAATAATAAAAATTTTAGTGTACCATTTTGGTTAAATTCATTAAACATGTCTAGTAAACATGCTTTTTTCTATATGGTACAATATACCGTGTATAAAAAGAAACAGGTCTTGAATTTAGTTTGTTAAGGGCGAAGCTCTTACACTAATATTTCATAGCGCCTAAGGGTAATGCACAAAAGGTGGTCTTCGGTATTGTAGGCTTCGCCAGCTTTTTTCGCTTCATTTAGTTGGCAATGTAATTCCCAACTAGTTTTAGCGTTGAAGACATGGTATGGCTATTGCAATTCTGGAGTTCTTTAGCAAAGTCTGCTGATGATAGAACTTGGTAGTTCTTGAAATAGCTATACAGACAACCTGCTCACCTTTTTGTGTGTTACCTTTGAAATAATCTTCTTTTGTAAGATTGACCTCGAGCCGGTTTAAATTCAATTTAAATTTCAATAGGTCGCAATCTCTAACCAGATAACACTAACGGAAGGCACGCCGTTATTTTTGGAATTTTATTCCAAAAAAACCCTTTTTCTATATGGTACAATATACCGTGTATAAAAAGAAACAGGTCTTGAATTTAGTTTGTTAAGGGCGAAGCTCTTACACTAATATTTCATAGCGCCTAAGGGTAATGCACAAAAGGTGGTCTTCGGTATTGTAGGCTTCGCCAGCTTTTTCGCTTCATTTAGTTGGCAATGTAATTCCCAACTAGTTTTAGCGTTGAAGACATGGTATGGCTATTGCAATTCTGGAGTTCTTTAGCAAAGTCTGCTGATGATAGAACTTGGTAGTTCTTGAAATAGCTATACAGACAACCTGCTCACCTTTTTGTGTGTTACCTTTGAAATAATCTTCTTTTGTAAGATTGACCTCGAGCCGGTTTAAATTCAATTTATGCTGAATATAGTGCATGTGTATTTATAATTGTCTTTATAATTCTTGGCTCGGTTAGTTTAATATGTTGTTCACTTGGAACAAATTGAGGGTCAAGAAAAGAAGTAGTAGACCCTGTGTCGATCGAAAGGTTTAATTTTTTACCAAATGGGAATTGAATTTGAACATATGGTAAAATCGAGCCATGTGTGTGCTTGGTTATGTAGCCTGCTTGGATGTTGAGGCTACATACTGAAAATTTTGGTCATCATTAATGTTGTGCAACTCATCTCTTTTTTTTATTTGATTACTGTTGTTTGTGTTGGATTTTGCAGACTGGTTAGAGAAGTTGGAATTTCTAGTTTGGGTACTATAGTTTCCCCAATTTTTCTGTCTCTGTCGGTCACTTTGTTGCTCATTGTCGTACTTTTTTTGTTTAAATGGTCTTTGATTGTTGTTACTGTAATTATTTGTTTTTCCCTCTTGAGACCAATTTCTCTCCCTTTTTTGTTGGTTTCGGGGCCCAAACGATTCCGAATTTCGACCATTATACGTTGTTCTTTCAAAGCTCTGATTTATTCGCCTAGCTTCTCTTTGACTAGTATAAACTTCCTTTTCCGCAATTGCTATTTCATATGCTGTAACGATATCCGTGGGGTTTCTGCCTCGAACTATTGAACCTAAAGGTCCACGAAGTCCCTTGAGAAAAGTGGTTAGACATTGGTTAAGAATTCTTTCTTTGTTTGTATGATAGTTGGATTGGTATCCTTTTGGTCAATGATGTTTAGTAGAGCTCTTTGAATATTTGTGATTTTTTCGTATAATATCTCTACCGGATGGCTTTGCAGTGTTAATATTCCAAGTTCTGCTATTAGATTATACTCGGTTCTTTTATCGACAAAGTGTTTAATTAAGGTATCTTTAATTTCATTCCAATTAAGTCGCACATTTGATTGATACAAGACTTCATGAGCTTTACCCTGAATTTTGTTCCTGATTGCTCTCAAAATCATGACCCCTGCAGGTGTCTGATCTGCTCCTTTAATAAGCATTAAAAACTCCTCAACATTGGTAATGAATTCTTTTAGTCCCTCTTTATTTCCCTCATATACAGGCATAGACTGAATCAATTGTAATAAATCGGATATCTTAAACCCACCTAATGGCTCCTGTGTTTGTGGGCCAGTGGGTTGGGCTGGAGGAATCTCCTGATCTAAAGGCATTGATAATTCGAAACTCATTGGTAATCCGAAAAATTATTTTTTTTTGAATTTGTTTTGTTAGTATCTAGTCTCTTAGATCGTGTTTCTTACTTTTTAACTTAATCGTAGCTTAATATATCTTTCTTACTTATGTTTTATTGTAATTAGTGTTATGTGTAAGCAAGGTGTCCTTCCTTCTTTTTTTTTTTTTTTTTTTTTTTTTTTAATCTGTTGACTCACGAATTGTTGTCCCTCCGTGTGGCAAGCGATGAAATGATGGTTTTAAATAGTTGTTGTTTTATTTTGCGGTTGTGCTGAAGCTAACTGAGATTGTTGCTCGTTGCAGTAGTCCCAACTTCTTTTTTTTTTTTGAATCTGTTGACTCACGAATTGTTGTCCCTCCGTGTGGCAAGCGATGAAATGATGGTTTTAAATAGTTGTTGTTTTATTTTGCGGTTGTGCTGAAGCTAAGAATTGTTTTCCCTCCGTGTGGCAAGCGATGAAATGATGGGTTTAAATATTTGTAGTTTTATTTCGCGGTTGTGCTGAAGCTAGCTGAGATTGTTGCTCGATGCAGTAGTCCCAACTAAGGGCGGACAGTCGTCAGCCGTGAATTTCACCAGATTAAGCCTTGTTAATAAAAAAAAATTATTATTATTTTTGAATAGACAGCTTTTATGTGTATTCAACATCTTTATTGTTGTTTCAAAATTGATATATATGTATATTTTTTTGTTTTTTTTTTATTTTTTTTTTATTATATATTTTTTTTTATTTATTTTTTTTTTTTTTTTAATTTTTTTTGTGTTTTGTGGGTTTTTTTTTGTTTTTTTTTATTAGCTCTGTCCAATACAGCAGGTTCCGGTTACACATACACACAAACTTGTGGGCACATATAACCGTCTAGCGCAATAAGAACACGAAAAAAAAAAATTTGTACAACAACTTATGTGTTGGTTTAAACAGCTTATGTATCGTTTAGCTATTTGTTCTCCTCCTTTTTTTTTTGAGTATGAAAACCAGAGGCTGGTTTGCCCCCTTTTACTTTGGAGGGTCCCTTGGGAATCACAAAGTTGGGGAAAGTATTACTATTTTTATAGTAGTGTTTTTTGTTTATATTGTTATAATAAAACAGAATGCGTGTGGTTGGTTGTGCAGTTTATTCGCGACTAACTTCGATTTGTCTCTCATCGAGTCATTGTTCTCTTTAACGCATCTCGAGAGAGAGTATACAAAGTTACATATATATATTCGTATGTGTGTGATCATGCATGCATTGAGTTGAGAGAGACTTATTTCAACACCCTTCCTCAATGCAAGTATGTCCACAAATCTATCTTATACTTAACAAATTCGTAAACTCTACATGCTTCTTCTTCGCAAGATTCTTAGTTAGGATATCAGCTATCATTTCATTAGTAGACTTATACTTTAAAACAATCTGACCATCATTAACTACTTGTCTAACAAAATGATATCTAATGTCCACGTGCTTCGTCCTTGAATGATGTACCGGGTTCTTAGCCAATTGCTGCGCGCTGAGGTTATCGCCATACAAAACGGTAGATGTATCTTCCTCTCCGCAACCAATCTCGATGATTAATCGACGCAATACAATGGCTTCTTTGCACGCTGTTGATAACGCCATGTACTCTGCTTCGGTGCTGCTAAGAGCAACACTTCGCTGCTTCTCCGATTTCCATGATATCGGTCCGCCAGCCAGAAAATATACATATCCTGTATAAGACTTGCGATCAATCCTATCGCCTGCCCAATCTGCGTCCACGAAACCAGTAAACGCCGCATCCGACTGCTTGTAATGAATCTTGAAGCCAACTGTCAAAGCCAAATATCGTAAAACATGCTTTATGGCTGCAAGGTGTTCATTATGGGGGTCCTTGTTACGTTGAGCCAACTTCGATACTGAGTGAAGTATATCTGGTCTAGTAGTCAACGCAAGCCACATTAGCTCGCCTATCATTGACTGATAAAGAGTTGCATCAACCCTTTTACACTCCATTTTATCGCAGGCTACCTGATACCCTGCTTCTAACGGTGTTGCAGCTGGTCTGCACTGAGCATAGCCATATCGCTCCAGTAGATCCTTGATGTACTGTGAATGACCCAATGATATTTCGCCCAATTCGCCTTCACGGTGAACCTCCATGCCAAGGAACAAACGCACAGGTCCCTTGTCAACACATTCAAACGCTGCCATTATAGCTGACTTAATCCTGTCAAGATCCGATTTCTCCTGGCATCCTATAAGAAGATCGTCTACATAGACAAGGATTAGTGATAGATTACCTTTTGCTTGCTGTTTGTATAGACATGGTTCATTGTCGCAAGGTATGAACCCATTAGCTCGCAAAACACTATCGAGTTTGGAGTTCCACTCCCGTCCAGACTGTTTGAGTCCATATAACGCCTTTTTTAACAGAAGTACCTTACTTTTGTCTTCAGTTGCGTATCCTTCGGGCTGCCTCATGTATACGGTATCGCCCAAATCACTGTTTAAGTAAGCCGTGCATACATCCATCTGGTGTAGATACAATTTTAACTGCGCTGCTAGGGCCAAGATGAATCGAACACTCTCCAAGCGACACACAGGCGAGTATGTTTCATTGTAGTTCACTCCATAGCGCTGTGAACATCCTTTTGCTACTAGTCTCGCCTTAAAACGCTCGACTTCTCCCTTTGCATCACGCTTTACACTGTAGACCCACTTGCAGCCAACAGGTTTATACCCTTCCGGTAGCGTACTAAGCTGCCAAGTGTGATTTGACATCAAGGAATCATACTCCTTTTGCATAGCCTCACGCCAATGCGAAGCAAACGGACTACTAAGCGCCTCCTCATAGGTCTCTGGTATGATCACCTCACTTGTAATCAATGCGCTTAAAATGTTGAACTGCTTCTTTGGTCTGCCAGGCCTTCCAGTTCGAATCAGCTTCGGCCTGCCGGGTCCAACACGTTGTTCAACCACAGGTTCTGCCACTTCTCGTTCAACTGCCATGTCGAAATCTTCGCTACTGCTGCCCTTCTCGCTGACTTCTGCATCAGAGTCGTCTGTACTGCTCAAGTCATCTGCTGCATCAACAGATCCTGAATCCTGATCATCCGCATATGGAAAATCAAACTTGACGATATCACCATTCGAATCGCCATTGCCGAAACGCTCGTCGAACAAAACGTCTCGCTTCTCAACAACTTGCCTGGTTTCGGCGTCGTACAACCGATACCCTTTCGCATTTCGAGAATAACCAACCATTCGGTATTCTTTGCCCTTTGGATCAAACTTGCCCTTATGATGTCCTTTGTCCAGTGCCACTGCAATAGACCCAAAAACTTTTAAATGACTTATTGATGGTTTCTTACCATTCCATGCTTCCATTGGAGTCATGTTAACCAGGGCTCGAGTTGGTGACCTATTCCGCAGATAAGCAGCTGTATAAACTGCCTCAGCCCAAAGAGATTGATGTAGACCAGACTGGATGAGCAAGCATCTTGACATCTCCACAAGAGTTCTGTTAACTCTCTCTGCTACACCGTTCTGCTGCGGCGTGTATGGTACCGTGAGCTGCCGCAATATTCCATTGCCCTTGAGAAACTCGTCAAACGATTTATTGACGTACTCGCGACCATTGTCGCTCCGAATGCACTTTAGCTTCTTTCCAGTTTGCCGCTCTGCCATGTTTTTAAACTCGACAAACTTTCCAAATACTTCATCCTTTCCCTTCAGGAAATATACAAATATGCGACGTGACCTGTCATCGATAAATGTCAAAAAGTATCTGCTGCCTCCAAGGCTTTTTGTATCAAACGGACCGCAAACATCTGAATGCACCAGCTCCAAGATTTCCTTAGCTCTGTTCTTGGTCGAATCTGGAAATGGCTGTACTGTGATCTTGCTTACCATGCAGATCTTGCAGGGTTCCAACGACGTTGAGTCAAACGTTCCCATGCCACGGGCCAAATCCTTTCGTGCAATTTCAGCCAAACTGCCATAGTTGAGATGTCCGTACCTTTTATGCCACAAATCTTCGTAAGACTGTTCAATGGCATAGCATTCGCTCGGTGCTGTTCCAAAAATATACAAACGACCAACTTTGTCCGCTTTCAGAATGCATTCACCTTTTTGGATCACTCGTGCATACTTTTGTCCAAATTCAACGATGCTTCCATGTTCAACTGCTTTGCTCACCGACACGAAATTACCTCTCATTTTGGGTACATACAATACATTCTTTAATGTAAGTATACGTGAAACCATATTCAGCTTTATCTCGCCCTTTCCTTCAGCCTGAAGAAAGTTATTATCAGCCAAAACAATTTTCTCCGAATGTTTCACAAATGTTGAAAACAAATCTCTGTTACAACACATATGGCTGGTGGCGCCACTGTCCAGACACCAGTTCGATCGTTCCACACATTTCGCGTCCAACGCGTTCAGCAAACCTAACGATGACTGTACTGCCTTGTTCGGGTTCGATGCAACCTTCCGACCGTTTACACTGGGACAATTTGCTTTAAAATGGCCTTTGCCGCCACACGCAAAACAGTTCAAAACTTTTTGCTTTTTCTTCCAATTGTCTCTCTGCATCGATTGCTTTTCCACCACTGTAAACGCTTTTGCGCTCTCGATCGGTTTTTCGCTCTCTCTTTTGCGTTCTCCTTCTTCTCTCAGCTTTATGCATAACATGTCGAAACTCGGCAAACTGTCGCGCGTCTCTATGGCGACAACGAAATTGTCGAATTCGTCTGGAAGACTGGATAGCAAAATAATCGTTACAAGCTCGTCCAATATTTCAATTCCAACGCCAGCAAGTTTGTCCAAGATTTCCTTGAAATCCGACAAATAACTCGATATGCTTTGACCCTCCTGTATGCGTTTACTTAGCAATTTCTTGAAAAGTGCTACTTTTCTAACGGGTCCTCTGGGTTGATGAGCTTCCTGAAGCTTCTTCCAAGCCTCATGTGCACTTGCACAGTGCTTCACATGTCCCAACTGTGAAGTCTTGACGCTCAAGGTGATCATTGCCAATGCCTTCTGATCCAGCGTCGTCCATCCGGTGTTCTCCCCCGTAGTTGGCCTTGCCAATACGCCTGACGCCACATTCCACAAATCCGCATGCACCAGCACACTTTTCATCTGGATGCACCACGAGTCATAATTACTGTCCTCGAGTTTATCGATCTGATATAACGCCGACATTATACTCGTTTATATATACTTTGTGAAAAAAACCGTCTAGAACACAGCGCGAAATCTAATTTCTTCTAGAAATTACCACAGCAACCACATAGGCACGTTGCCTGGGCCCATAACCTATTGTTATAATAAAACAGAATGCGTGTGGTTGGTTGTGCAGTTTATTCGCGACTAACTTCGATTTGTCTCTCATCGAGTCATTGTTCTCTTTAACGCATCTCGAGAGAGAGTATACAAAGTTACATATATATATTCGTATGTGTGTGATCATGCATGCATTGAGTTGAGAGAGACTTATTTCAACAGTTTATAGTTTTAAATATTTTATTTTCTTTTTTTTTTTTTTTTTTTTTTTTTTTGAGTATGAAAACCAGAGGTTGGTTTGCCCCCTTTTACTTTGGAGGGTCCCTTGGGAATCACAAAGTTGGGGAAAGTTATACTATTTTTATAGTAGTGTTTTTTGTTTATAGTTTTAAATATTTTATTTGAATCAATTTTGTTGTTGGTTTCTTTTTTTTTTTTTTTTTTTTTTTTTGAGTATGAAAACCAGAGGCTGGTTTGCCCCCTTTTACTTTTGAGGGTCCCTTGGGAATCACAAAGTTGGGGAAAGTTATACTATTTTTATAGTAGTGTTTTTTGTTTATGGTTTTAAATATTTTATTTGAATTAATTTTGTTGTTGGTTTCTTTTTTTTTTTATCTATATATATATATATGTATGTACCTTACCCCTTTCACTTTCGGCTAATATTGTTGGGCCTTTGCTCGCTCAAACTTGAAGCATTCGAATTTCACAGCTTGTTGTTTAATTTGCACACACTTTGACTTCTGTCTACTTTTCTTTTATATATATTATTATTATTTTTTTTTTTTTTTTTAAGATCGATGTTGCTTCCAAGGCGGTTGAAAATTAAATGACTCGCTGCCCAAAGGTTAGGAAACTACAAAACGCACTCCAAAATTTGCGACGCCACTTGTCAAACAATTCTGACTGTCGCGACATCGCTGTCGTTCTGTTCTAACGGAACACGTAAAGCCACCAAAATGTGCGACTCGCGACGCGGTCAGACGAAAAAGATGATAAAATAGAGACGCTTGTCGCGAAGCAACTTTGTACCGTTGCGGCATGTCCGTCACTCTGACGAGACATGCAAGTCTGCAAAATGTAGCAAACGACAATGTCGCCTGTTACGCAGCTTGTACCGCGACGCGGTCAGACCAAAAAGATGATGAAGTAGAGACGCTTGTCGCGAAGCAACTTTGTAACGTTGCGGCATCTCCGTCACTCTGACGAGACACGCAAGTCTGCCAAATGTAGCAAACGACAATGTCGCCTGTTACGCAGCTTGTACCCATATACATGTGTGTATGTGCTTAACGGGAATTGCTGAATTCGGGGGAACGAATACACCCGAAGCCAAAATTTGAAAAAGATGATTAAATATTTTAAATTCGAGTGAAACTGAAATGCAACACCAACATCAATATCATGGAGTACACATTGACGATTTATACATACATATGTACATGTTTTGTTGTCTTTATCGCTCTGTCCGATACAGTTGGTTCAATCGCAAAATGCACTGGTTTAGCACACTTAACAATCTCTAGCACGATTAGGCAACAATTTATGCATTATTAAAAAAATTTTTTTTTTTTTTTTATTACCAATGCAATATTTGTGAATCATTATTTAAATACTTTTCGTTTTTTTTTTTTTTTTTTTTTTTTTTATTAATGAAATATTTGTGAATCATTATTTAAAACCTTTTTTTTTTTTTTTTTTTGATACTTAGATACTTATGCATGAACGTAGGTTCCTTCGGGGCACTTTTTCCCGTCCCTGAAGTCGTTAAGCTACGCCAGTTAACATCTTGACCAACACGTGTTCGAGGAAAAAGAGTAACTTTTCACTGTGTTTATTTACTTTTTAGTATTTTTTTATTATAAAATTAAAACCTCCGTCTTGTTTGACGTTCAACACACAATTATTATTTTTATTCGGCGACAATGCCGTTCTCTCCTTCAGTTAATTATGTATATATGTATGAATGTATATATGTATGTAAGTGTCTATATATGTATGTATGGATATATGTATGTGTGTAAATATGTATCTACGTATATATGTAAGTGTCTATATATGGATATATGTATGTGTGTAAATATGTATGTACGTATATATGTACATATGTGTTATTTGTTGCCCTTTTTGATGTGTTGTCCATGGTTTGTGTAGTTGAAGGTGAATTCGTTGGTGTGGTGACCGGGTAGGTAACTCGCGCAGCCACAGAGAAAGTGGACACCACGCATAGCAACAAGTGAATGGACGACGAGGGATTCGAAGTGATTCGACAACGCTGTCCAAGTTCAGACCTACCGCAGAGAAACTTGTCATAGCCAATCAAGCCCATAACGATCGCAAATAAACGTATTATAAAAACCAAATCAATAAACAAAGCTGTTCTGATTTCACCGGAGCACAAAATAAATTTTGTTGTGC
The DNA here is from genome assembly GCF_018902025.1 of Drosophila willistoni. NCBI lineage: Eukaryota > Metazoa > Arthropoda > Insecta > Diptera > Drosophilidae > Drosophila > Drosophila willistoni. Next base: position 5,138,083 of record NW_025814459.1, on the reverse strand, counting down.
CGAACCTAGCCCAAGAGATATTATAAATATCCCGAAGGACGAGAAAGGATCGTTACAACTGGCGCCCAACGTGCTATACTGGTGAAATTTAGAAATAAAAATACAGTTTATAAATCATAAAAAGATCAAAAATGGGAAAAGGATGGATTTACCACATGAAGAAGGAGGATTTGGTACAGACAGGCCAAAGGATCGGGATCGAGATAACCGGCACAGTGGAGGAAATGAGGAAACAGCTAGGCGAGTGGGTAGAAAGGAATGAAATGGACCCAGACTGGAAGGAGGAAATAAATAGATTGGAAACAAAGTACTCGAAAAATATAAAAATGAAAACAATAGCAAGCACATCAAAAACATGCGAAAGTGAGGCTGAGGAATTCCAGAAAATAAACATCGCCACACTAGCAATCCCACCATATTTACCACCAAGATGGGGAAGCGAAGGAGCCCTAGATAGCGCAGAGACAAAGAGGGACATAAGGAGACAAACAATAGACCCCAAGAAAACGGCACCACATACAACAAACAAGACCACCGAATACGCCAAGGTGGCAAAACAAGTGAGGGAGTGGACATTCAGGTTCGACGGCAATTCCAGACCACTAGAGTTCATAGAACAGATCGAGTGGTCAGCAGACATGTATGGCATCGAACTGGACATGATCCCGAGAGCGATGCCAGAGCTACTGAAAGATAGGGCACTCAAATGGTACGTCGCAAACAATAAGCAGTGGCGAACATGGAAGGAATTTGTTGAGGGCTTCAAGAAATATTTCTTGCCGAAAGGATTCTTCAACAAATTGGCTGATCAAGTGAAAAATCGCAAGCAAAACAGAAACGAGTACTTCAAGGACTATATGGTGGATATGCAAACATTGATGAGACCCCTAAAAATACCAGAGTACGAACAATTGGAGGTCATATTGGAAAATTGCACTCCAGATCTAAAAATATTCGTTCGGCCGCACAGGGTCAGAGATCTAGATGAGCTGATGCAGTTGGCAGAAGAACACGAGATGCTCGAACAAGAGCGATTCGAGTTCCATCGCGAAAACAATGCTCAAAGAACACATAACAACCAATCAAACCACAGAGGAGGAAATAATCACGGGCCACCAGTCACACAGTGCCGAAGATGCCAGGACAACAGCATGGAGAATCATTCGAGACCAAACCAAGAAAACAAGAACGACCGAGACGGAAAAGTCCTGAACTCGAATCAGGCGTGCCGCAGATGCGGGGGAGCCGGACACTGGGCCAGGGAATGCAACAATCAGAGACTCAATTTCTGCTGGCAGTGTGGAAAAGTGGGCAAAAGGACGAAAGAATGTTGTTGGAGTCCGGGAAACGAAAGGCGGTTCCAGTCTATCAGGGGCGAGCAGGGACCCAGCCAACAAGCTCCGCACCACTAATAGGCCAACTAGTAGAAGAAGAGGATCAATTGTCAGCGATTATCGAAGTAGCAGGAATACAGTTGAAAGCGACAATTGACTCCGGAGCCACGAGTAGCTTCATCAGCAAGCAGATATTGGAAACAGTGAGGAATAAGGGAAAATGGGAGAACACACACAAACAGGTATACATGGCAGACGGAAAGGTGCGAGACATTGAAGAGCAATGGACAGGATGCGTGAGATTCGGACACAAGGAAATCCACATGCCATTTCTGGTCATGCCAGAAGGAATGGATGCGCTAATATTGGGGTGGAATTTCCTCCGGATTATGAACACAGAAATATCGTGTGGTGGCCACAAAGTGCGAATACCGACAGTAAGGCGAATACAGGGCAGGCGCGTAGAAAGAATATCCATCATGGTCACTCAGAAGAGTGACCAGCAAGAAATACAAAGCTTTCTGAGTCAGGAATTGAAGGAATTAGGGAAAGTTAAGGGACTGTCAAAGGTGGGGATACATCGCATAACGATGAAGGACGATATCCCAATAAAACAAAGGTATTACCCGTAAAACCCGAAAATACAAGGAGAAATCAATGCAAAGGTCGACGAACTGTTGACAATGGGATGCATAGAACCATCGCAAAGCCCATATAGCTCACCCATAGTGATGGTGAGAAAGAAACAGACAGGCAAATGGAGATTATGCGTAGATTTTAGACAGATTAACGCAAAATCTATAAAAGATGCATACCCAATGCCACGCATCGATTACATCTTGAATCAACTACGCGAAGCAAAATTCATAAGCAGCTTAGATCTGAAGGACGGATACTGGCAGATTTCGTTAGAAGAGAAAAGTAGACCAATGACGGCATTCACAGTCCCAGGGAAGGGGTTATTCCAATGGAAAGTAATGCCATTCGGTTTACACTCAGCATCAGCAACTTTCCAACGCGCACTGGACCAAGTCATTGGCCCAGAAATGATACCAAACGCATTCGCATACCAAGATGACATTGTGATAGTGAGCAAAACAATCGAAGAACACATGAATCATCTACAAGAAGTGTTCAGGAGATTGAAGGAAGCAAACTTGAGAATTAATGCCGAGAAGTGCCAATTCTTTAGAAAAGAGCAAAAATTTCTAGGCCACTTGGTGACAGAAAACGGTATTGCAACGGACCCAGAAAAGGTGGCCGCAATAGCCCAATTAGAACCACCAACTTGCACAAAGGAATTACGCCAGTACTTAGGAGTGGCATCCTGGTACAGACGGTTCGTACCAGGTTTTGCAGCACTAACACACCCATTGAACGAACTACTAAAGAAGAGAACAAAGTGGCACTGGAGCGAGGAGCATCAGGCAGCATTCGATGCTGTAAAGGAAAGGCTGACGAGTGGCCCAGTATTGGCATGTCCAGACTTCACAAAAACGTTTGTGCTCCAGACGGATGCAAGTAACATGGGATTAGGAGCCATATTGGTACAAAACACTGAGGATGGAGAGAGAGTGCTATCATACCTGTCAAGAGAATTAAACCCAGCGGAAAAGAACTATTCGGCAACAGAAAAGGAATGCCTAGCGATAGTATGGGCAATACGCAAACTAAAACCATACCTTGAAGGATACCGATTTAAAGTGGTAACAGATCACATGGCGTTGAAGTGGTTGAATAGCATAGAAAGCCCTACGGGCCGTATAGCCCGATGGGCACTGGAACTGCAACAATACGATTTCGAAATAGCATACAGAAAGGGCAAATTAAACATTGTCGCAGACGCTTTGTCAAGGCAACCAATGGAAGGGTGCAAAAGAATAATAGATAATGGTGCCAGATTAAGACAAGCAAACAACGAGTGTGGGTGGATTCAAGACATAATGGGAAAAATAAAACAACAACCACAGAAATATCCGGATTACATTATAGAAAATAGTCAGGTATACAGGAACATTCCGCACAGAGCAGGCCAAGAAGAAGTGGTAGCTTGGAAACTATGTGTGCCAAAAACACTACGTAATCAAGTAATGGCCGAAAACCACACGGCAACAACAGCAGGGCATACAGGGAGCAGGCGAACTACTGCCAGGACCGCAGCAAGATATTACTGGCCAGGAATGCAACGAGATATCAGGACATTTGTAGGAAAGTGTACGATATGCCAACAATATAAACCCAGCCAACAGCAGGCAGCGGGAAAGATGCTAACACAAATACCGGAAGAACCATGGGCTACAGTATGCGCTGACTTTGTAGGACCGTTGCCAAGATCGAAACACGGAAATTCGATGCTACTAGTAATCATTGACAGGTTTTCGAAATGGACAGAACTGATACCGATGCGGAAGGCAACTGCAGAAAGTCTAGTTAAGGCCTTTCGAGAGAGGATACTATCTCGATTCGGAGCTCCAAAAATGGTGATAACGGACAATGGAGTTCAATTCACTAGCAGGATATTCAAAAAAATGTTAGAAGAATGGGGATGCCAACACCAACTGACAGCACCGTACACGCCACAAGAAAATCCAACCGAAAGAGCAAATAGAACAGTAAAAACAATGATTGCTCAGTTTACGGGGGAAAATCAACGCAACTGGGATGAAAGTTGGCCAGAAATAACTCTAGCAGTGAATACAAGCCAATCAGAGGCAACAGGATTCACGCCAGCGTATGTAATACAGGGGCGTGAACCAAGAATGCCGGGTGCACTGTACGATAATGTCACGATAGGCACAGGGAAGCAAACGATACCACCAGACGCGAAGGTAAAACAAATGCAAGAGCTGTTCGAACTAATACGGCGAAATCTGGAAACGGCTGCACAGGATCAGGCCCACCATTACAATCTGAGACGAAGAGAATGGAGACCATTGATTGGAGCAACGGTATGGGCAAAAGAACACCACCTTTCAAATGCTGCAGAAGGATTCGCAGCAAAGCTGGCACCAAAGTTTGGAGGCCCATATGAAGTGATAGGCTTTGCATCTCCGGTCATATGCAAAATACGGCACAAAGAAACGAAAAAAACCAGACAAGCACACATCAGCCAACTGAAGCAACAAATATGCGAAGAAGCGGATGGCACGAAAAGTGATGAGCAATGAGGATGGACGACTCGAATGACATGGCGGCGAGAAAATCTGCACAGACCGGCCGGCTGGACAGAGAACTCAAAACATGACTTAGAGCTGAAAATCTAAAAACGCATCGCATCAGAAACAAATTATAGCAAAGTTGCAAACCGCATCGCAGAGCACAATGAAGATGTGCGAATATCGTAATGACACGTATACAAGCATGCGAAAACGAATTTAGAAACTGGCAACGGATACCCGAATATCGTAACGATGCAAACAATATGCAGGCATAATAAAAAAAAAAACCAGAGATAGAACGATTGGGGACAGCACCAACACATATGCGCATACACCGCGAAAAGAGAGGGGAAACGCACCCACACAGGCGCATGATGTTACGCACCCACACAGGCGCATGATGTTACGCACCCACACATACGCACGATATGACGTATGTAATGGTGAGTCACCGCAATGCACATACACATGCGCATGCTACTATGCATATAATGGTGGAGCATCTCGGCGTTTTAAAATATGCCAAGAGAACAAGGGCAAGGAGGAGAAATCCTAAATATCGGTTGTAGCATGTTGTGGAATATCATTAACAACAATACAAACATATTGTAGCAATTAGTTACAATATTTATGTGCGCAACATTCAAGTGCATTTGCCTCTTAAGTAACATGACCACCCATGAGTGCATGGTGCTGGACAATTGCTGTGTCGGCAAATATAACACGCGCGGCCGCTTTGGCCCAAGATGCAATATGATACATCCTCACTCCACCGCTGCGACGGTACATAAACATACATACTCTTATGTAAACATTTATACATTTATACATAAGTATGTTTATACATAAGCATACCGCTCCTCTGCCTGCATGACCAGCAGCGCAGCTACGCGGTCTTAGCTATAGACGACAATTGTTATAGAATTAAGATTCATTCAATAAAACCAAGCCAACCTAAACAGAACATATTATTCTTCTCTAAATAAATTTGTGAAATAATATGAAACATCGAACCTTTTATATTACATGGCGACCGTGACAGTGGTCACTAAGTACAAAAAGTGACCAGAAAAAAAAAAAAGAAATTCAGCAACAACTGTAATTACAGTGTGGTAGGCAGACCGCCCACTACACCGACGTGGGAATATTATACATACAAGAAATGAATAAAGGAGAGAAAAATCACAGTAAGTAGAGTGATGGGAAGAAAAACTGGTGTGGTAAAAAAGTTAAAGGCCAGAAAGGCAGAAATATTGAAGCTAATAAATAACCCAAAAACTAATTGGAATACCTCGGTGAAATTACACGCCGAGGTAGAGGTTATAAAAACCCAATTAGAAGAAAGAAGAAATAAAACCACAACCAGAATCCCATACTCTGCAATACAAAACGTGGCAAAACCAAAGATAAGAATAAGTCCACAAGCTGAGAAAGAGATACCAAAACCGAAGAAGGCCTGCCCGAACGACTGCGAGGGACCATTATACTCAGCATACTGCGAGTATACGTGCAAGCATTGCTACGGGACTCCAAAGGAGGAGCCAGTCCCCAAACTGAAGAAATCAAAAATCAACAAATCTGGTGCGATGACCGGCACCGGAACCGCCTGAGCTCATAGGCCACGGACATCAGCAGCTGAGACTACAAGCGTGAAAAGCAGGCCGCTTTTTACGCCATCGATGGAGCATCAGCGTGCCAACCGGCGACGCCCAGCTGATGCTAGAAACTAGACGGAAAGAAGATAACAAGAAGAAAAACAAATAAACAACCTATGTGCTGCGTCACAAATTTTTTTTGAGTGTACTGCGATGCACATTTTTTTTTGTAATATATAAGTAATCAATGTACAATTGTGCGGCATTAAAGCTGTCCGATTAGAGTGTGGCCTGAAAACCATACGCAAAAGTAGGCAGGAACATATGTAAAAAAAAAGAGCCTTCAGCTCAAAATACTAATATTAAAGTAAATTCAAGAAAATATATAATGAAATGAAAAATTCAAATTTTTGATTTAAAATCCTTTTTTTTTTTAAATGGAATGTTTGACAACAAAATAAGTAAATTTGATGATACATTTGATACACCCAATATGGGGTTAATAGACACTAAAACAGTGGACTCCACTGCAAATGTTATTAACAAAATAGAGTCATCAAATGTAGATCTAAAACCAACAAATGTACTTTTATTAATAATTGTGATAATAATGAGCGCATATGTATTATATAAAGCATACAAATTACACAATAAATGTGTAACAAAGAGAGCCTTAAGCCATGCTAATGATCTTGATAAGATCTAAATAACATATGCATCAATTATTGTAACAGTGCATTTACAAAAAAAAAAAAAGATCATTTTCGAAATTTAAAAAAAAAATTATATAAAAAAAAAAAATAAAATTTAAAAAAAAAAAAAACACAAATATATATATTAATTGGATAAAATGAGCACATTAGAAGATTATTTTAGGAAGATAGTAGATAGGAATACTAGCATTATAGAAGACCTACTAGAGGTTTTTAGAACAGGTAATGTCAATTCGGTACAGAATTCGATAAATTTAGTACAGATTAGAGCAGCATACCTTGATTTGACTGGAGAAGAATTCCCAGTTCAAGGAAGCGCAATGGTACAGATGTGTTTTCTAATTACAGTACCAAATATATGTTGTTTTTCAAATGCAACAGGTACACTTCGCTTCTATCTGATGGACGAAGCACAGCAACAATAGGTTGTCACAAATTAAGTAAACATGAATAAAGTAGAAACTGAACATCTGCAGAAATATATTCCTTTCCTTGATTTCCTGATACACTCAGGACCGGTAAACAAAAAGTACAAGGAAATAAAAATCTGGATACAAAACAACTACAAGTTTAAAAGAAACATTGTGGAACTTATGGAAAAATCCATAAAAATAGCCTATAGCAGACTGTTACTAGAGAAACCTAGGAATAAGGATGTGCCTGCATGGGTGCATAATATTTTTAAAACAGAAATAGAAACTATCAATGTAGTAGAATCAGATGAGGACATCTAAATAAATAAAAAAAAAAAAAACCCACAAAAATAAACTTTTAAGCATGGAATGGGAAGAATTAATTACCCATATCCAAAATATTAAAGAAAATTTTAAGAAATCATATAAATGTGTTACACAAAATAGGAATATCCAAAAGGAAACCATAAACAAGCACGCAAAAATCCTAGTTGATTCTTTCAACGAAGCGAGAAATTTAGTGCATGTTAATAGAGAGAGCATAGGTAAAGAAAATTGGTCAAAGATTTCCAATCTATTGATCAAGTTACGAGCAAACCTAATCTCTATAAAAACAAAATATAATCTTGAAATATTCGTACCGACCGTACTTAATTCACCTCTGAGCATAGACACCTCTAAAAAGGAAACAGAGCAAGAAGGTGAAGAATCTGAAACAAGCGAGGAAGAAATAGAAGAGAAAGATCTAAACGATCTAACAATTCCTGCGCTTTTAACACTACCTGATATAGAAGTGTTGTCTGAACAAGACAACGAATCGGACTTAGACATCAATAAAAGTGTAATAAACACAACCAACAGGATGGCAGAATTAAATGCCCGAAGGGCATATGTGAAAGAAATAAGCATATCCATACCTGAATTTAACGGCTCAAAAATGCAACTCCAAAGATTCATTACAGCTCTGGAGTTGGTGGATATGATGAAAGGAGACTATGAAGATATAGCAGTTCGGGTAATAAAATCAAAAATTGTTGGCCCAACATTATATGAAGTAAACAAAGAGACTTCAATAGAAGCAATAATACAAAAATTGCAAGGCGTTGTAATTGGTGAAACATCCAAGGTTATAAAAGCCAAGTTGAAGAATACAGCTCAGAAAGGTAAAACCGCTGACAAATTTACTTCAGAGATAGACAACTTGCGAAAGACACTGCAATCAGCATATATCGAAGAGGGTATACCTGCAGAAATTGCTAGTAAGAATAGCACAGACGAGGCTATAGAAGCAATGATTGCAAATTGCGATAACAACAGAATTAAAAATATACTTGACTCTGGAAACTTCAAAACCATGGATGAAGCAATAGCAAAGTACTTACAAAAAAGTACTGAAATATCAGGCAATCCAAATACGGTCCTATTTGCTCAAAGAGGCCGTGGTAATCATAATAACAGATATAATTATCGTGGTAGAGGTAATGGTCGTGGTAATTATAATAATTATAACAATTATAATAATAGCTACAACAATGGCCAAAACTATAACCAGAACTACAACCAGAGAGGAAACAACAGAGGCAGAAACAATAACAGAAGGAATAGAGGAAACAACCAACAAAACAGAGGTTATAACTCTAATAATAGCAATGTTAGGGTAGCCCAGAACAATTCGGGAAACTCCCAACAACCTTTAGATACTCAGCAATAAAAAATTACAAGGTTTACACCATCAGTCTCAGTCAAAGCACATTTGTAAGTTTCACTAACGTAGCAACAGGAAAAGAATTAGTATTTTTAATAGACACAGGTGCTGACATATCAATTTTAAAAGAAAATTCCGACAACTTCCAATATATTCAAACAAATCAAATAATAAATATACAGGGAATAAGTCAAGAAATAACAAAATCTAAAGGACTTACTTCCATTGAAATACAAACCTCTAAATACATAATTCCACACGATTTTCATATCGTAAATTTACAATTCGCTATTCCTTGTGATGGAATACTAGGTATCGATTTCATAAGAAAATATAACTGTCAATTAGATTTCAAACCGACTGAGGATTGGCTTATACTTAGACCAAATAATCTACAATATCCCATATATGTGCCAATAGCATACAGTTCTGGCAACAACTCCATAGTTCTGCCAGCAAGATCACAAGTTGTCCGAAAAATTGAAATAACCTCAGCGGAAGACAGTATATTAATTCCGAACCAAGAAATTCAGCATGGTATTTACATAGCAAATACCATAGCATCTTCTCAAAACGCGTTCATAAAATTACTAAATACAACAAACACAAATCAAATAGTCAAGATAAATAACTTGCAGTACGAATCACTTTCGAACTACGAAGTAGTTAAAACAAGTCCAGAAGATAGAGAGAAAACGGTATTAGCGACACTCTCCAAGAATTTCCCACCACAGTTCAATAGCCAACTAACCAAATTATGCACACAGTATAGTGATGTGTTCGGTCTGGATACCGAATCTATAACTACCAATAATTTTTATAAACAAAAGCTGAGACTGAAAGATGATGAACCAATATATATAAAGAACTACAGAAATCCTCATAGTCAAAAAGACGAGATACAAAGACAAGTCCAAAAGCTTATAAAAGACGAAATAGTTGAGCCTTCTGTATCCCCATACAACAGCCCACTTTTATTGGTACCGAAAAAATCGTTACCAAACGCTGAAAATAAAAAATGGCGATTAGTAATTGACTATCGTCAAATTAATAAAAAATTGTTGTCCGATAAATTTCCGCTACCTAGAATTGATGACATTTTAGACCAACTAGGTAGAGCAAAATATTTTTCATGCCTTGACCTAATGTCAGGTTTTCACCAAATTGAACTCGAAGAAGAGTCACGAGACATAACATCCTTTTCCACAAGTAATGGCCCATACCGCTTCACGCGACTACCATTCGGTTTAAAAATAGCGCCAAATTCGTTCCAGAGAAAGATGACTATAGCGTTCTCTGGCCTTGAACCTTCGCAAGCATTTCTTTACATGGATGACTTAATAGTCATAGGTTGTTCCGAAAAACACATGATCAATAATCTAACAGATGTTTTTGAGAAGTGTAGGCAACATAACCTAAAGTTACATCCTGAAAAATGTTCATTTTTTATGCATGAAGTCACCTTTTTGGGACATAAATGCACAGATAAAGGAATCTTGCCTGATGACACGAAATATGATGTCATTCAAAATTATCCAGTCCCACATGATGCGGACAGCGCTAGAAGATTCATTGCATTTTGCAACTATTATCGAAGATTTATACAAAACTTCGCTGAATATTCTCGTCACATAACAAACCTATGTAAGAAAAATGTTAAATTCGAATGGACAAGTGATTGTCAAAATGCGTTCGAGCATTTGAAATCAGCATTAATGAACCCAATTCTATTACAGTACCCAGATTTTAGCAAAGAATTTTGCATAATCACCGACGCAAGCAAATACGCATGTGGAGCAGTCCTAACACAAAATAAAAGTGGACTACAGCTTCCAGTAGCATACGCGTCTAGATCCTTTACAAAAGGTGAGAGTAATAAGAGTACAACTGAACAAGAGTTAGCAGCGATTCACTGGGCAATCACGCACTTCAGACCATACATTTATGGTAGACATTTCAATGTCAAAACAGATCACAGAGCATTAACTTATTTGTTTTCAATGACAAATCCAAGTTCCAAGCTAACTAGAATGCGACTTGAACTCGAGGAGTATAATTTTACAGTAGAGTATCTAAAGGGGAAAGATAATTTCGTAGCCGACGCGCTATCAAGAATAACAATACAGGACTTACAAAATATACAAACGAGTAACAAACTTCTGAGAGTCACTACCAGAAATCAAAGTAAACAGTCAAATTCCTGCGCAGGAAAAGAAAAAGAAAATAATATAAAAGAGTTGCAAAAGCAATCTCTTAATGCTTCTAAGCCCAACGTATATGACGTCATTGTAAATGACGAAGTACGAAAAGTAGTGACCTTGCGGATAACTGATTCTTTAACCACATTCAAACATGGCAAGAAAGTTATAGCAAGAATTGACATTTGCAATATGTATACCAATGGAATTCTTGATTTAGGTCAATTTTTTCAAAGGCTCGAAAAAGAAGCCGGTATAATCAACATCAGTAAAGTCAAAGTGGCACCGAGCGAAAAGATCTTTGAAACCGTTTCAATAGAATCTTTCAAAAATATGGGCAACAAAATATTGAAATTTTTAAGAGTAGCGCTACTCAAGCCGGTGACCCTATTATTAAATAATGATAAAGAAAAAGAAGCAATACTGTTTACGTTCCACGATGACCCCATACAAGGAGGTCATACTGGAATATCGAGAACTACAGCCAAAATAAAAAGGCATTATTATTGGAAAAATATGACACGAGATATATCTCAATATATAAAAAAATGTAATAAGTGTCAAAAAGCAAAAATAACAAAGCACACAAAAACTCCGTTAATTATAACTGAAACGCCACAACAGGCTTTCGATAGGGTTATTGTGGATACGATCGGTCCACTCCCAAAATCAGAACACGGAAATGAATACGCAGTAACCTTAATCTGCGATTTAACAAAATACTTAGTAATAATACCAATTATAGATAAAAGTGCAAAAACAGTAGCGAAAGCTATATTTGAAGATTTCATTCTGAATACCGAAACTCAATAATTGAAGATTTATGCAAAAACTTGCAAATAAAAAAGATAACTTCAACCGCACATCATCACCAGACTGTAGGCACTGTGGAGCGAAGCCACAGAACACTAAATGAATTTTTACGATCATACATTTCAGTCGACAAAACTGACTGGGATGTATGGATAAGATACTTCGAATATTGTTTTAATACAACACCCTCTATGGCACATGATTATTGTCCATATGAGTTGGTATTCGGTAAAACTTCAAATTTACCACAACAATTTAATAGTGTTGATAAGATAAATCCACTATATAACATAGAAGATTATGCTAAGGAATCAAAATTTAGATTAGAACAGGCTTATAAGAGAGCAAGAATTATGTTAGAACAGCATAAAGCAAAGAATAAGGAAATATATGATAGAAAAGTAAAAGATATTGAATTAGAAATAGGAGATAAGGTTTTATTACGTAATGATACGGGTCATAAGTTAGAATCTAAGTATTTAGGCCCATACATCATAGAAGAAATAAAAGATAGGGATAACATTTTAATTAAAGATACAAAGAATAAGAAACAATTAGTGCATAAAGATAGGTTAAAGATCTTAACCAATTAATATATATATATATATATATATATAAAAAAAGAAAAATATAATAATAATAAAAATAAAACAAAGAACATAAATTTGAATAAATAAATAACAAACATTTAATGACACTATACATACACAAGTATAATTTTGACAGATGTATCATTAAATAAACACTCAAACACTCAAAAAAAAAAAAAAAAAAAAAAAAAAAAAAAAAAAAAACAATAGTCAGTAAATAAATCTCTATATAATAAAAAATTAGAAAATAACTCCATATAATTACGTTATTTTTCTAAAGAGGGGGGATGTAGCATGTTGTGGAATAACATTAACAACAATACAAACATATTGTAGCAATTAGTTACAATATTTATGTGCGCAACATTCAAGTGCATTTGCCTCTTAAGTAACATGACCACCCATGAGTGCATGGTGCTGGACAATTGCTGTGTCGGCAAATATAACACGCGCGGCCGCTTTGGCCCAAGATGCAATATGATACATCCTCACTCCACCGCTGCGACGGTACATAAACATACATACTCTTATGTAAACATTTATACATTTATACATAAGTATGTTTATACATAAGCATACCGCTCCTCTGCCTGCATGACCAGCAGCGCAGCTACGCGGTCTTAGCTATAGACGACAATTGTTATAGAATTAAGATTCATTCAATAAAACCAAGCCAACCTAAACAGAACATATTATTCTTCTCTAAATAAATTTGTGAAATAATATGAAACATCGAACCTTTTATATTACACGGTAAATATCAAAGAAATGACCGAAAGGCGAGGTTTCATGCGTGCAAGTGTCATGATCAGGAAACACTCAAAGTTTATCACTCGGCGAGTAAAGAAAAAAAAAAAAAACAAAGAAAAACCATGAACGCATTTAATGCAAATTTTGGCCAGGATGAAGGCGTAGCTCGACGAGGGGCGGCACCGCGGGCCAATATGGAACGCGGTGACTGGCATCGGTCCGATGAGGAGTCCGACGACGATGTGCCGGACATGGCAAATCCGGCCATCGCCGCCTCTTCGGACGAGGAGTTAGATGAGGACGGAGAGGAAAGCGGGTACATGACGGAGGAGAGCGAGGCCGAGTCAGCGGTAAACATACAGGAAGAGGAGAGCGACGATGAAGCAGTATGGAGGGAGCTGGATGAGGCTATGCAGATGATGGAGAACGAAGGGGCGGAAGAGGCGAGCAGCGATCGAAATAGCCCAGATGAATATGCGCCATGGGACCAAAACAGAATATATGAGCCGCCGGCAAGATTGTGGGAGCCAGCGCGGCCATCAACGCCGTTCCGTATGGTGGACGCAGGGTCAGAGGCCAGCGAAACGGCGGGGATGGCCGTGGCTGATGAAGGTGCGGCTGATGGAGTAGCCAGCCCACCTCCATTCGAGCCGGAGGGCATAGATTGGGAGGCAGAACGGGCCGCGGCTGAGTGCACGCAATGGATGAGTTGGTGGCGTCAGCAGATCCTGCAGCAGCAGGAAGCTGAGAGGGATCTGCTGGCGTGGGAGAAAAGCCGAGAGGAGGAGGAGGAGCAGTTGAAGCGGGCGAGGGAACGGCTGGCGCTGATAATGCAGCAGCAACAACAACTGCAACAATGGCAGCAACAGTTGCAGCAACAACAACAACTGCAACAATGGCAGCAGCAAGTGCAGCAACAGCAACAACAACTGCAACAATGCCAGCAACAAGTGCAGCAGCAACAACAACTGCAACAACTGCAGCTACAATTGATGCAACAACAATTGCAGCCACAGCAACAACAACAACAGCAAGAAAAGCCAGAGCAACAACAGCAGGAGCCACAGCAACATCAGCAGCAGCAACAACAACTGCAGCAACTGCAGCTACAATTGATGCAACAACAATTGCAGCCACAGCAACAACAACAACAGCAAGAAAAGCCAGAGCAACAACAGCAGGAGCCACAGCAACATCAGCAGCAGCAACTTCAACAACAGCAACTCGAATCCCAAGAGTGCCCGTGGGTGTGGCCAAGACCGGCATTAAATAGACAAATGTCTGCACCCACGGTGCAAAATGAAAGTGTTCGGCCAATATTGGCCAGGCAGTTGTCTTGCCCAGCGCCAGACGGGCATGAGAGGTATGAGGCAGTGGAAGAGAACGAATGGCCGGAGACGGTCTCAGAAATGGTGGGGCAAATGGCCCAACAGGAGGGGCCAAGATCAGTAAGATTAGTGTGGGCGGGTAGAATTAGGTATAAAATTAGAATTGCACAGGGGGTAGTTAGGGTATTTAGGGAAAAACAATAAAAAAAAAAACAACAAAAAAAAATTAGAAATAAGTTAGTAAGTAAAAAAAGATGCGGAACGGGCCAAGAAAAAAAAGGAACAAACAATGAAAAGATGCCCTAATCCGACAACATTTAAGAAAAGATACTCAGTAATCGCCAACATTAGAAGATGCCAATTGGCCAATAAAAGATGCGAGCTGAGTCCCAAAAAAAAAAGGCACAAAACAAGCACAAGACAAGCCAAAACCAAAGAAAAACACAAAATAAGCAAAACACACAAAACAAGCAAAAGACAAGCCAAAACCAAAGAAAACAAAAAAAAAAACACAAAACACAGGCCAAAGCTACAAATGCAAACATATTAAATGCACAAATACGAGAATAGAAAATACACATACAGAAAACAAACACAAGGTACAAGGGACAGGGGAGGGCAAATCCCTCCCGAAGAAGGGGGGAGTGTGAGGAACATTATATACACAAGAATAATGTCCCACACAACAAACAAGCTACAACAAACAAGATACAAAGCCACAAAACATAAGATACAAACAGGCAGATACAAACGCAGCCAAGACACAAACTAAAGTATAAGAGTGAAATCGGATGTAAATGATCAAATAAACAAGGCCAGCCGAACATTGCCGATCGAACCCCACGCAACCGCTGGCGATTTTCGTACAAGCGGGAAGATCCGTGGGAGACATAATGCGATAAGTTCGGTCGTATAAGAGCCAATGCAAGAGGCCGGTCGAACATGGCCGATCGGACTCCACGCAACCGCTGGCGATTTCGTACAAGCGGGAAGATGCGTGGGAAACATAATACGATAAGTTCGGTCGTATAAGAGCTAATGGAAGAGGCCGGTCGAACATGGCCGATCGAACCCCACGCAACCGCTGGCGATTTCGTACAAGCGGGAAGATGCGTGGGAAACATAATGAGTATTAGTGGCTGTATAAGAGTAAATGGAACCCGGCTTGACTGCATAATTGCACACAAACGGGGGCATTGGCCTACTTATGCAAATTAAGAGCACAGAGAGGCAAATATGAGTGCATGCATTAGAATACGCTGAATAAGTGTACACGCATGTCACACGTACACTATGCGTGAGGGAGAGTATCGGTGACCAATAGCGCACTCTCTGCCTACGTCACGCTCATGAGAATGAAAGCAGTTAGATTGCGAGCAGCCAAAATCTGGTGAGCGAGAGAAAATAAAAGTGAGGGCCAAGCAAGCCCATGAGACGGGTGCGGGGCATGCATGCTTTGTATGAAGCAATGATGGTTTGTGGATTGGATAGGGGAATATGCGAACCGAAGGGGGGGGGGATGAACAATGGGGAAGCCCGCTATCTAACAGATACGATATGCGTATGAAAGGGCATTGTATGGGAAATTAAACGATTTCGTATGTTAATTTAATCAATATGATTATCGTTAAACAATAGCTTAAGTTAATATAATTGTCATATATATGTATGTAAATATAATAAGGAGAGAATATGTGCGAAATTGGGTATGACAAGTGGATCAAAGGGAGCGACGGGCAAAGGCAGCGATGAAAGCAGAGAAAGTCAACGGGATACGATGGGCGGCCAATGGAAAGGCGACGCCAGCATAAGAAAGTGATGCAAGTCAATATGTACAAACGAGAAAGACAGGGACAAGGAATAAATGGGCGCGCAGCCACAGAGAAAGTGGACACATGCGCCAAGGATTTGCGGGACTTTCACCACGCATAGCAACAAGTGAATGCGTGGGTGAAAGCAGAGGGCTGATGGAAATGTACCAGCTGTATAGCGGTACCACACCAATGTGTTCCTGAGGCCATGGGAACTGCCTATATAAAGGCAACGTCTGTCAACCAAAGGCATCAAGTCATCAAGTCGTGATCAAGTAACAAGTAATTAAGGCCTTACGAGTAACCTTAAGAACTTATCAAGGAAACAGAAGGAGCAAAGGAAAAACAAGGAACTATACAGGCCTTACGAGTAACCTGTACAGTTCATTTCGGCAGCAACAAATCCTTAAATAAGGATAGTAAACACCGTACCCAAGCTAGAGTGAGTTGGAGAGAAGCCAAGCATTTCCAGGAGTATCCAAAGTCAGTGGTAGGCACGAGGATATATCCTACTGCCGGTAATTCCAGGATCTATATATCCTGACGATTACCAATTGCTGAGGAACATCCTGCTTCGTGATAGTAGCTACGGGATTTATCCCAGAACCAAAAAGCGAAAGCCATCTCAACAAGCATAGCGAAAGGGGTGCAGAGGTGTGGAGCACCAACCAAGCACACGATACAGGCCGAGACAACGACCCGCAACGGTTGCAGGAGCAAAAGGAAGGCAAGAAGGGACGACGAGGGATTCGAAGTGATTCGACAACGCTGTCCAAGTCCAGACCTACCGCAGAGAAACTTGTCATAGCCAATCAAGCCCATAACGATCGCAAATAAACGTATTATAAAAACCAAATCAATAAACAAAGCTGTTCTGATTTCACCGGGGCACAAAATAAATTTTGTTGTGCCGAACCTAGCCCAAGAGATATTATAAATATCCCGAAGGACGAGAAAGGATCGTTACAACTCTGCAATGACGAAGTACGAAAAGTAGTGACCTTGCGCATAACACACGATTTATGTTTCCTCAAACATGGAAAGACAGTTATAGCAAGAATTGAGATGGGAGATCTGTACACCAATGGAAATCTAGAGTTAGGTCAGTTTTCAAACAACTCAAATTGGCACCGAGTGAAAAAATCTTTGAAACATTTTCAATAGAATCTTTTAAAGAAATGGGCAATAAAATATTGAAAACATTAAGTGTAGCGATACTCCAACCGGTGACTTTTATAGAAAAAGATAAAGATAAAGAAGCAATATTGTCTACATATCATTATGATCCGATACAGGGTGGCCATACAGGCATTACAAAAACTTTGGCCACAGTTAAAAGATATTATTATTGAAATAACATGACACATCATGTAAAAGACTACATTAATAAATGTGCAAAATGCCTAAAGTCAAAAACGACAAAGCACATCAAAACACCCTTCGTTATTACAGAAACCCCAATACATGCTTTTGATAGGGTCGTCACTCTAATATGTGACTTGACGAAATACTTAGTAGCAATACCGGTTCCCAATAAAAGCGCTACAACAATCTCGAAAGCTATTTTTGAATCCTTCATTCTGAAGTACGGTCCAATGAAGACGTTCATTAGGGACATGGAAACAGACAAAAATTCAATAATAAATGACTTGTGCAAATATTTAAAAATAGATAGATATAGAAATAAATAATACATTACGTCTACTCCACACCACCACCAGACCTTGGGTACCGTTGAAAGAAGTCATAGGACATTCAATAAGTACATTAGATCATATATATCAGTAGATAAAACTGATTGGGACATATGGTTACAATATTTTGAGTACTGTTTTAACACAACCCCGTCAGTAACACACAAATACTGTCCCTATGAACTTGTGTTTGGTAAACAAAATAATTTACCAACGCATTTTAATAGCATAAATAGAATAGAATCATTATATAACGTAGATGATTATGCTAAAGAAGTTAAGTTTAGATTAGAACTAGCATACAGTAGAGCTAGAATAATGTTAGAGAAACGTAAGGAAAACCAGAAAAAATTTTATGACAATAAGTCAGCAGATTTTAAAAATAGAAATAGGTGATAAGGTTTTCTTAAAAAACGAAGCTGGTCATAAGCTTGACTCAGCCTATATAGGACTATTCGAAGTTGTAGAAATATTTAAAAACAACAACATAAAAATTAGGAATAATAAAAAAAGGATACAAACAGTACATAAGGATAGGTTAAAAATATGCAAAAATAATTTAAAAAAAAAAAAAACGAAAAGATATTTCTAAAAATTTCTAAATTCTAAAAAAATAAAATTTTTTTATGGATTCAACTACTAACACTACTTCACTTTATTAAAAATATATAAAAAAAAAAATTTTGAGAAAGAAAATTTGACACAAATAAAACAATTTTTTTAACAAACATGCATACATTACTATTAATCAATCATTAATTATCATTAGTAGTAAATAATAAATAACTCCATAATATTACGTTATTTTCTAAAAAGGGGAGGTGTAGAATATCTATACTAAAAATCATTCAACACAAAGAGCTCAACTTTGTAACACTTTGTTGCATATATAAACAATCAAATATGTACGCAATAAAACATAAGTGTGCACTTGAATATGTTTATGTGTATACATTAATATACACATAAACATACTCACATAAATATATCCTGCTTCCCAAAGGTGATAAAATAGATGACCCATCTGCATACAGACCCCTGTGTATGCTTGATGTGATTGGGAAACTTTTTGAGCGCATCATTTGCAACAGACTGGAGAAGGAACTGGAGCAACGTCATGGACTGTCGGACTGGCAGTTCGGATTCAGGAGGAAAAGCAGCACTATCAACGCCATCAGCTCGGTGGTACAGATAGCCGCTAAAGCAATCGAAGGGCAACGCTGGAAAGGCGGCAACAAAAAATACTGCCTTATATCAACGTTGGATGTACGGAATGCTTTTAATTCGGCCAGCTGGGACTCCATTATCGCATCCCTAGAGCGATTAAACATATCTGAGTACATCATTAACCTGATATGCAGCTACTTCCGGGATCGGGTGCTACTGTACGACACAGCAGCTGGTCCACGGAAACACACCATCACAGGCGGAGTACCCCAAGGATCAGTGATCGGGCCAACATTGTGGAATGTCATGTATGACACTGTCCTGCGATTGGACATGCCAACGGACACTCGCATAGTGGGATTCGCGGACGACATCGCCATCGTCACTGTGGCCAAGGATATCCAGCAAGCGGAAGAAAACACCAATGCAGCAGTGTTCAGGATTCTGGAATGGATGGAGGCAAACTCACTATCCATAGCCGCACACAAAACCGAGGCCGTGCTCATAAGCAGCAGGAAAAAAGTGGAAACAGCCAGGATCGAAGTCGCCGGATGCTCAATAACATCAAAGCCTGCCATTAAATACCTTGGAGTCATGATGGACCATAGGCTAACATTCAAAGCCCACCTGCAGTATACCGCAGATAAAGCTGCGAAGGCCACGTCAGCTATAACTCGGCTCATGGCTAACATCGGCGGCCCCAAGCAACGGAGCAGATGGCTCATCTCGACGGTGGTAAGGTCCATCATCCTATATGTCGCCGCCATATGGGCACCAGCGATGTCATCCCCCACCTACAGCCGGGACTGCAGATCGTCGTACCGTACATGCGCGCTCAGGACCATATGCGCGTTTAGGACAGTCTCCGAAGATGCCGCCTTGGTGCTGTCTGATATGGCCCCACTAGACCTCTTGGCTAACGAGGCTAGAAATAGAGATCCGCCGCCAGTTAGAAGAGAGACGACTCTGACTAACTGGCAACGCAGATGGCGTGACTCAAACCATGGGAGCTGGACAAGGCGCCTTCTCCCCGACATTCGGCCATGGCTTAATCGCAAACATGGCCAGACTGACTTCTATCTGACACAGTTACTGACGGGACATGGATGCTTTAAATCCTACTTGCATAGGTTTAAACATGAGACGGATCCCTTTTGCACACACTGTGCGGGGAATATAGAAGACGCAGAACACGTCCTGTTTGTCTGTCCTAGATATTCTGCTGAACGGGAAGAGCTAAGCCTAGGCATTGGGAGGCCATTTATAGTCAACGACTTTATGGATATCCTACTTAGCTCGCAAAACAATTGGCTAGCTGTTAGCCACATGGCAGCAGTCATCATGCAACATAAATATACAGCTAAACATGTTCATATATGTATGTACATTTATATATGCACATACATATATTCATATGAGCAGCAATGCACAGGCGTAACATGAGCTAGGGCCAAGCCAGCGTGTGAACGCTGACCATGCACTTTGATGCAAGTGCCCCAAATAATATGTATGTATGTACTGACATTCTCCCTCTCTTTTGTAGCTGTCGCCTAAGTCGCATAAGCAGCATAAGAATATATATGTAACAATAGGTTAAGCAAAAGAATATTATTGGAATAAAAATCAATCTGAATATTACCACCAACCAACACTGACGTGTGTATGTAAATAAAGATATATAGGGAAAAGAATATAAATTTTTATATAAGTCTGGATAGAAATGAATAAATAAATATATGAGCACAATAATGGCTGGAAAAAATTATATATGTATGTATTTATAAATATGGACGGATATATATATGTGGGCAAAATAATAGCCGGAAAAATAATATATATTTATTTATAAATGTGGACTGATATAGTTATATGTGGGCAAAATAATGGCCGGAAGAAATTATATATATATTTATTTATAAATATGGACAGGTATATATATATATATATGGGCACAATAATGGCTGCGAAAAATTGTATATATATATGTATTTATTAATATGGACGCATATATGTATATGGGTGAAAAATAATGGCCGAAAAAAATTATATAGATATATATATTTATTTATCAATATGGACGGATATATATTTAGGCAAAATAAAGGAATCGGAAATAATGTAATTTGAAATTGGCGCACTCGAGCCGCCTATCGATATCACGACTCGACTCACTTGTCAGCACTACTCCGAAACAGCTGCCGGCCAATGTTCAAATATTTGTTTTGGTTGATTAATTGTGTTATAATAATTTTTTTTTGAGCATGTGCGGAAAACCAAAAAAAAACGGACGCTTTTCACACACCGCGAGTGTTGTGCGCGCCGAATGTGTGACCAAATGGAAAAAAAACGATCAGTGCATATGGGCAAATGTCTTGATATATGTACGTAAGGTAAGTATATATGTATGTATGCACGCGCGTTGTTAAAAAAAAAACGTAAGTAATTTGTTATTTAGCTAACTCGATCGGATGATAGGAAATTCATTGCCCTTGTTGGGTTCCTTTCCTTTTTTTTTTTTTTTAAATAAATGTGCGACACCGAAATGGATTATGTGTACGTGGATATGTACATATGTGCGTACATCAACATATGACGATTGTTTGTGGAGGGGCGGAAGGATCCAAATAAGCCGCAAGTGGTTGGCGGGTGCCAATGTCTTCAGGGGTCTGGTTCGTGAGTAAGGTAATTAAAACCCGCGAAAAACTTCGTTTTAAATTAATTAGTATTTATTTGTTTAAGTGACAATATGTCGCGACACACACGAGTTGGATGCGGGGTGGAAAAAATACAATCGAAATTAAGCAAATCACATAAAAGAACGGGTGTTCGGGTTAGATGCTCGTACTAGATTAAATGGCGATGCCCATGGCAAAAATCAAGTCACTCCTCCTGGTTAGACCGTAGATGCCGAGGATCAAAAAACACTCCTCACTCCTCACTGCTCTTCGCCGCTCACTGCTGTTGACCCGGTGGCGTGAACATACCACCCCCCTTGCAACATGTTGCAATTGCCACCCTGGACATATAAAGGATGGGGGACGGCAACGTCCTGGAGCGCCTAGATCCCACAGGAGCCGGAGAGGTCTGCCCCGAGCACCACGGACACCGACGCCGGCCGATAGAAATAGGGGTCGGCCAGGATCAGGGTGGCGAATTTCTCCCGGACCGGCGCCGCCACTTCCCGGATGGGAGTGCGGATGAGCAGGTCCTCTTCGACCCGGAATATAACGTTCCGTCGGAACGTCTTGTCGGACCTCGACTCGAGGACGGCCGTACAGGCTTGGTCGACCCCGACCTTGGTCACAGCTAACCCCAGGACCGGGCAAAGGAGAGATTGATGCGGCTCTCAGCCGCACACGCATCGAGAAGGACGCGGGTCTCGAAGGATTTCGAGCCATTGCCCAACCGGAGGACTGCGGTTGGCAGGGCAGTCGTCGTCCTGGCGTGGAGCAGGGAGGATAGAGAGATCTCGGGTGCGCCTTCTGGGGAAGCGGAGCGGTCGGACGATGATCGTGAACGGGGTTGTAGCGGGGGTGCAGCACGCCCGGAGGGGGGTAACCATGGCGAGTCCGGCACGCGTCGGATGAATGCTCGTGTGCCAATCAATTAGGACAATACTTATTGATAAGCACCGCCCGGAGCCGCTTTTCCCCTCGGAGGTTCGGGAAGCGCTGACACTGCCGGAGTGCATGAACCCCCCGACAGACCCGGCATCGGTACACGTTCGTGCCCTGTGGAGCAGCTCGTTTGCTGCGGTGGTGCGGCAGACGCGTGGGGGCCATGTCGCTATGGAGGGGCGAGCTGAATGAACTGCAACGAAAGAAATTACGTAGGGGGGAGTGGATTAGTCAATGCACGGGAACGAACAACATGCACGGAGACGAGGACATTCGGACGGAACATAGAGGGACTGGGAGTCACGATAGGGTTTTAGGCTCAGGACTCCTGCTGTCTTGTAACAGGAAGAGCTTCGCTACGGGTCTTCGGATAGACCCACGCGCTGTAGTGACATCAGCCACTCGGACGAGACCGTCAGCCCCGGGCAGAGTGCGCTCAATTCGCCCTAAGCGCCACTTGTTGGAGGGGAGATTATCTTCGGACACGATCACGAGGTCGCCGGTCTGGAGGCTGCGAGTCGGTGATTTCCACCTATTCTGTTTGTGAAGCTCCTTAAGGTACTCACTCTTCCAGCGGCGGCAGAAAGCCTGCTGGATTGCCTTCAGTCGCTGCCATCGGTTGATCAGCGACATAGGCTCGACCAGAATTTCCGGTTCCGCAATGGATAAGAGCGGTCCTCCCATCAGGAAATGTCCCGGGCTGAGGGCCAGCAGATCCTCTGGATCCTCGCTCATGGGAGAGATTGGCCTGGAGTTTAGGCACGCTTCGATCCTACACAGGAGAGTGGAAAGTTCCTCGAACGTGTATTTGACAGTGGACGAGGACTTGTAAAACAGGGTCTTAAAACTTTTGACACCTGCTTCCCACAGTCCTCCCATATGGGGCGCGCTTGGCGGAATGAACTGCCAGGATAAAATGTGCTGGGGAAATGCCTTCATTATATCAAGCTTGGTGGCGTTCAGGAAATCTTTTTCGAGCGCCTTTGAGGCCCCTACGAAGGTTTTGCCATTGTCGGAGTAAATGCGCTGTGGGCATTGTCTCCGTGCGACAAACCGAGAGAAGGCTGCAAGAAATCGTTCAGTGGTAAGGTCGGAGGTAGCCTCGAGATGGATTGCCTTCGTGCTGAAACACACAAAGACGCAGACATAACCCTTAGTTATGTGACACGCACGCCCGGTGTAATTTTTGATCTCGAACGGCCCTGCGAAGTCAATGCCCGTGTGGGTGAAGGGCCTGGAGTACGTGATGCGTTCTCGAGGCGATCACCCATCATCTGGGTCTGTAGTCGTCGACGATGAACGATGCAGACTTTGCACCCCTTGATGTGGGACTTCACCATGTTCTTGATCCGTGGGATCCAGAATTTGGTGCGCAGATACCGCACCATCAGTTGATTGCCGCCATGCAACGTGATGCGGTGGTCGAATTCGACAAGCAGGCGAGTGAAATGAGTACTATAGGGGAGGAGAATAGGGTGACGTTCATCATATCGGATGGACTCAGCGGCCCGGAGTCGTCCGCAGGAGCGGAGTATCCCATGCTGGTCGAGAAATGGATTCAGATTGAGTAGCGTGCTGGATGATGGCAGGGGTCGCCCTTCACCCAGGGCCCGTATCTCCGCGAGATATTCCCGACGCTGAGAGGTCCGAATCAAGGCGCGCTCGGCGGAGAGAAGTTCGTCATTGGTGAGGCGAACCGTGGAAGGCGTCGAAATCCTTTTGACTCGTAATGCCCTACCATAGTCCGAGAAACGTTCGCTGACGTCCTCGAGTAGGGTGGTCGCGGTGGTGTGGCACTGGACTCGTTGCTCCAGCTGGGTGTCTGGGAGTTCGTTATGGGGAGTTGGCCAATACTCGGGGGCTCGCTGGAGCCAGTCCGGCCCATGCCACCAGAGGCTGCTGGCCGATAACTCGGCCGCGGAGACTCCACGGCTCGCCAGATCAGCGGGGTTGTCCTCGGAGCGCACATGTGACCAGCTTTGGCCACTGGTGCTTTTGGAGATGCTGGATACCCGATTGGCCACGAAGGTGGACCAACTGCAAGGGGGTTTATTGAGCCAAGCCAACACGATGGTAGAGTCGGTCCAAAACTTGGAGGTTGCAGGTGGGATTGGGAGTTCAGGAACGATCGACGCCCAGAGATCGGCTAGCAAAACCGCTCCACACAACTCCAGCCGAGGCAGCGAAACTGTTTTGACTGGAGCTACTTGGGTCTTAGCCGTTAATAAATGGACTCTTACTCTTACTCTTTACTTCGCGGTACCGAACCCGCACATATAGGGCTGCTCCATACGCTTTCTGTGACGCGTCACAGAAGCCATGAAGCTCCCACAAGACCTTATCGCTGGTGTTTAGCCAACGGGGGATGCGGAGTTGACTGAGGCCTGGGTAATCCTGCAGAAATTCGTGCCATTGCTGCAGCAGGAGAGACGGCAGAACATCATCCCAGCCCAGTTCGGTTAGCCAGATTTGCTGCATGAATATCTTCGCTCGGATAACAAATGGGGATAGCCAGCCAGCGGGGTCGAAGAGTTTAGCGATATGGGACAGAACCAGCCTCTTGGAGATCGACTCCTTCAATAGGGGGTCCGCTACGGTGAAGAAGAAGACGTCCTCGGCGGCTTGCCAGCGGATGCCCAAGATTTTTGCAGTGCACACGTCTTCCAGCTCGAGAAAGTCCTCTCGCAGCAGGTGCTCTCTCGGAATAGCTTGAAGTACTTCCTTCTTATTGGAAGTCCACTTCCGAAGCGGGAGGCCCGCAGATTGGAGGGCAGCTCTCGTATGGCGAGACGGGCGTCGGCTTCAGTGTGAGCACCGGCAAGGACATCATCAACATACATGTAGTTCCGAAGGATTTCGCTCGCCTGAGGATACATCGCTTGCACGTCTTAAGCCAGTTGTAAAAGGACTCGGATCGCCAAGAATGGCGCGCAGTTAACCCCAAACGTGACAGTTTGTAGCTCATAATGCTGAATATTGCCGCAACGATCTCGGTAGAGAATCCGCTGAAAAGGGGTATGCCTGGGGTCGACTCGGATTTGTCGATACATCTGCGTTATGTCAGCGTTGAAAACGAATTAAAAGAACCGCCATTTCAGTACCTGAATCGTGAGATCGGCCTGAAGAGTAGGGCCGGTGTGCAAGACATCGTTAAGGCTGACGCCTCGTGTGGAGGAGCTCGACGCGTTAAATACCACGCGTACCTTGGTGGTGGTGCTATCGGGCTTAAACACCGCGTGATGGGGGAGATAGAAGTATTTCCCATCTTGAGGCGGCGTCACCCGAATCATATGACCCAATTCCTCGTACTCTTGAATTATGGCATCGTACTGCGTTTTCAGGACGGGATCCTTCAGAAGGCTTGCTTCATTCCGCAGGAATTGACACAACATATCGGCCGTCCTTCCCTCTTTGGGTGGTCTCCTGGAAGTTCCGCTCGCAGAATACGTCATTCTCCTTTTCCGGCTTTGCGGGAAGGTCTTCCACCTCCCAAAACTTGGTGAGGAGTACATCAAGTTTTGGTTCTGGACT
This sequence comes from Drosophila willistoni, assembly GCF_018902025.1. Lineage (NCBI taxonomy): Eukaryota > Metazoa > Arthropoda > Insecta > Diptera > Drosophilidae > Drosophila > Drosophila willistoni. Next base: position 5,111,666 of record NW_025814459.1, on the reverse strand, counting down.
GACTCCGGAGGATCAGGCATAATAGCCCCACACAGAACCCATTGTCTCACCAACTCACCAATATCCTTTTTGATCCGTTCTCCGAGGATGTGGGGAAACAGGTCTACACCGATAATCATGTCAATAGGCGCGGGCTTGTTGTAGTACGGGTCAGCCAGGGGGCGATCGAGGCACTGCGTCGGAACCGTATTAAGGAATGGAGCTGTTGGAATGGCCCCTGACAATTTGGATACGACCAGGGCGGAGACCTCAATCTTGTTCAGTCTGTCACACGGGGGAGACAGCATTAGCAGACACACCTTGTCGGCGCAGCCTCCATCACTCTGGCCCATGCCAGTAACCGCGGCGTCTACTGGGTAGAAGGGGGGCTGGACCATGCTGAAGACACGCTCGGAGAGAAAAGTTGAATCGGCCACAGAGTCGATCAACGACCGAATATGGTGATCCACACCACGATGGTGCAGAGTGACAATCGCAGTGCCTAAAAGGCTGCCTAGGGTAGATGCAAAATAACATTGAGCATTTGTGAGCTGGTTGCTCGTGGACGGACGCTCTGTGGCGCTGGATGGTGGGACTTGCGCAGCGGACGGCGAGGGCATGGACACATCACTAGGATGCAACAGAGTATGATGACGTTCCTTGCAGGTATGGCAATAATGCACACTGGAGCAACCCTTCACTTGATGACCGCAGGCAAAACAGTTCAGACATAGTCCCTGCTGTCTAATGGTTTCCAAACTCCTCTGAACAGGCATATCAAGAAAACTTGGTCAAGGTCGAATTGGGTGATTTTCCCGATGGCAAAGCTTGCAAGACGTTTGAGCTGAGCTTTCGCTTGGACCTTCATCGTCGCGAAGTATTTGCGGGGGCCAATGGGGATGGCTTGGACACTTGGGGCAGACTTATGTTCTTCGGTGGCATTCAGGACACGATACCGATCGGTGAGAAATTGGTTCAAATCGTACCAAGTGGAGACTACAGTCCTATTTGGCACTGAGTGTTCCCACAGGAGGATTGTGGCCTTCGGCAATTTGCTAGTGCATATGGCGATGAGTAAGACATCCCAATTCTCAGTACTAACACCGAACGCTCAAGAGCGGTAAGACACCCTTGAAACGCAGTCTGCAGCTCTCGCAAGGCTTTGCCCGACTCTTGTGCCACCGCGGGAATCTGAAGGAGTTGTCTGGCTTGAGTCATGACAAGCAGACGGCTATTTTCGCACCGTGCGGTGGGGTTCTCCCACGCGGCCTGGAAACCCTCATTCGTCAGGGGTACTTAGACACGATGGTTCTCACTTCCCCTGCATCTTGGCGTTCAAGTGATAGAGCTTCTCCACTTGTGACAAGTACGGATTGGCGATATAAATGGCAGCGAACAAATCGCGGAAGGTGGGCCATGCAAGGCTGTCGCCATCAAACGGAGGCCCCGATGAAGCGGTTGGCTGACGCATAGTATTCGCCGTCTGTGCCGAGAGCTGTTCGATGCGTTCTCCGAAAATGGTCCCGCATCGCACATGCACCGCGAAAGCGTATTCGTGCTTCGCCTTGTTGTGCATATGTTCGCTAGGCTTTCCTCGTCTGTTTGGGCCGTCAATGCCTTGTGACAACGGGAGTATTCCGTCTCAACGGTCAACCAAAGGGATTTGCTGCTCTAAGTGCATTTTAATGGATAATAAGAGCACTTCAGAAGTTAGAGCTTCACTCTCAAGAGCTTCAAACATAGTTAATGCGTTGCACGCCAGAACGAAATCGGAGAGGGACATTTTGGATTGTTCTCTACGCTGTTGGTATACGGATCGGGTGACGGGAATTTCAGAACAATGCGTCACAATCACGTGCGGGATCTGAGCCTGGATTGGAAGCTTGGAACGGACTTTATGTTCACTCGAGCCTTTCTCCGGAGTTAAAAAGGGAGACTAGAGACTGTTAGACTTCGGCGAAGTATTGGACGGCTCCGAAAACATACTTAGGGGACGATCTTACCGACGAACACCGAGTTTGTGCGCTTTTTTTTGGTTTTGGAAAAACCACAAAAAATGAGAAGTGGACTGTATGAGGACGCAAGAACTTTTTCACTGTGCAACGCAGGATTTCGGGAGAATTCTCTCGCGTGTGTCGGAAACGGAGCCCTTTTAATGGGGATAGATGAGGAACAATATACGAACGCACGAATGCGGATCAAAAATTACACGTAGACGAAGCGAAATGATTACAAAACAAGTTTATATGGATTCGTAAGTAACGTTGGGAGTGCGTATAAAACAAAACACGGATAAAATATATAAATAAAGATGTATGGGATAAAAAGAATAAACGTTTTTATATAAATCTGGATCTGGATATATATATGTGCGCAAAATACTGGCCGGAAAAAATATATGTATAATGTATAAATATGGGCGGATATATAAATATGGGCCCGATAGTGCTGGATAAAATATATATGTATTTATTTATAAATATGGGCGGATATATATATATGTACGCAAAGGCTGGCCGGAAAAATTATATAAATAATTTATAAATATGGACGGATATATAAATATGGGCACGATAGTGCTGGACACAAAATATATATGTATGTATTTATAAATATGGGCAGGTATAAATATATATGTCCGCACAATAATGGCCGGAAAAAATTATATATAATTTATAGATATGGACGGATGTATAGGGGCACAATGATGCTGGAAAAAAATATACATGTATTTATTTATATATATGGGCGGATGTATATATATGTGCGCAAAATACTGGCCGGAAAAAATTATATATAATTTATAAAAATGGACGGATATATATGGCACGGTATGCTGGAAAAAAATATATATGTATGGATTTATATATATGTGCGGACATTTATGTGCGCGAAATACTGGCCGGAAAAATTATATATATAATTTATAAATGTAGGCAGATATATATGTGGGCAAAATAATGGCCGGAAGAAATTATATGTATCTTTATTTATAAATATGGACGGGTATATAATTAGGCGAAAGAAGGAAATCGGAAATAATGTGATTTGAATTTGGCGCACTTGAGCCGCCTATCGATATCACGACTCGACTCACGTGTCACCACTACTCCTAAAACAGCAGTCGGCCGCTGCTTATATATTTGGTTTTGGTTTTGTTGTTTAATTATGTTAATAAATTTTTTTTTGTGGTTGTGCCGAGGAAAAAGAACAAAACGTACGTTTTTACACACCGCGAGTGTTGTGCGCGAAAACAAACAAAATACCCGATCAGTGCATATGGACGAATGCTTTGATCTATGTATGTACGTACATGCGTAAGTACACAGGTGAGTATGTAGATATGTATGCACACGAGTTGTTCACAAAAAACGTAAGTAATTTGTAATTTAGTTGGATGTTGGGTTCCTTTCCCCTCCTTTTTTTATTGTTAAATCAATGCGCGACACCGAATTGTTGTGTATATGTACATATGTGCAATGTATGACTATGTAAGTATGTATGTACATATGTAAGCAAGTGCACCGGTTTTCAAATACGCGCGTGAGGAAATTAATTTTGCAATCAATTCGAACGCACAAGAAATCGCGGTGCATACGTCAAGTGCTATTAAAATTTTTTTTTGTTTTTTGTGTTGTGGTAAAGGTGCGAATGAATTATGTGTATATGGATGTGTACATATGCGCGTACATCAACAGATGACGATGTATGTATGTAAGTGGATACGCGCGTGAGGAGATTAATTTTGCAATTGAACCAATTCGGACACACAAGAATTCGCGGTACATACGTTAATTGCTATTTAAATTTTTTGTTTGTTTTGTGGTAAATTTATGTATATGGATATGTACATATGCGCGTACATCAACAGATGACGATGTATGTATGTAAGTAGATACGCGCGTGAGGAAATTAGTTTGGCATGGAAATAATTCGAACACATAAGAAATCGCGGTGAACACTTTGATTACTATTTTTTCCCATTTTTTTATAAAATTTTAATAATTTTTTTTGTGTTTTAAACTTTTACGCGGACTTGGCAAACAGCTGTGGAAACTACATGCACATAAGAATGCATATGTAAAAAAGGTGGTGTACTATGTCCCACAATTCACAATAATACAACCATTATATTTTCGCTTAGTTGCTGGTGTTTTCACTTAGTGTTCTGTTTATTGAATGAATTCTTAAATCTTAACCATTGTTCAGTATAGGTAATGTCCGCGTGACTGCGTTGCCAGTGAAGCTAGCAGAGGAGCGGTAAGCTTATGTATAAATGTTTACATAATTATGTATGCTCGCTGCGGGAGAGTGAGGACGTATCATGTTCACTTGGTGACTGAGTCGTTGCGCGTGTTAGATATGACGACTCAGCACTGTCCAGTACCATGCACTCATGTATGGTCTTGTTACGGAAGACGCATGGTACTTGAATGTGTATACATAAATATTGTGACAAAGTGCTACAATATATTTTCGATATTATTTATGAATTATGTATGTATGTAACTAGGTACAGTGATCATTCGATATGTGAACATGCTACATCTCCCTCCTTTAGAAAAGTAACGTAATTATATGAAGTTATTTTTTTTCTTAATTGTATTTTGTAGTTTTTTTTTTTATTTTTTATTGTTAGTTTTATAAATTGAGTCATGAAATATTGATTTACTTCAAAATATTGTAAAAAGGCATTTTTTTTTATTTTTTTTTTATGTATGGCCATACTATATATATATAGAGAAATAAAATTATTATGAAGCAAAACTTTTTAACCTATCCTTATGTACTGTTTGTTTTTTATTTTTATTGCCTAGTATTGTAACGTTATCGTATATCTAAAATCTAGCTTGTGACCTGTTTCGTTCTTTAGTAAAACCTGATCTCCTACTTTTAAATCGAAATCAAAGATATTTCTATCGTAATTAACTTTCTGTTTTTCCTTATGTTTTTCTAACATTAATCTAGCTCGCTTATACGCTAGCTCTAGTCTAAACTTCGATTCCTTAGCATAATCTTCCACATTATAAAGTGGGTTTATATTGTCTACGCTATTGAAATGTTTTGGCAAATTCGATGTTTTACCAAATACCAACTCATATGGACAATAATCATGTGCCATAGAGGGTGTTGTGTTAAAGCAGTATACGAAGTATTGTAGCCATACATCCCAAACTCTTTTTTGTCGACTGAAATGTATGAGCGTATGAACTCATTAAGTGTTCGGTGGCTTCGCTCTACAGTACCTACAGTCTGATGATGATGTGCGGTAGAAGTAATATTTTTTATTTTCAAACTTTTGCATAAGTCAGTAATAATAGAATTTTTATATTCTGTTCCCATGTCCGTAATGAACGTCTTCATTGGACCGTACTTCAGAATAAAATCTTCAAATATAGCTTTTGCTACTGTTTTCGCACTTTTATCTTTAATTGGTATTGCTACCAGATATTTTGTCAAATCGCAGATTAAAGTTACTGCTTATTCATTTCCTTGTTCTGATTCAGGTAATGGACCGATCGTATCCACTATTACCCTGTCGAAGGCCTATTGTGGCGTTTCAGTAATAATCATTGGAGTTTTAGTATGTTTAGTCGTTTTTGACTTTTGACACTTGTTACATTTTGTTATATATTTTGAGATAATAATCATTGGAGTTATAGTATGTTTAGTCGTTTTTGACTTTTGACACTTGTTACATTTTGTGATATATTTTGAGATATCTCGTGTCATATTTCTCCAGTAGTAATGTCTTTTTATTTTTGCTAATGTTCTAGCTATTCCTGTATGACCTCCTTGTATAGGATCATCATGGAATGTAAACAGTATTGCTTCTTTTTCTTTATCATTATTTGCTAATAGGGTCACCAGCTTGAGAAGCGCTACTCTTAATGATTGTGATATGTTTTTGCCCATTATTTTAAAAGACTCTATTGAGATGGTCTCAAAGATCTTTTCGCTCGGTGCCACTTTGAGTTGGCTGATATTGAGTATACCGGCTTCTTTTTCGAGCCTTTGAAAGAATTGACTTAGGTCAAGAATTCCATTGGTGTACATATCGCTAACATCAATTCTTGCTATAATTTTCTTTCCATGTTTTAGTGTGCATAGAGTATCTGTTATTCGCAAGGTCACTACTTATCGTACCTCGTGATTTACAATGACTTCGTATAGGTTGGGCTTAGAAGCATCTAGAGTTTGCTTTTGCAAATCTTCTTTTTCTTTTTCGTTCCCTGCGCAGGAATTTAACTGTTTATTTTGGTTTCTGGTAGTGACTTTCAGAATTTTATTATCGATTTGTATGTTTTGTAAGTCTGTGATTGTTATTCTTGATAGGGCATCTGCTACATAATTATCTTTACCCTTTAGATACTCTACTGTGAAGTCATATTCCTCTAATTCAAGTCTCATTCGCGTTAGTTTCGAACTTGGATTTATCATTGAAAATAGATAAGTAAGTGCTCTGTGATCAGTTTTGACGGTGAACTGTCTACCATAAATGTATGGTCTGAAATGTGTTATTGCCCAATGAATAGCTGCTAATTCTTGTTCTGTTGTACTCTTGTTGCTCTCACCTTTTGTAAAGGCTCTTGATGCGTATGCAACTGGTAGCTGGAGTCCTTCTTTGTTCTGTGTTAGGGCTGCTCCACATGCGTGCTTACTCGCATCAGTGATTATGCAAAATTCTTTGCTGAAATCTGGGTATTGCAATAGAGTTGGGTTCATTAATGCCGATTTTAGATGTTCAAAAGCATTTTGACAGTCAGCTGTCCATTCAAATTTTACATCTTTTTTACATAATCTTGTTATGCGACGAGAATAGTCGGCAAAGTTCTTTATGAATCTTCTGTAATAATTGCAAAATGCAATGAATCTTCTAGCGCTGTCCGCATCGTGGGGGACTGGATAATTTTGGATGACGTCGTATTTTGTGTCATCAGGCAAGATTCCTTTGTCTGTGCATTTATGCCCCAAAAAGGTGACTTCATGCATAAAAAATGAACATTTTTCGGGATGTAATTTTAGGTTGTGTTTTCTACATTTCTCAAACACATCTGTTAAGTTATTGAGCATATGTTTTTCAGAACAACCAATGACTATTAAATCGTCCATATAAAGGAATGCTTGAGAAGGTTCAAGTCCAGTGAATGCTATAGTCATCATTCTCTGGGATGAATTTGGAGCTATCTTTAGACCAAATGGTAATCGCGTGAAGCGATATGAACCATTGTTTGTTGAAAAGGATGTAACATTTCGTGACTCTTTTTCGAGTTCTATCTGATGAAAACCTGACATTAAATCCAGGCACGAAAAGTACTTCGCCCTTCCCAGTTGATCTAGAATATCATCAATCCTTGGGAGTGGGAATTTATCGGACAACAATTTTTTATTAATCTGACGATAGTCAATTACTAATCGCCATTTTTTCTTTTCGGAATTAGGCAGTGATTTCTTTGGTACAAGTAACAGTAGGCTGTTATAAGCTGATACCGATGGTTCAACTATTTTGTCATCTATTAAATTTTGGACTTGTTTTTGTATCTCGTCTTTTTGACTATGAGGATTTCTGTAGTTCTTTATATATATTGGTTCATCATCTTTCAGTCTCAGTTTTTGTTTATAAAAATTATTGGTAGTTATAGATTCGGTTTCCAAACCGAACACATCACTATACTGTGTGCATAATTTGGTTAGTTGGCTATTGAACTGTGGTGGAAAATTCTTCGAGAGTGTCGCTAATACCGTTTTCTCTCTATCTTCTGAACTTGTTTTAACTACTTCGTAGTTCGTAAGTGATTCGTACTGCAAGTTATTTATATTGACTATTTGATTTGTGTTTGTTGTATTTAGCAATTTTATGAATGCGTTTTGAGAAGATGCTATGGTATTTGCTATGTAAATACCCTGCTGAATTTCTTGGTTCGGAATTAATTACTGTCTTCCGCTGAGGTTATTTCAATTTTTCGGACAACTTGTGATCTTGCTGGCAGAACTATGGAGTTGTTGCCAGAACTGTATGCTATTGGTACATATATGGGATATTGTAAATTATTTGGTCTAATTATAAGCCAATCCTCAGTCGGTTTGAAATCTAATTGACAGTTATATTTTTTTATGAAATCGATACCTAGTATTCCATCACAAGGAATAGCGAATTGTAAATTTACGATATGAAAATCGTGTGGAATTATGTATTTAGAGGTTTGTATTTCTATGGAAGTGAGTCCTATTGATTTTGTTATTTCTTGACTTATTCCCTGTATATTTATTATTCGATTGGTTTGAATATATTGGAAGTTGTCGGAATTTTCTTTTAATATGGATATGTCAGCACCTGTGTCTATTAAAAGTACTAACTCTTTTCCTGTTGCTACGTTAGTGAAACTTGCAAATGTGCTTTGACTGAGACTGATGGTGTAAACCTTGTAATTTTTTATTGTTGAGTATCTAAAGGTTGTTGGGAGTTTCCCGAATTATTCTGGGCTACCCTAACATTGCTATTATTAGAGTTATAACCTCTGTGTTGTTGGTTATTTCCTCTATTCCCTCTCTTATTATTTCTGCCGTAACCTCTGTTGTTTCCTCTCTGGTTGTAGTTCTGGTTATAATTTTGGCCATTGTTGTAATTATTATTATAATTGTTATAATTATTATAATTACCGCGACCATTACCTCTACCACGATAATTATATCTGTTATTATAATTACCACGGCCTCTTTGGACAAACATAACAGAGTTTGGCTTTCCATTTATCTCAGTACTATTTCGTAAGTACTTTAGTATTACTTCATCCATGGTTTTAAAATTGCCGGCGTCAAGAATTGCTTTAAGTCTTGCTTGCTCACAATTTCGGACCATTGCTTCTATAGCATCGTCAACGCTATACCTCTGGGCCATTTCTGCCGACATACCGTTGTCAATATACGCAGCTTCTAGGAGTTTGCGTAAATTGTCGACCTCCGATGTATACTCTTCAGCTGTTTTACCACTCTGAGTAGTTTTGTTTAGTTTGGCTTTAATCACGTTGGGTTTTTCACCAACTATAGTGTCTTGCAATTTTTGTATTATTGCTTCAACTGATGTTTCATTTTGGACTGTGTACAGTGTTGGGGCACTAATTTTTGATTTTATTACCACAACAGCTATATCTTCAAAATCACCTTTCATCATATTTACCATCTCCAAAGCTGTTATGAATCTTCGGAGATGTATTTTTTGTCCATTGAATTCTGGAATGGCGCTTGAAGTGTCCTTCATATATGCCCTTCGGGCGCTTAAATCAGCCATGATGTTTTCTTTTATTTCTACTTCTGATTCTGAATCTTTATCCTGTTCTGATAATGTCAATCGTGCAGGGATTGTCAGATCGTTTAGATCTTTTTCTTTTACTTCTGCACCTTCGTCAGATTCCAAATTCTCCTCTTCTTCTGAGTCTATTTCTTGTTGGCTTTCTGATTCTACGTCTATTGTTAAAGGTGTATTTAGGATCGTCGGTATAAATATATTAAGGTTATACTTTTTCTGTTCGGTAACTAAGTTAGAACGTAACCTGGTTAATAGTTTTGATACTTTTGACCAGTTTGTTCCGTCTATCTTTTCTCTGTTTGCATGCACTAGTCTTCTTGCTTCGTTAAAAGAGTCCACAAGAATCTTTGCGTGCTTGTCTTTTTGGATTTTTCTATTTTGGTTTAAACATTTATAAGATTTTGTAAACGTTTCCTTAATTTAAAGAATATATGGGACAAGTTCTTTCCAATCCATTCTTAGGGATTCTGTATTAATAAATTGGCATGTGTTCTGCCTCTGATCATTTTAATTTAATCCTCTGATTCTATTATTTCCACATCAGAATCATCTATAATTACCATTTCGACTGTATCCATGAAAAATTCGTGAACCCATTCAGGCACGCCTTTTCTTCTTGGCACCTTAACAAGTAATCTATTATATGCTATCTTTATGGCTTTCTCCATAAGTTCTACTATTTTTCTTTCAAATTTAAAATTATTGGATATCCAATACATAATTTCTTTGTATTTGTAATTTCTTTCGCCTGAGTGTATCAGGTAATCAAGAAATGGTATGTATACTTGTAAATGTACTAATTCTACTTTATTCATTATACTTTTCTAATTTCTGTGCTGTGTTTCATCCAACAAGTAGAAACGTAACGTACCCGCTGCGTTTAGATAACAGCATACATATGGTAACGTTAGAATGAAACTCATTTGCACTCTACTATTTCCTTGTACAGGGAATGTTTCTCCTGTGAAGTCTAAATACGCTAATTTGATTTGCGCTAAGCCTATTGAGCGCTGAGGTGAGGTTATTTGCTCACTTTTAAAAATTTTCAACAAATCTTCTACTATTGTAGGGTTACTTTCATTTACTTTCTCGAAATATTTATCAATAGTGGACATTTTTTTTTGAGATTTTCAGAGTTATTATAAGTTTATTATTTTTTTTTTTTTTAAATTGCCATAACCAATAAAAAATATTTTATTTGCGCAATGTATTGTTATATCAATTGTTTGTGTGCATATAGAAAAAAAAATGTTATACTTTATCCAAATCGTTTGCGACGCTGAGGGCTCTTTTAGTTACACATTTATTGTGTAATAAATACGCTTTGTATAAAACATATGCACATAATATTACAACAATTATCAATAACAATATATTCGTGAATTTCAAATCAATATTTTGTGATTCAATCTTGTTAATTACGTTAGCAGTGGAATCCACTGTTTTAGTTTCTATTAACCCCATTACGGGTGTAGTATATTCCTCATTAAATTTGCTGATACTATTTTGAAGCATAAAAATTAGAGTGACTTTTTTTTTTTTGATCTACTAATGAAGTATAATTAACAAAATTCTACCTATTAGTTCGCATAGCTTTACAGGCTATACTTCTATTGAGCAGATAAGATTCCGCACAATTTAACAATGGGTTTTTTTTTTTTTACATTTGAAATTTTCTTATTCGTATGTGTAATATATGTAATATGTAATATTTAATATGTTATTATAGTTATATCGATGTCGGCATGTCAGACGTCAGGTGAGCAGCATCAGCTGGTCGTCGCTGGTTAGCCCGCTGATGCTCCCTCGAAGGCGTAAAAGGCGGCCTGCCTTTCGCGCTTGTTGTCACCGCTGCTGTTGTCCAGGGCCTATGGGCTCAGGCGGTACCGGTGCCGGTCATCGCACCAGTTCTCAGGATACATGTGTACTCGCAATGTACACTGGCCAATGGTCCTGGGCAATCGTAAGGGCACTCTTTTTTTCTTTTGGGTAGCTCTTTTGTTGGAGGAGGAGTTTTTTTAGTTTTTATTGTTGTTATTTCAAAATGCACTGAGTGAGCGTGAGTTATGTTCTTTTTTGTTTTAAGTAACGTTGACTTTAAAAAGTCAAGTTCTTGTTGAAGCTTTTGGGCTGTTGCCCAGGGGGGTGGATTTTTGTTCGCATATAATAGCCACTTTATGTGTGCTATTCTTTTCTTTATTTTGTTTTGCACTCCCCCTCTTGACATAACTCACTCTCTACTCACTCAGTTTTTGCATTTGTTGAACTCCAAATTTCCCTCCAGCGATTGTAGATTTCCTTGCCCAGGCCTTATTCCTTGACCTTTGTCACGGTCGCCATGTACTATGTCCCACAATTCACAATAATACAACCATTATATTTTCGCTTAGTTGCTGGTGTTTTCACTTAGTGTTCTGTTTATTGAATGAATTCTTAAATCTTAACAATTGTTCAGTATAGGTAATGTCCGCGTGACTGCGCTGCCAGTGAAGCTAGCAGAGGAGCGGTAAGCTTATGTATAAATGTTTACATAATTATGTATGCTCGCTGCGGGAGAGTGAGGACGTATCATGTTCACTTGGTGACTGAGTCGTTGCGAATGTTAGATATGCCGACTCAGCACTGTCCAGTGCCATGCACTCATGGGTGGTCTTGTTACGGAAGACGCATGGTACTTGAATGTGTATACATAAATATTGTGACAAAGTGCTACAATATATTTTCGATATTATTTATGAATTATGTATGTATGTAACTAGGTACAGTGATCATTCGATATGTGAACATGCTACAGTGGAATTGGACAAGTGCGAGGAAAAGAACATAAATAAAAATGGGTAATCGTGGAATGGAAAACGAAAACGTTGGACAAAAACGCTAAGGATTGGGAACTACCATGTAACCTTGGAACAGGTCAGATATGTACATACAATATATAAAAGTGTGTAGGTCGCTATGGAAAAGCGGGAAAACCTCACACTTTTATTAGTATGTAGGGGCAAATGAAATGAATAATGAAATTTTGTACTTATCCGGAATTCCGCCGATGCAAGCTGGAGGAGCGGAAGGATATCCGGCTCGAAGGACCAATGTTTCTGGAGGGGCGGAAAGATCGAAATAAGCCGCAAGTGGTTGGCGGGTGCCAATGTCTTCAGGGGTCTGTGAGTAATGTAATTAAAACGCGCAAAAAAACTTCGTTTTAAATTAATTAGGATTTATTTGTTTAAGTGACAATATGTCGCGACACACACGAGATGGATGCGGGGTGGAAAAACTGGTGACGGATCTCTATTTCTAGCCTTGTTAGCCAAGAGGTCTAGTGGGGCCATATCAGACAGCACCAAGGCGGCATCTTCGGAGACTGTCCTAAACGTCCTATAGAGCATCCGGCGACTTCGATCCTGTTTCCACTTTTTTCCTGCTGCTTATGAGCACGGCCTCGGTTTTGTGTGCGGATAGTGAGTTTGCCTCCATCCGTTCCAGAATCCTGAACACTGCTGCATTGGTGATTTCTTCCGATTACTGGATATCCTTGGCCACAGTGACGATGGCGATGTCGTCCGCGAAACCCACTATGCGGGTGTCAGTTGGCATGTCCAATCACAGGACAGTGTCATACATGACATTCCACAATGTTGGCCCGATCACTGATCCTTGGGGTACTCCGCCTGTGATGGTGTGTTTCCTGTGTCCTGCTGTGTCGTAGAGTAGCACCCGATCCCGGAAATAGCTGCATATCAGGTTAATGATGTACTCAGATATGTTTAGTCGCTCTAGGGACGCGATAATGGAGTCCCAGCTGGCCGAATTAAAAGCATTTCGTACATCCAACGTTGATATACGCGGCAGTATTTTTTGTTGCCGCCTTTCCAGCGTTGCCCTTCGATGGCTTTAGCGGCTATCTCTACCACCGAACTGATGGCGTTGATAGTGCTGCGTTTCCTCCTGAATCCGAACTACCAGTCCGACAGTCCATGACGTTGCTCCAGTTCCTTCTCCAGTCTGTTGCAAATGATGCGCTCAAAAAGTTTCCCAATCACATCAAGCATACACAGGGGTCTGTATGCTGATGGGTCATCTATTTTATCGCCTTTGGGAAGCAGGACCAACCTTTGTAGCTTCCACCTCGTAGGGAACTCCCGTTGCAGCATGCATGTGTTGAAAAGTTCCACAAACGTCGACGCGTGTTTGCAAACTAGCAGTTTGATTACAAGAGCCGGGACCCCGTCCAAGCCCGGGGCTTTATGTACGTTTATCCTCTTCCCTGCTTCCACGACTAACATCTGTGAAGATCGGTGCACATGGTGTTCCGCTCGCTGCTAAGTTCCTCGTCGGCCTTCACAGGAATAGCGTTGCTACAATGTGACCCAACTTGGTTGGATCCGTTGGCATTATGCGCCTGGCGAATTTGCCCATAACCAATTTATAGGCAGTCCCATGTGGCTGCGCATCTGCATCTGCGCACAGCTTTACTTCTCTTGATCTCCATATTTAGGTTGGCTCTTTTCCGCTTGTAGTCTGCAAGCAGCTCCGGAAACGTGGGCATTCTGCGAGCACGTTGCTGTGGTCGTCTTGCCTGATGACATTGCCTCCTGGCATCCGCAATCCTGGCATTCCACCAATGTACTGGCTTACATTTTTTGAGTCCATGCCGTTTGCGTATCATGGCTGCATCACATGCTCTGCGAAGAATGTCGCCCATGTGGTTGGCCTGGGTGTCCGCGTCCGTGCTGCTGCTCCTTGTCACTTGGGTCATCATGGTGAATAACGCTTCTTCGCTCAGCGTGCTTGGGGCCCAGCTGTAAAACGTCGTTGGTGTGTGTGCAGGTGGACAACTCTTGATAGAGCACACAATAGCGGTCGTTGTGCGTGTAGATATCCGAAACTGCCCACTGCGCGCTGCAGGCTAGGCAAGGGCTAGCAAACGTGAGATCGATCACGGAGCCTCTGCCAGCCTTATTGTAGGTGTGGGTGTTGCCTACGTTGAGCAGACTGATGTTGAGTGTGGCAAAAGCGTCCAGCAGGGCCCTGCCCCTTCTAGCAGTCCTTTGGCTACCCCATTCCGTTGCCAATGCATTGAAGTCGCCGGCTATGATGGTTGGCGTGTGGGTTCTCCACTAATCCATTCAGTATGCTGCAGAATTCGTCGATGTGTTTGCTCGGTGCTATGTAGCAGCTGTAGACATATACTCCGTTGTACCTCGCCCTTACATATCCGTCCGCGCTGTGCTGATTCTCCAGATGTGTCCTGCTGTTGCTCCAAATTTCCGCGCCATAACGATGGTTTTGCGTCCAGCTGTGGTCCTGTATATGGGAATATGGCTCGCACAAAATTGAGAAGTCTACTTTTAGGTCCCGTACAGTTGGTTTTAAGAGGTCCTGTGCCGACCTGCAGTGGTTTAGATCAAGCTGTAGAAACTTAATCCTTCCTGTTACTGCCTGCCTCTACAAATAACGGTCATGCTCTGCTGAGCGTGTTGTGCGCCGTATTGCTCCGCTAATGTCGTGTGCAAAGTATGCACGCTGCCTTCTGGTCACATTGCTTTGAAGCGTGATCCTTGCTACCGCAGTTGAAGCATAGCTTGGATGCGTCGTGCTTGCTTCTGCACCGAGCTGCTGTGTGCCCAAAGTCCAGACACTTGTAGCACCGTCTCGGCTCAGTCTTCAGGCGTACTCGGCATATGCACATGCCTACTCGTATTTTGCCCGGCTGCAGCAGCTTGTTCGCCAGGTTCGGGTTCACCATCATTGTTGCGGTCTGTGTACCACTGTACGCTTTCCGCATCTTTGGGTGACATTCTGCCGGCAAATCCTCGTCGATCAGTTCCAGGACGGCGAGCAAAAGATCGTCTGCAGTGTGGAATTTTGCGAGATCCTTTATTTCGACCATGGCCTTGTCGCTGATTGCCTTGACGTCAGCAGTGTCTCCAAGTGCATTTCACTGCCTGCTGCAGTTTGACAGTTGCTTCGTCCGCTGGCTTGGTCAACTGTAGGAGAAGTTCCCCGGCTGCTGTGCGTCGAACCGCACATACATTCTCCTTGAACTGCTGGATTCCGTCGTCTGTGTGGACTGACTTCAGTACCATCGCGTAATTGGCTGGGTCTTTACACTTCACCATGATGACGTCCGGCCTCTTCTTTTTAATGGGTCTCGGCTTACTTCTCACCTTGTGCCATTTCCCTCCAGCGATGTTCGTTGCGTGTGTTGGTTAGCTACTACTGGTCCTGGCGATACTGCTGTTGCTGCGGGGCTTCGGGTCCTTGGAGTCCGCTCCAGGATTGGCGTCGTCTAGGTGGTTGGTCGGCCATATGGAGCAGAGTGTGTTGGCATCCATGACGACTCCGGCACGCGTAGGACGAGTGCTCGTGTGCCAAGCAGTTGGGGCAGTACTTGTTGACAAGCACCGCCCGAAACCGCTTTTCACCACGGAGGTTCAAAAAACGCTGACACTGCCGAAGTGCGTGAACTCCCCGACAGACTCGTCATCAGTATGAGTTCGTCCCGCTAGGAGCAGACCGATTGCTGCTGCGGTGCGGTAAACGCGTAGGGGCCCTATCGCTGTGGAGAGACGATCTGAAGGACTGAAACGAAAGAAATTACGGAGGGGAAACTGGATTAGTCGATTCACGGGAACGAATAACATGCACGGAGATGAGCACATTCGGAAGGAACCGAAAGGGCAGGGAGCCATTATGGCTTTTTAGGCTCAGGACCTCTGCTGTCTTGCAACAGGATGAGCTTCGCAATGGGTCTTCGGGTAGACCCATTCTCTGTTTTGACTTCAGCCACTCGGACGAGACCATCAGCCCCGGGAAGAGTGCGCTCAACTGGAGGGGAGGTTGTCTTCGGACACGATGACGAGGACGCCTGTCTGAAGACTGCGAGCCGCTGATTTCCACTTATTCCGCTTGTGGAGTTCCTTAAGATATTCGATCTTTCAACGGCGGCAAAAAGCATGCTGGATTGCCTTCAGATTGCTCCCATCGGTTGATTAGCGACATAGGCTCGACTAGAATCTCCGGTTCCGCAATGGTTAAGAGGGGTCCTCCAATAAGGAAGTGTCCCGGGCTCAATGAACTCAATGGAGTTCAAACAGGCCTCGATTCAACACAGGAGAATGGAAAGTACCTCGAACGTGTGCAGCAGATGAGGACTTGTAAAATAGGGCCTTAAAACTTTTGACCCCCGCCTCCCACAGTCCTCCCATGTTGGGGGCGCTCGGCGGAATGAAATGCCAGGATAGAATATGCTGGGGAAATGCCTTTATTATGTTATGCTTGGTGGCGTCCAGAAAGTCCTTTTCGAGCACCTTCGAGGCACTGTCTCCGTGCGACAAACCGAGAGAAGGATGCGAGAAATCGTTCAGTGGTGAGGTCGGAGGTAGCCTCGAGATGGATTGCCTTCGTGTTGAAGCACACAAAGACGCAGACGTAACCCTTCGTAATAAGACACGTCCGCCCGGTGTAATTCTTGATCTCGAAAGGCCCTGCGAAGTCAATGCCCGTGTGGGTGAAAGGCCTGGAGTACGCGGGAGATCACCCATCATTTGCATCTGTAGTCGTCGACGATGAACGATGCAGACTTTGCACCCTTTGATGTGGGACTTCACCAGATTCTTAGTCCGTGGAATCCAGAATTTGGTGCGCAGATACCGCACCATCAGTTGATTGCCGCCATGCAACGTGATGCGATGGGCGAATCCGACGAGCAGGCGCGTAAAATGGTTACTATAGGGGGGGAGAATAGGGTGTCGTTCGTCATACCGGAGGGATTCGGTGGCTCGAAGTCGTCCACAGGAGCGGAGTATCCCATGTTGGTCGAGAAATTGATTCAAATTGAGTAGAGTGCTGGATGATGGAAGAGATCCTCCTTCGCCTAGGGCCCGTATCTTCGCGACGTATTCCCGACGCTGGGAGATCCGAATCAAGGCGCGCTCAGCGGAGAGCACCAGAGGCTACTAACGACAGCTCGGCCGCGGAGACTCCATGGCTTGCCAGATCAGCGGAGTCGACCTCGGAGCGCACATGTGACCAGCACTGGGCACTAGTGCTTTTGGATATGCTAGACACTCCATTGGCCACAAAGGTGGACCAGCTCCACGGGGGCTTATTAAGCCAAGCCAACACAATGGTGGAGTCGGTCCAAAACTGGGAGGTTGAAGGTTGGATTGGAAGTTCGGGAGCGATCGTCGCCCGGAGATCGGCTAGCAAAACCGCTCGGCACAACTCCAGCCGAGGCAGCGAGACTGTTTTGACCGGGGCTACACGGGTCTTAGCCGTTAATAAATGGACGCTTACTTGATCGCGATGACTAACTCGTACATATAGGGCTGCTCCATACGCTTTCTGTGACGCGTCACAGAAGCCATGAAGCTTCCACGAGAGAGTATCGCTGGTGTTTAGCCAACGGGGGATGCGGAGTTGACTGAGGCCTGGGTAATCCTGCAGGAGTTCGTGCCATTGCTGCACCAGGAGAGGTGGCAGAGCGTCATCCCAGCCAAGTTCGGTTAACCAGATTTGCTGCATGAGTATCTTCGCTCAAATAACAAATGGGGCTAGCCAACCGGCGGGGTCGAAGAGTTTAGCGATATGGGACAGAACCTGCCTCTTGGAGATCGACTCCTTCAATGGTTGGTCCGTTACGGTGAAGAAGAAGACGTCCTTTGCGGCTTGCCAGCGGATTCCCAAGGTTTTCGCAGTATTGGCGTCTTCCAGCTCGAAAAAGTCCTCTCGCAGCAAATGCTCTCTTGGGATAGCCTGAAGTTCTTCCTTCTAATAAGAAGGAAGTCCAGTTCCGAAGCGGGATACCCCCAGATTGAAGGGCAGCTTGAAGCTCTCGTATGGCGAGAGGGGCGTCGTCTTCAGTATGAGCGCCGGCTAGGACATCATCAACATACATGTAGTTCCGAAGGATTTCGCCCACCTGAGGGTACATCGATTGCACATCTAGTGCCAATTGCGCGTAGTTATCCCCAAACATGACAGTTTGTAGCTCCTAATCCTGAATACTGCCGCAACGATCTCGGTAGAGGATCCGCTGAAAAGGGGTATGCCTGGGGTCGACTCGGATTTGAAAACGAACTGAAAGAACCGCCATTTTAGTACCTGAAGCGTGAGATCGGCCTGAAGAGTAGGCCCGGTGTGCAAGACACCGTTAAGGCTGACGCCTCGTGTGGAGGGGCTCGACGCATTAAATAACACGTGTACCTTGGTGGTGGTGCTGTCGGGCTTAAACACCGCATGATGGTGAAAGTTTTTCCCATCCTAAGACGTCGTCACCCGAATCATATGGCCCAATTCCTCTGACTCTTGAACTATGGCACCGTACTGCGTTTTTAGGATGGGATCCTTCAGAAGGCGTGCTTCATTCCGCAGGAATTGAGCCAGCGCGATCGGTCTTGAATGACGCAAGTCGACACTATTCGGACTTTTCAACGGTAGGGACACAACATATCGGCCGTCCTTCCCTCTTCGGGTGGTCTCCTGGAAATTCCGCTCGCAGAATATATCATCCTCCTTTTCCGGCTTTGAGGGAAGGTCTTCCACCTCCCAAAACTTGATGAGGAGTACATCAAGTTTTGGTTCAGGACTGACTCGCGTCTGCGCGACCTAATCAAGACACCGGAGGATCAGGCATAATAGCTCCACACAGAACCCATCCAAAGATAGTTTCTAAACTGACGAAATCACCAATATCCTTTTTGATCCGCTCTCCGAGGATGTGGGGAAACAGGTCTACACCGATAATCATATCAATAAGCGCGGGCTTGCTGTAGTACGGGTAGGCCAGGGGGCGATCGAGACACTGCGTCGGAACAGTGTTAAGAAATGGAGCCGCTGGAATAGCCCCCGACAATTTGGACACGACCAGAGCTGAGACCCCAATCTTGTTCATCCTGTCACACGGAGGAGATAGCATTATGGGCCTTCACTCTGGCCCATGCCAGTAACTACGGCGTTTACTGGATGAAAGGGGGGCTAGACCCTGTTGAAGACACGTTGGGATAGGAAGGTGAAATCGGCCCCCGAGTCGATCAACGTACGAATATGGTGCTCCACACCACGATGGTGGAGAGTGACAATCGTAGTACCTAATTAAGTAACTTAATATCAAAAAAAAAAAAAAAAAAAAAAAAGAGCCCTCTGCTTGGGGTGAATGCAAAATAACTTTGAGCATTTGTGAGCTGGCTGCTTTTGGACGGACGCTCTGTGGCGCTGACTGATGGGACTTGCGCAGCGGACCATGATGACTCGGACACATCGCTAGGATGCAACAAGCTATAATGACGCTCCCTGAGCAGCCCTTCAACTAATGACCGCGAGCAAAACAGTTCAAACAGAGTCCCTGCTGTCTAATGGTCAAGGTCGAATTGGGTGATTTTCCCGATGTCAAAGCTTGCAAGACGTTTGAGCTGAGCTTTCGCTTGGACCTTCATCGTCGCGAAGTATTTGCGGGGGCCAATGGGGATGGCTTGGACACTTGGGGCAGACTTATGTTCTTCGGTGTCATCCAGGACACGATACCGATCGGTGAGAAATTGGTTCAAATCGTACCAAGTGGAGACGACAGTCTTATTTGGCACTGATTGTTCCCTCAGGAGGATTGTGGCCTTCGGCAATTTGCTAGTGCATATGGCGATGAGTAAGACATCCCAATTCTCAGTACTAACACCGAACGCTCAAGAGCGGTAAGACACCCTTGAAACGCAGTCTGTAGCTCTCGCAAGGCTTTGCCCGACTCTTGTGCCACCGCGGGAATCTGAAGGAGTTGTCTGGCTTGAGTCATGACAAGCAGACGGCTATTTTCGTACCGTGCGGTGGGGTTCTCCCACGCGGCCTGGAAACCCTCATTCGTCAGGGGTACTTAGACACGATGGTTCTCGTTTCCCTGCATCTTGGCGTTCAAGTGATAGAGATTCTCCACTTGTGACAAGTACGGATTGGCGATATAAATGGCAGCGAACAAATCGCGGAAGGTGGGCCATGCAAGGCTGTCGCCATCAAACGGAGGCCCCGACGAAGCGGTTGGCTGACGCATAGTATTCGCCATCTGTGCCGAGAGCTGTTCGATGCGTTCTCCGAAAATGGTCCCGCATCGCTCATGCACCGCGTGCTTCGCCTCGATGTGGCTTATGTTCGCTAGGCTTTCCTCGTCTGTTTGGGCCGTCAAGGCCTTGTGACAACGGGAGTATTCCGTCTCAACGGTCAACCAAAGGGATTTGCTGCTCTAAGTGCATTTTAATGGATAATAAGAGCACTTCAGAAGTTAGAGCTTCACTCTCAAGAGCTTCAAACATAGTTAATGCGTTGCACGCCAGAACGAAATCCGAGAGGGACATTTTGGATTGTTCTCTACGCTGTTGGTATACGGATCGGGTGACGGGAATTTCAGAACAATGCGTCACAATCACGTGCGGGATCTGAGCCTGGATTGGAAGCTTGGAACGGCCTTTATGTTCACTCGAGCCTTTCTCCGGAGTTACAGAGGGAGACGAGAGACTGTTAGACTTCGGCGAAGTATTGGACGGCTCCGTAGACATACTCAGGAGACGACCTTACCAACGAAGTCCGAGTTTGCGCGCCCTTTGTGCCTCACTCACGCGTGGCGCGGAAAAGGAGCCCTTTTAGTGAAGGTGTGTGGAGAACAATATACGAACGCACGAATGCGGATCGAAAAATACACGTAGACAAAGCTGATTGATTACAAAAACAAATTTAGATGGATTTGTAAGTAAGGGAGTACGTATAAAACAAAACATGGATGAAATATGTAAATAAATATATATAGGGAAAAGAACATAAATTTTTATATAAATCTGGATGGAAATGGATATATAAATATATGAGCACAATAATGGCTGGAAAAAATTATATATTTATTTATTTATTTATTTATTTATTTACGTCAACTAACACAGCAGTCGACGAAAAAGCTTAAGCTAAAGACAGATATTAATTAAATGAAGAAGGTAGCTTAGCTTTATACACAACTAAACATCCCCGGCCCGGTGGAGGTGTTTTCTTTGCACAAGGTGCCAGCTATGCCCCGATTCACAGCCAATGTGGCCAGGGATGAGTTGCAGCCAATCCAAGTCCAGAATATTTTCATTGGTTTCGCTGTAGATGATTAAAAAGTATAGCGCGAAGAGAAGTGACAGAAAGATGAGGAGAGATAAGGTGAGAAAGGTTGTTAAAAGATTGGCAAAGAACACGAAGAGGTTCGTGAAGAGAGTAGTTAGTTAGACATCTACTAAGGTGAATAGGAAAAAAGTTTCTGGTCCGACGTGAGGGAACACAAAAATACAGCGTATCTAGTAAATTGGTAGAAATGACTTCGCCGTTGACTAGTTTATGGAGAAAGAGAATGCCAAAAACAAGCCTACGGTTATAAAGTGAAGGAAGATTAATAAGAAGAAGTCTATCAGAATAAGAAGGTAGGCGAAGACCCGGGTCCCAATTTAGACCGCGTAGCGCAAACTTAAGGAATTGCTTCTGTACCGATTCAATACTACGCTGGTGAACATCATATTGCGGGTTCCACACTGGCGAGCAATATTCTAGAGTAGGGCGAACTAACGAAGTGTATAAAACCTTTGTTACATAGGGATCATCAAATTCTTTGGCCCAACGTTTAATGAAGCCGAGAAGTCAGCTTGCTCTGTTGACAATTGAAGAAATATGAACATTAAATGAAAGTTTAGGGTCAAACATAACGCCTAAGTCTTTGAATGATGGAACACAATCTAACAGAACAGACTTAATAGAGTAATGAGCTAGGAGCGGAGACAAACGACTGAAAGTCATAAAAGAACACTTAGAGGCATTAAGGTGTAATTTATTAACGTGGCACCAATCACAGAACGCATCGAGATCTGATTGCAAGTACTGTTGGAAAGAAGGATCATTATAGGAATAACAAATCTTGACGTCATCCGCAAACATGAGCACGCGTGAATGCGCCAAGGCCAAAGGCAAATCATTTATAAACAATGTAAATAATAGTGGGCCCAGATGACTGCCTTGGGGTACACCTGACGTAACTCGAACAGTTTTAGATATCGAGGAACGAAAAAACACCTTTTGGGTTCTGCCAATAAGATACAACTTTAACCAACCCAATAATTTTGGTGAAAAACCCATGATGTTAAGTTTCGCGAGAAGCAAAGAATGATCAACCGTATCAAAAGCCTTACTGAAGTCAGTATAAATAACATCAGTTTGACACTTTTTACGGAAGCCATGGTGTACAAGGGTAGTCAATTCTAAAAGGTTGGTAAGCGACGAACGACCTTTCATGAAACCATGCTGACAGGGAGAAATAGTGGATCTGGATAGATGTTGAAGAGAAGACGTAATAATTTTCTCAAACAGTTTAGGTATTGCCGAAAGTTTGGCAATGCCACGGTAGTTGGAAACATCCGATTTGCTACCCTTTTTAAAAAGCGGAATAATAAATGACTCCTTCCAAATATCAGGAAATCTACAAGTCTCACTCGATATAAAGAATAACCGAGCTAAAGGCTTAGATAGGGAAATAGAACACATTTTAAGGATGCAACTAGGTATATCATCAGGCCCGGGAACGAAGGAAGACTTCATAGATGACAAGCTAGAGAGAATACAGTCTTCAGTAATACTGGGAAAAAACATACAATTTAAATGTGGGATTGAAAAGGGATAGGGTGTGGGATCCGAAACAGTAGTAGAATATGTCGACTGAAAAAATTTTGCAAACAGATCTGCAATATCTAAATCATTATTAGCAGTCTGGTCGTTAAGTCTGAAGGTGGAAGGTAGGACATTAGAGCGTCTTTTGGAATTGACAAAGTTGTAAAATCTTTTGGGGTTATTATAAAATTCAGCCTTACAGCGAACGAGATAATTGTTGTAGCATTGAGTATTTAAGAGACAAAATTGAGATTTGGCTATACAATAATTTGCATAGTCAAGTCGCGAACCAGTTTTTTTAAATCTTTTAAAATATCTCGATTTAATGTTACGAAGATTAGAGAGCCTACGTGTGAACCAGACTGGCGAGCTGGAGACGGTAGAGACATTCACATAAGGAACGCATTTATCAATTAGAGAATTAAGAGCAGAGTAGAAAAACTTCACTGCACAATCTATATCGCAGCACTCAAATAGAAACGACCAATCAAAAGAGAAAATAAGGCTGTTAAGAAGATTGAAATTTGTTTTACGAAAACATCTACGACGAGAATTTGAGATGTTTTTAAATAAATTAGTAACGGAATTGTAAGAAATAGAAATAACTTCAATGGTAGGATGATAAGGATCTTCAGGTTTCACTAGTGGCTGTGTTTGCGATACAGCACTAACAGTGGGATCAGAGACAAAAACAAGATCAAGGATTCTTTTAGAACAGTTAAGGAAAGAATTCAACTGATATAGTGGACATTCAAGTAGGCTATCAAGAAAAACATGTTGAGATGAAGGAATTAAGAAAGATAGATTATCATCAACAAGCCAAGAAATATTAGGCAAGTTAAAATCACCTAAAACTATAAGAACATCCCGATCTTTAAGACGACCAAAAATAGTTCGTAAAGCATCAGCATGGTGCACGTAGATCATGATATCAGAAGCTGGAGGAATATAAGAACAAGAGATATATAGGCTAAAGTTAGAACATGTAACTTCGACGCAAATAAACTCAACACCTAAGGGGAGATCAATCGGCACCACACTTGAAGACAGATTCGAGTTTACAGCAATATATGTATGTATTTATAAAAATGGACGGGTATATATATATATATATGGGCACAATAAAATTTGGAAAAAATTATATATGTATGTATTTATAAATGTGTACGGATATATACATATGTGGGCAAAATAATGGCCGGAAGAAATTAAATATAAATTTATTTATAAATATGGATGTTGGAGGAGACGTCATTGTTAACTTTGATTTGTATATATTAAAATTTCTTATATTATTTGATTCAGATTATCGGATTTTCTACCACTGTATTTGCATTAACATGTTCTAAAAGCTTCTGTTACATGGCTCATGAAGAGCTTCTAACTCATGAAAACGAAATATAAAAATGACTTCTTTCTGGAATTCGAAGAGGAGAAGACTTATTTTTCCTTACTCCACTCCAAATGCTATTGAGCATTGGAGTTTAGTACCATCTGCAACTGGCCAGATCAAACATTGGCGACCGTGACAGAACAGAAGAACCAGAAGAACTTAATTTCTTTAATTCATCGACTTATTATGGGGGACATCATAATCGGCTTCCATCCCTCAAATTACATAAATTCGACGGCAAATATGGGGAATTCAAAAAATGTATTACTTCGTTCACAAATATGGTACATGAAGACAACTCATTGTCCAATTTTGGCAAATTTAACTATCTAATAAGTTGTCTATCTGGCCAATTTTCAGACGAAAATTATCCCAAGGCCCTAGATCGCCTCAACGAGCGATATGACAAGAAAGTTCTTATTTTCGTAGAATATATTTCAAGTTCATTTAACATTGCTAACATGAAAAAGGCAGACGCTGTTACCCTACGTACAATTTTGGATATGGTTTCAGCTCTACGCTGATTATTGTTGTCTCTTGGGTCTGAAGCTGATGTATTAAACGCAGTACTTATTCACATTGTTATGTCAAAAATTGATCTTGAATCCAAATAAGCATACGATCGGGTTCAATAATACGATAAATTGCCAGACTGGGCCGACTGTTATCAAATTCTCAGTCGACACTGTCAGTACTTGGAAGGGTATCTGCAAAACCGACAAGAGGAAAGACCCGTCAGAGACAATATTCATAGTACTTCAAAAGTATTTATTGCAGCACAAAGTAGATGCATTCAATGTCAGTCAACTGAGCATAGCATTCTGTCCAGTTTTTAATTCGCTACCTTTTATTGAGCGATTTAAGATTGTTAAAACAGCGTCACTTTGTTTGAATTGCCTCTATAAGGGTCATCCAGCCTCAAAGTGTCCTTCATTGAATAGATGTCGTCATTGTGGAGGTTTACATCACACAAACATGCATAAGGATTCAAATGTCCAGGGAAATTATCAACTAGATGGACCTTCTATTCATCATCAATCGCAACAAATCATTCATAATACACATGACGAAAGTAAAACATTTGCAACATCAATGTTGACTCGCCACGTTCGGCGGGGATTACTTCCAACAGCCATAGTTCTTTTTCAAATACATTGAAATACGTACACATATGAAACATTACGTATCTACCAAAATTCGTTCAAGAATATCTCCAGATGAATGGAATATGGAGTTTATCGTGACTAAATCTATATCTATACCTCAGCCTGAAAAGAGACTAGATGTGTCAAATTGGACCATTCCCAAAGAAATTAAGTTAGCCGATCCGATTCTTTTATAAGCCCGGAAAGGTAGATTTATTGCTTAGCGTAAAGGACTTTTTTGATCTACTTAAGACTGGTAAAATTAGTTTAGGAATTGGTCTTCCTCATCTAGTGGAAACTGCATTAAGATGGATCGTCGGGGGTAAGATTGCTGAACCTCAATCAACTCAACAATACACTTGTAATTTAACGCAACAGCAGGACCTTAACATATTATTAGAAAGGAAATAAAAATATTTCGTTAACCTCAGAAGAACGAGCATGTGAAACTTACTTTCAGGTGCACACACAATTTCTGGATTCAGGGCGCATACAGGTTCGGTTGCCTTTCAAGGAATCTCCTGAACAACTTGGAGACTCGTTGTCCTGTGCAAAAAGACGTTTTCCTTAACTCGGAAGACGGCTTGCATCTCAACACCAATTAAAGGAAATGTACATCGATTTTGTAGATGAATATCTTAAGTTGAATCACATGGAGGTAGCTTCGTTAGATAATTTGCAATCGGGAAATCATTACATTATTCCTCACCATTGTGTCCTTAGACCGCAGAGCTCATCAACTAAACTTCGCGTAGTATTTGACGCTTCGTCTAAATCCACATCAAATATATCATTAAATGATATTCTCATGGTTGGTCTTACTATTCAACAAGATCTAATGTTAGTATTAGATCTCGTTTCGTTTGTATCGCCACTCTATTACAGAGGACATAACAAAAATTTACAGACAATTTTTCGTCGCACCTGATAGAAGTTTCCAAAAAATCTTGTGGAGAAAGTCACCGCAAGAATCTATTCAATTATTTCAATTGAATACTGTTACCTATGGTATGTCGTGCGCTCCATTTCTCGCAATCAGGTCCTTAAAGTTTTTATCAGAGACGTATAAGGCTGAGGATATGTACGTCGACGATCTACTTTATGGAGCTGAATCAATCGAAGAACTCAATGCTAAGACGAATGAAGTTACCAAATTGCTCTCCAAGGCAGGCTTAGAATTGTCAAAGTGGAATTTTAGTGGGGCACCAACAGATTATGAATATAATCATCAAGCTTTCTGCTCTCTGACGTGACGGTCGTGTTTTTGCATAGCTCCTGAGTTTTTATTAATATTTATTGTTTTTTCTCAATTTTTAATTGTGCTTAATTTGTTTACACCTCCGCTGGTGTTGTTCGCTTGACTCCCTTGTGTTTTATTTCCATAATTCGCCAAATTAATCAGTTTAAACAGTGTTTTCTTTTTCGTGATTAGTGTTTGGTGCAATTACATATTTTTTTTTCTTTTTTTTTTTTCTTTCGTCATTGCTTCTGCAGTTGCTCCCCTCATCGCCCCCATCATACCATCAGTGCTAGTGGCTTTGTTGTTCTCTCTGCTTTGTGCTTGTGCTTAGCTTCTCTCCCGCGTAATCACTTTTGTAGGGCCGCCTCTCAAAGCTCGGCTTATAACTGTTCTTGCACTCTCTGTTGTGCTGTGCACTCTGTCTCTTTGTTTTATTTGTAATTATTGATTATTTATCAATAATTATCTTTGTGCTGTGAATTTAATTTTTCTATATATTCTTATATATATATAATTTTATTGCCTTTCTTTCGGCTTTTCAATGGTTTGTTGTCTACCTAATTGCAAACATTCTGATCGTTTTGATGATCAGTATAGAGCAATATCTTGTTGGCTCTGCGATAATCTTATTCACTTAAAATGTGCTGGCCTCAATGGCCGCGACTACGACAAATTTTCTGGTTTGTCTGTGTCTAAGCCTGAGCTTGGCTTAATGCGATGGACTTGCCCATCTTGTGCCAGCCAGCAGCTTGATTTTAGCCGTATGTATAGGGATCTTCGTTTAAGGTTTCTTTCTTTAAACAAACTGGCCAAACAGCTGTCAAACGAGTGTGACTCTAGCGTTCAATTATTGTCGCAATTCAAATTTGTTCCACCTTCTGAGAAATTGCACAAGAAATGTACCCTTGAGTTGTCTCGTAAGCAGTCGCCAGCTCTCTCTATTACTTCCTCTCCGATTTTACTTTCGCCTACACCATCTTCTTGTCCCTCTTTAAGCTCTTCTTTTCAGATTGAAGTACCCATTACAAGCCCTGGTGTACCTCAATCTATCCCTCACGGGAACTCTGATCAATCACAGGATCATGCCGGCTCTCAATCACTTGCGGATCCCAATGCTCTTCCGCCTCCACTAACTGTAGTGCCTCATCGCAAACAATTATTTATTTCTAGGCTTGCTCCAGATACTTCTGAGTCGTCTGTGGCAGCTTACATTGGTAATATTTGCCCTGCTAAGGTTTTAATTCAAAAGTTTAAGTTTTCGAGGCCTCGCGAAATCTCCTCTTTTAAAATTACAGTACCAAATGAGTACTTCTCAGCTATGGTTGACCCTAATTTTTGGCCAGAGGGCCTAGTTGTACACGAGTTTGCGCCCAATAAGCGCTCTCGTCCGTTGCCTGTCCACCTTCCTACTTTATCTTCTGCTTCAAAAAACTAATAACGTCTAGTCTTTGCATTCATTATCAAAATGTAAGAGGACTTCTTACCAAGCTGTCGAACCTTTTCTGTGATAGCCAAACCTTTTCAGCTGACATATTAGCTTTCTCTGAAACTTGGCTTAACTCCTCTGTTCTAGATAATGAAATTCTTTCTAATAATTTTATTTCTTATAGGCTTGATCGTGATGGTCGTCGTGGCGGTGGAGTACTCATTGCTGTAAACTCGAATCTGTCTTCAAGTGTGGTGCCGATTGATCTCCCCTTAGGTGTTGAGTTTATTTGCGTCGAAGTTACATGTTCTAACTTTAGCCTATATATCTTTTGTTCTTATATTCCTCCAGCTTCTGATATCATGATCTACGTGCACCATGCTGATGCTTTACGAACTATTTTTGGTCGTCTTAAAGATCGGGATGTTCTTATAGTTTTAGGTGATTTTAACTTGCCTAATATTTCTTGGCTTGTTGATGATAATCTATCTTTCTTAATTCCTTCATCTCAACATGTTTTTCTTGATAGCCTACTTGAATGTCCACTATATCAGTTGAATTCTTTCCTTAACTGTTCTAAAAGAATCCTTGATCTTGTTTTTGTCTCTGATCCCACTGTTAGTGCTGTATCGCAAACACAGCCACTAGTGAAACCTGAAGATCCTTATCATCCTACCATTGAAGTTACTATTTCTTACAATTCCGTTACTAATTTATTTAAAAACATCTCAAATTCTCGTCGTAGATGTTTTCGTAAAGCAAATTTCAATCTTCTTAACAGCCTTATTTTCTCTTTTGATTGGTCATTTCTATTTGAGTGCTGCGATATAGATTGTGCAGTGAAGTTTTTCTATTCTGCTCTTAATTCTCTAATTGATAAATGCGTTCCTTATGTGAATGTCTCTACCGTCTCCAGCTCGCCAGTCTGGTTCACACGTAGGCTCTCTAATCTTCGTAACATTAAATCGAGATATTTTAAAAGATTTAAAAAAACTGGTTCGCGTCTTGACTATGCAAATTATTGTATAGCCAAATCTCAATTTTTTTCCTAGTATTACTGAAGACTGTATTGTCTCTAGCTTGTCATCTGTGAAGTCTTCCTTCGTTCCCGGGCCTGATGATATACCTAGTTGCATCCTTAAAATGTGTTCTATTTCCCTATCTAAGCCTTTAGCTCGGTTATTCTTTATATCGAGTGAGACTTGTAGATTTCCTGATATTTGGAAGGAGTCATTTATTATTCCGCTTTTTAAAAAGGGTAGCAAATCGGATGTTTCCAACTACCGTGGCATTGCCAAACTTTCGGCAATACCTAAACTGTTTGAGAAAATTATTACGTCTTCTCTTCAACATCTATCCAGATCCACTATTTCTCCTTGTCAGCATGGTTTCATGAAAGGTCGTTCGTCGCTTACCAACCTTTTAGAATTGACTACCCTTGTACACCATGGCTTCCGTAAAAAGTGTCAAACTGATGTTATTTATACTGACTTTAGTAAGGCTTTTGATACGGTTGATCATTCTTTGCTTCTCGCGAAACTTAACATCATGGGTTTTTCACCAAAACTGTTGGCTTGGTTAAAGTCGTATCTTATTGGCAGAACCCAAAAGGTGTCTTTTCGTTCCTCGATATCTAAAACTGTTCGAGTTACGTCAGGTGTACCCCAAGGCAGTCATCTGGGCCCACTATTATTTACATTGTTTATAAATGATTTGCCTTTGGCCTTGGCGCATTCACGCGTGCTCATGTTTGCGGATGACGTCAAGATTTGTTATTCCTATAATGATCCTTCTTTCCAACAGTACTTGCAATCAGATCTCGATGCGTTCTGTGATTGGTGCCACGTTAATAAATTACACCTTAATGCCTCTAAGTGTTCTTTTATGACTTTCAGTCGTTTGTCTCCGCTCCTAGCTCATTACTCTATTAAGTCTGTTCTGTTAGATTGTGTTCCATCATTCAAAGACTTAGGCGTTATGTTTGACCCTAAACTTTCATTTAATGTTCATATTTCTTCAATTGTCAACAGAGCAAGCTGCCTTCTCGGCTTCATTAAACGTTGGGCCAAAGAATTTGATGATCCCTATGTAACAAAGGTTTTATACACTTCGTTAGTTCGCCCTACTCTAGAATATTGCTCGCCAGTGTGGAACCCGCAATATGATGTTCACCAGCGTAGTATTGAATCGGTACAGAAGCAATTCCTTAAGTTTGCGCTACGCGGTCTAAATTGGGACCCGGGTCTTCGCCTACCTTCTTATTCTGATAGACTTCTTCTTATTAATCTTCCTTTACTTTATAACCGTAGGCTTGTTTTTGGCATTCTCTTTCTCCATAAACTAGTCAACGGCGAAGTCATTTCTACCAATTTACTAGATACGCTGTATTTTTGTGTTCCCTCACGTCGGACCAGAAACTTTTTTCCTATTCAGCTTAGTAGATGTCTGACTAACTACTCTCTTCACGAACCTCTTCGTGTTCTTTGCCAATCTTTTAACAACCTTTCTCACCTTATTTCTCCTCATCTTTCTGTCACTTCTCTTCGCGCTATACTTTTTAATCATCTACAGCGAAACCAATGAAAATATTCTGGACTTGGATTGGCTGCAACTCATCCCTGGCCACATTGGCTGTGAATCGGGGCATAGCTGGCACCTTGTGCAAATAAAACACCTCCACCGGGCCGGGGATGTTTAGTTGTGTATAAAGCTAAGCTACCTTCTTCATTTAATTACTATCTGTCTTTAGCTTAAGCTTTTTCGTCGACTGCTGTGTTAGTTGACGTAAATAAATAAATAAATAAATAAATAAATAAATAATCTCAATATTGACAATAGTGATGTCACGAAGGCTCTTGGCATGTCGTGGCTGCCAACTGAAGATCTTATATTATTTCCATTTGATCTTCCATTAACTGCAATACCAACAAAGCGAAGGATAGTATCGATCATGGCCAGGCTATATGATCTGCAAGGATTATTAGCTCCAGTCGTAGTGCGCTACAAAATCGTGATCCAAGACTTGTGGATCGAGCGCTTGGACTTTGACGACCCGTTGCCAGAGATCTTACGGACTAGATGGCAACAACTTGAAGCTGATTTATCTAATCTTGACGTGGTTCGCGTAAATCGATTTGTTAACACATCACCAAAAAATCAGTGTGAAATCCATGGATTTTCGGATGCCTCAAATCGATCGTATGGATGTTGCATATACGCAAGGG
The DNA here is from genome assembly GCF_018902025.1 of Drosophila willistoni. Classification (NCBI taxonomy): domain Eukaryota; kingdom Metazoa; phylum Arthropoda; class Insecta; order Diptera; family Drosophilidae; genus Drosophila; species Drosophila willistoni. The sequence goes on along the minus strand of NW_025814459.1, from coordinate 5,080,284 downwards.
TCTTGGACAACGGAAAATATGTAACTTCATTGATCATTTCGATATCGAGAGTTGCGCCCACTCAATCGCAAAGCATACTTCTTTTAGAGCTTTGTGCTTCCGTTTTACTCTGCCAAACATGGACTAAAATCAAACACAAATTAAATTGTCTTGTCAGCAAAACATATTTTTGGACAGATTCAACTGTCGTTCTTCATTGGATTAAAATACACCCATCAACTCTAAAATGCTTTATTGCAAATCGCGTATCAACCATACAAACTCAATCGCAGGATATCATTTGGAGTCACGTGCCTGGAAAGGATAATCCAGCCGACATTGTTTCAAGTGGCTGTGCAGTGCGCGATTTGATGCAGACAATTTGGTTTCATGGACCAAGGTTCTTAACACTTGATGCATTACATTGGCCGAAATCTGAAAGAAAGACAGATTTCGAGCCCAAACAATTGGAATTGCGAAAAACCCTTGTATTGAAATGTAGCACTAGTTACAAAGAAAAAAGCATAGTTAAGCAGATCATTAGTAGACTATCATCGTTTCGTATGATTGTGAGAGTCTTAGCATACGTTTTACGAGTTTTCAACCGAGTTCCTAAGTTCCGAAGTCTGAAGCCGGAGCTTCAAAAATTAAATCCATTCATCTCAAATAAACATATAGGCTCTCAAAATATTCGACTTATCCGTGTTGGAGGCCGTCTTGCAATGGCTGACATACCATTGGACGCTAAAATGCCGTTATTGCTTCCGAAGACTCATAATTTCACTTATAAATATATTGAAGATCTTCACTTGCGAAACCTTTACGCGGGAGCTAAGGTTCTGATATCGATTCTGCGCCTAACAGTATGGATTGTAAATGCTCGCGAATTGGTCCGAAAGGTTGTTAGAAGTTGCACACATTGCTATCATTACAAACCTGTATTAATGCGACAAATCATGGGTAACCTCCCAGCTGACCGTCTCCTGGCCGAACGCCCGTTTCTGATATGCGGAGTGGATCTATGTGGACCATTCCTTACGTCGTACCGCATTCGAAGCAAAGTTCCTTACAAAACATATTTGGCCATATTTGTTTGCTTTTCTTCAAAAGCTATTCATACAGAACTAATCTCAGACCTATCTGCTAATAATTATATTCTCTGTCTGAAGCGATTAATCAGACGACGTGGCATACCCAAAAGGATTTATTGTGACAATGCCACCAACTTTGTCAGAGCACGTTCGCAACTTGAAGGCATCAAACGGCAATTCTGTTCAGAACTCAATGCAAAAAATCTGGACGAATTTAGCCGAAATGCCGGCTTTGAATTCAATTTCATTCCACCGCGTGCTCCCCATTTTGGAGGCTAATGGGAAGCCGCAGTAAAGTCAATGAAGACTCTGCTCATCAAAAATTTGACCTTTTCTCATTTGACGTATGAAGAGCTTCAATCGATTGCAATTGAAGTGGAGGCGATATTGAATTCCCGTCCAATATCCATTCACAGCGATGATCCCAATGACGGCGAGGCTCTGACGCCAGCACAATTATTGATCGGATGTTCACTGCAAGCGATCCCTGAACCGGTCGTAAATGACTCAAAACTTTCTTATCTATCTCGTTGGCATAGGGTGACCTATCTCAAGCAACGCTTCTGGGAACTCTGGAAGCGCGACTATGTACATCAATTAAAAGAACGCTCTAAGTGGTTGCATCACGAAAACAACATAGCAAGGGATCAATTAGTTCTCATCCATGAAGACAATCTTCCACCGCAATGCTGGATTACTGGTAGTGTGGTCGAAGCCATACTTGGTGCAGATGGAAGGGTCAGAGTCGCCGATGTTCGCACCAAGAAAGGAATTATTCGTCGCCCAATCTGCAAACTTGCTCCATTGCCTTTAAGAGATGACGTTTACGTAAATTGAAGGAGTCATACTTTATCCTTCAATGGGGGAGTATGTTGGAGGAGACATCATTCTTAACTTAGATTCGTCTATATTAAAATTTCTTATATTATTTGTTTAATGATTGCCCCTTAACAGACATTTAAACGATCTTAGACGATTTGTAACGGCAGCATAGTCATGGATTTAGGCGACGGACTCCTCAAAGAATTAGTTTTCGCAAACATGACGAAATTTCAAGTTATGAGTTTAATTCGAAACAAAAGGGTTTTCATGACTTAATATTCTAAGAAATTACAAAATAGAGATATGCAAAACGATATAGCAAAATATATTTAGATACGATAATTAGAGCAAATATAGATTCAAAAATTCATAGTAATTCAAAAGAGATTTGGGTTATGTGGCCGCGTGTGCCAGTTGGCAGAGAAACAAGTATTTATAGTATATACATGTGTGTGTTAACTCACGATTTATCCAACGGTGCGATATCTGGGCCCATCGATGCTGCAGGGATTTGCTGTATAATATAGTTATTAGAAAAATGAAATGCAACAAAGCCAATCTCAACGTATTACATACCCATTAGGTTTCCTACTAAGGAAAACTGATTTTACTTAATCAAATAGGGACTTAATTTTAAAAATAATATCTAAAGTTTCGTTACTTTACTTAATTTTTTTTTTAGATCAGCAAAATTTACGTTAATAAAAGAGAAAAAAAAGTATAAAAAGGTGTTGCCGTGGTGAAACAAGAAAAGTTGTATCCAAACCAAAGGGCTGCTACGCCATACATTGCGTACAGATGAAACAAGAAAAGGTAGCAGAACTACTACTAAGTATGCATTTGCACCAAAGAAAAATCGGAAAGGAGTAGATCTCGCTCAAATTGGGTGTATAATGTTGGTATTAGCCGGGGAATTGCGTCATTTAATCACCAGACTATTTTAGCCTGGCCCGATGATTAGCGATGATTATTGATAAAATGGAAGGGTTGATAAAGTAAATCCGAGGCTCGCTGGTGTCTTAGTTATTTAAAGATGTCTTTTTTTTTGTTCCAACGAAGAAAATATCAGCGATTGGGCTGGGGTACAATCAAACAAATTGTCCCAAAGAAAATGAAAAATCCAAGGCCGAAATATAAATTTTAACTGAAATATAACAAGATTTAAATTCTAATATTTTTACTAAATTTTATTTTATATCACCTTATTCTTCGAATATTCACTAATATTTGTATTCACTTTAGCCAAATATGTATATTACTGCCTTGTGCAGTCACTGTAATTTTTAACGATGATGTAATATGTAAAATATAATATATATATATGTATATATATATATGTGAATATTAATATTCACGTCTTTTCGCAATCAAAGTATCAAGTTAAGTGAAAAAGCCTGTACCAAAAATTCGGTTTCTAAGCAAACGCAAACGCAAACGCGAACGAATTCTAACGGATCTTTTCCATGCTCTCTTCCTTGCCTACGCTTTGCGTTCGCTGTGCGAAATGAGAGTAAGAACCGTACCAAATGAAGACATGTGCGTAGTACGCCAGGGGGGTTTTCATTTACTTCACTTGCAAACAAACAAAAAAAAATATTCTTTCCGAAATGCAATTAAAATTATTATTATTAAAGAGGGCTACTACAGGTGGTCTCCTCCGTCTCAAGGTCTCAAGTAGAGTTTTTCATTTCGCGTTTTCTTTGCAAAAATAGCTACTGTTATACTTTGCAAAAATAGCTACTGTTATACTTATCGTTAGTAAGTAAACATTATTGAGTTCACAAAATTTTTATTTTTTTTTTTTAACGTTTAATATATGTTTGTTGAATCTACTCTTAAATTAGAGCCTAACAACAAGTTTAAGATATTTTTCTTAGACTAGTACTTAAGATAAATCCTGGGAATATTGCAGGCGGCCCTAATCACTTATTATTGGGTTGGTCTGTCATTTCTTTTAAGACGAGTTCTATTATTAGTTCGCGTAAGGGAATTGGCAAGAACATTTCGGTGTGCATCCAGTTTCGCAGAATACTTTAGTAGTTGAGTACCTATTTCAGATTTTACACTAGGTATATTTAGATCATTTTGAATGTTGTCGTTTCGTATATACCACGGGGCCCCCGTGATTGATCTTAAAATCTTCGACTGCGCTCTTTGTATAATATCGACATTGCTGGTACTTGCATTTCCCCATAGTACGGCTCCGTAAGTCCAGATGGGTTTCAGTACGGAGTTGTATAGGAGGACTTTATACTCCAGACGTAGAGGGGACCGAGCATTGATGATCCAATGTAGGCTACTCGCTTTCAGTTTAAGCTGTGACTTTTTTGCTTCGATGTGCTTGCGCCAAGTTAGTCTTCTGTCTAGGTGGATGCCAAGGTAAGTGACATCCACGGCTTGAGGAACTGGTACTTTGTTTAGCATTAGAGCTGGACAGTTTCTTCTGTTAAGCATAAATGTAACATGTTTGCATTTCTGCTCGTTGACCCGGATACGCCAGGTTGCTAGCCATTCCTCTACCACCTTAAGGTGTTCCTCTAGTTTTGCAGAGGCTTGTATTGGGCATTCGGATCTGCTAAGGATTGCCGTGTCATCGGCAAAAGTGGACGTTGTAAGTCCTAAACTCGTTGGTAAGTCTGCAGTGTACAGCAGGTAGAGCAATGGGCCGAGTACACTGCCTTGCGGTACACCAGCTTTGATTTCAAAATCAGCGGAGACGGAGCCATTACATCTTACAGCGAATTTCCTATTGTAAAGGTAAGATTCCATGAGTTTGTGTGTGTACTGTGACAGTTTTTGCCGGATTTTGAACATCAGACCCTCCAGCCAAACTCTATCGAAAGCCTGGGCAACGTCGAGAAAGACAGCCGCACAGTATTCTTTTAGTTCGAATGCTGTTCGTATTTCGGATGTTATGCGATTGACTTGTTCAATTGTACCATGTTTTTCGCGGAAGCCCAACTGGTGTGAAGGGATTGTGTTCTCCGATGCCAGAAATGAGTTTAGTCGGATCTGCAGGACCTTTTCAAAAAGCTTCGAAAGACATGGCAGCAAACTAATTGGCCTATAGGATGATGGCTGGGTTTTGTCCTTTTCCACTTTAAAAATCATGATGATAGTGGACTTTTTCCATGTTCTTGGGAAGTAGCCAATTTTTATTATAGCGTTGAACAGTTTGCAGATATATTGTATTGCAATGATAGGGAGTTCTAGGATCATTTTCGGTGTGATTAGGTCATGGCCAGGGGCTTTTTTCGGCTTTAAGTGGTTTTTAATAACTGCAATGATCTCGTCCGATTGGAGTTCCGAGTACTCACTATCCGTTAATGTGCTCGAAGGGGGAAGTACAGATGAGTTTGATGTTGGATTTGGCTGGAAAACCATTTTAAGATGTGTGGCAAATACGGATGCCCTCTCTTCGTCACTGCGGGCCCATCCACCGGTTGGACTCCTTATCGGTGAAATTGTCTCTGTAGGAGCGCTTAAAGTTGGGTGGGCTTTCCATAGAGGATGTTTAGTGCTGGTTGGACTGAGCTTTTCCATGTATTTTCTTTGAGCCCAGCTTTCCTCTTGTCTTAACGCCTTGGAGAGGTTGCGATTAGCTTGCCTTAGGCGAAGTTTTGCTGCTGGTGTCGAGTAATCTGCCATTCTCTTCTTAGACGTCGTTTTTCCGTTACTAATTGTTCTATCCGCCGGTTCCTAGGCCTGTCAACAGGTTTGGTGTAAGAAGAGGCATGTGGAGTATATACTCTTGCTGCAGCTCCCATCATCGACTCAAGTGCAGAGACGCACATATCAATGTCCTCTGCAGCATCCAGTTTCGGCGAACAGTCAATGTGGGCACTCATGTACATTTTAAATTTAAGCCAATTTGTTTTGTTGTTTGTAAGCCTATATGGGCGATCAAGTACTTGAGGTCTTGTTAATAATGTGAATAGCACTGGAGAGTGATCGGTAGTTAAATCTAGCAGTGTTTCCGCAGTGATCCGATTACGTGGAATCCTCTTGGTTACTGCGAAATCAATCAAGTCAGGCACTTTCTGTGGATCTGTGGGCCAATAAGTAGGCCTACCCGGTGAGACGCAATCCATCTTATTGAGAGGGTTGACTATTGTGTTGTACAACTGCTTTCCTTTAGGATTTACCAGGCGAGATCCCCAGTGCGTATGTTTGGCGTTATAGTCCCCTGCTGCAATGAAGCGATCTCCGAGTGTGTTAAAGAAATCGGTAAATTCCTTTTCAGAGATTGAGAAGCGTGGTGGGCAGTACAGGGCAACCAATGTAGTGTTGCCGCAGCTGGTTTGGACGGTTATAGCAGTTGCGTGTAGGTGCTGTGTTTTAAATCTGTTGAGGAACGAGTGTTTTATGCGGTTTTTGATTAGGATACCGGTCCCGCCATGAGCTTTTCCGTCTGGATGGTTTGTTGCGTACAAGGTATATTTTAGTATTTGAAAATTATTTTTTGATGTTAAATGTGTTTCCGAAATCAGCAAAACGTCGATTTCACTTGAGTCTAGGAATAGTTGCAGTTCATTTTTGTGCTTGGAGATGCCGTTAGCATTCCAAAGACATAGACGTAGGGAAGCCATTATTTATTCTCGATAAGCTTCTGGATAAGCAGGTTTTGATTCCGCATCAGTTCGTGCATACAGTTTTGCATGAACGTCATAAAAGTGGTCATGTTTTGATTGAGTGAGATCAATAGGGTCTCTAGACCACTTGGAGTTTGCTGGCCAAGCTCTGGTGCGCTAGGTGGCGGATTCTGTAGATGGCGGAGTGACGGGGTCTCTTTCGCGGGCTCCGTCTGTCCAGTTCGGAGCACACTAGCGAAGGATACACTAGGACTGGTTGTAGCAGTCATGTTAGATGATCTATCAGCCTTGGCGAAGAAAACCTCCGGTGTAGTTTTGGAGGCGTTGAAGGTGATTTTTGGTCCAGCTGGGGGTTTGCGCCCGTTTAGGTGTGATTTAAGATCCTTGAAGACAGGACATCCTCTGTAGTTGGCCGTGTGGTTCCCTCCACAGTTGCTGCATAGTCTTAGTGCGACGTTGTTTCTGTCCTTGGTGCAAATTCCATCTTCATGATGTTCGGCGCAGCCAACACACACTGACCTAAGATTGCAATTGTTAGAGGTGTGGTTGTATTCCTGGCAGTTTTTACACTGCGGTGGTTGGCGTCTCTTATGGGGCTCCTCTACGGTGATTCTTCTGTGCAATAGAAGCTGTAGGTTGTAGATCGGGTGCACTTCATTTGGCTTCGACCGCTTTGCATCTGGTTGGAGCTCGATTTTAAAGAGCGGCTGTGCGACTTTGTTCCTGTTGATGATGTTGACAACGGACTTGACCACAAACCCTTTTTCGACCAACGCGTCTGCTATTTCTTGAGTAGGGACCGATGGCTCAATCCCCTTTAACACAACCTGGAGCCCTTTACTGCTTTTTAGTTGGTAGGTATAGAAGTTGATGTTAGCATTTGGCAGCAGTTTGGGTTTGACATTTAATTTCTTTAATTTTACCCCTATTGAGAGGGGTTACAACAAAGTTATTTGCCCCTACTGTTTCTACTAGCTTCGAAATCAGGGCGCTGCAGTTGGCACCACGGATGTATAAAGGGGGTGGTCTAGCCGATTTAACTTTATCTAGAGCGCCGGCTTGATCGTCTTGCTGATCGCCAAGAATTTTAAAACGATTCCCGCTAAGGGGTGCTACTCGTTCATTTGGTTTGGCAATACGCCGAATGCCACTTTTTTTCTTTTGCGGGCTTAGCTTCCGCTTAGTTGTTTTAATATATCTGTCCATTCCAGTTTGGACAGAAGTCGTTGGGTTTACTATTGTGGCTGACTCTGGGCGACTTGTCGTTGACGGCTTGAGGCAGGTCAATACTTCGGCAAACGTTGCAGTAGTTGCTGTCAACGAGCTGACGGTGCTGGTTGGTGCAATCGGTGACCCAGTTATCGATATTGATGGAGAAGCACACTGCTCTCTCCATTTTCTTACATTGTTATTACATTGGCGACGAGGTAAAAAAAAAAAACAATTAATTTAAAATAATATAGTTAAATAGTGAAAAGGAAAAAAAAAGGAAAAGAGAAACATTAGCAATATATAAATGCAGCGTGGCTGTACCAGTGCAAGTCCAATGCCTTGCTACGATCCGTTAGTTTTTTTATTCTTTTCTTCCTTTCGTTTTGCGTTCTCTGTGCTTACGAGTTCAAAGAGAAAAACAGAAGGAGAAATATTTTTTTTTTAAGAGAAACCCTAAAACGGTGTAATCATAGTAGGCATAAAACACATACATACGTACGCGTATGCATGGAAAAAAAAAGTCAAATGCATTTTTCACTCATAATAAAAGAAAAAAGAGAAGAAAGCGAAAAGAAATCTGACAAATGTCAGAGGCGAAATGCCGACTAATTATTAAACAAATGTTTAATTAAGAAGTATCTGACAAAGGTCAGAGGTGGAAACCGATAAGATATTAAACAAATGTTTAATAAGAAGAACTATCTGACAAAGGTCAGGGGCGAAAAGCCGAAAAGGTGTTAAACAGATGTTTAATAACAAAAACTATCTGGCAAAGGTCAGAGGCTAAAAGCCGATAAGAGATTAAACACCAAAGATTAAAGCTCCAAAATAAATGGGAAAAGTGGCTGCGCGCTTTTAAGATTTATTTGGAAGTGGAAGAAGTCAAATCTGTAATTCAGAAAAGAAGAAAATTGTTACATTTGGGTGGTATCCAATTGCAGACGGTTGCATACGCATTGCCGGGTGCCATAGTAGAATTTAACGAGGCCGATCAAAATGATGTTTTTTCTGTGCTAGTCGATAAACTGACAGCTTACTTCTCACCCAAGCAAAACTCGACTTGAAAAACACCTTTGAACTTAAAAGACACCTTTTTAGGAAAATCTCTTCTGAAGAAGGTGAAACATTTGGAAAGTTTATTTTGCGTTTGCGCCAACAAATCCAAAAGTGTAATTTCGGGTCTACGAAAGCCGAAATAGAAGAAATTTGTTTAAAAGATAAAATCATTGACATCTGGGCTAGTACGGAGCCCAAGAAAAGAAATTATTGGAAAAAGAACAAACTTTAAGCGAAATCATCGAAGCTTGCCAGGTGGACGAGGAAATAAATAAGCACTCGCAGCTTATGCACTCGAAGTCATTGCCAGAAATCATAAATAAAATCACTAATATAAAATCAAGGAAAATTAATCAGAGTGATTATGGAAGGTGCGGACGGTCAGGACACAAGAAAGATAGTCAGATGTGCCCAGCACGCCAGATTAAATGCAACCGATGCTCTCATGTGGGTCACTTTGCCCGCAGATGCAGAACAAACCTTAAACGCCCATGCCCACAGTCAAATGACAAGGAAGCGATGGGAAATTCCAAACGCAAATATGTGCACCGAATTGAAGAAGATAATCCAGTGGAAAATAACACAATCCAACGGAATTGTTTTAAGAAGAGATGATGCAATGCCGAATTGGATGTGCAGATGTTTCCCTGGTAATTGATTCTGGATCCCGGTTTAACCTTATCTCGCAAGACGATTGGTTAACTCTTCAATTATAGAAAGCGACAGTTTTTAACGTCCGTGGAAATTCACAAAGTCAATTTAGGGGATACGCCTCAGATAAAATCCTTAAAGTTATTTGTATTTTTGAGGCACCGATATCAATCAAGCAGAACCCCGAGCTGATTGCATCCTTCTTTATAATTGAAAAAGGACGGCAGTCACTGCTGGGACGGAAAACAGCAACGAAGTTAAGTGTTCTGCGAGTTGGACTACCGGTTAACAACATTGAGATTGTGCCACCATTTCCCAAGTGGAAAGGTATTAGTGTGAAACTAACAATAGACCCCTACGTTGATCCTGTGAAACAACCAATGAGGCGTATTCCTGTTGCGCTCGAAGAGAAAGTCAATGCTAAGTTGGAGGAGGCCTACAATCTGGACGTTATTGAACCGGTCAAGGGTGACAATGGTGATCGCGTTCAAAGAAAGTGGTGATATTCGAATATGTTTCGATATGAGGCAAGCCAACCGTGCGATTCTTCGTGAGAACTACCCTTTGCCGACATTTCAAACTTTTATGACTTTATGACTCGATCTAAAGGACGCGTACCATCAGTTGGAGTTAGATGAAACAAGTAGGCAGATAACAACTTTTATTACACCGAAGGGGTTATTTAGGTATAAGCGACTAATGTTTGGTATAAATGCGGCGCCGGAAATCTTCCAACGACGAATGGAAGAACTCTTAGCACCATGCAACAACGTGATGAATTATATCGACGATGTAATAATTTTTGGAAGTAGCAAAAAAGAGCACGATAAGGCACTGGAAAAGCTTCGAAGCGTTTTCAATAATAATAATGTTCTTCTAAACAATGAGAAATGCATTTGGGGACAAATAGAATTAAATTTTTGGGACACATTTTAACAGACAAAGGAATTGAAGTAGATCCTGATAAAATTGAATCTATTAGATTATTTCGGCCACCCAAAAATAAGGAAGAGACTCGTAGTTTCCTAGGACTAGTGACCTATGTGGGCAAGTTCATTGCAGACCTAGCGGACCAAACAGAGCCATTATTTGGGGACCAGCTGAAGAAAATGGGTTTCAAAAGCAAAAGTTAGATTTAACTAAAATCCCGAGTCTCTCATATTTTAACACTAAAACGCGACTAATCGCTGATGCTAGTCCGGTTGCTCTACGTGCAGTACTGTTGCAATTTAACGATGAGGGCGAGCCCAATATAATTGCATTTGCTAGGAGGAGCTTAACGAATATAGAAAAGCGATACTCCCAAACGGAAAAGGAGAGTTTAGCTTTGGTCTGGGCGGTAGAGAAATACTATTTTTATCTGATAGGTCTAGAGTTCGAATTAGTGACTGACCACAAACCACTAGAAACCATTTTCAAGCCAACATCAAAGCCTCCAGCGCGTATCGAAAGATGGCTTCTGCGTCTTCAAGCATATAAGTTTAAAGTCATTTACAAATCAGGAGAGGAAAACATAGCTGATAGTTTGTCCTGTTTGTGTGAGCAAACGCCAACCAGTTCTTACGACATCAAGGGTGAGCATAGCATATTGCGAATTATTGAAAACGCTACACCAATATCAATATCGATATCTGAAAACAGCACACAGGATGAGGAAATATTAGACGCAATGGTGTGCCTTCAGCAAGGTTCTTGGGACTCGGCAATGTCAAATAAATTATACCCATTTCGACATGAACTGTCAACTATTGGAACAATCATGCTAAGAGGAGTTCGGATTGTTATTCCGGCAACATTGAGACAGAAAGTGTTGGTGCTGGCACATGAGGGACATCCTGGCGAATCAGCCATGAAGCGAAGATTGAGTCTGGTGGCCCCAAATTGACAGAGATACCGAGAAATTTGTAAAGAATTGTTTTGATTGTATTTTAGTATCCCAAGCGACAAATCCACCGCCTATGAAGAGAACAGAATTTCCGAATGGGCCATGGACTTCGGTCGCTACAGATCTTTTAGGCCCACTACCAAACAATGAATATATTTTTTAGTCTTAATAGACTATTACTCTAGATACATGGAGTTTAAATTCCTTCGCTCCATTACATCGGAATTACCAATTGGGGCGTGTGGGGAAATTTTCAGTAGGCTTGGTTACCCGAAAGAGTTACGCACCGAAATTGGCCGACAATATGTAAGCCTTGAATTTAGAAACTATTGTAAATCATGCGGCATCGAGCAAATAACAACATCCCCTTTTTGGCCACAGGCTAACGGCGAGGTCGGGAATATGAACAAGGCATTAGTCAAGCGGTTGAAGATAGCTCATCAAAACAAGAAAAATCTTAGGGATGAAATTCAAGCTTTCACACTGATGTATAATGTAACCCCTCATGGGACCACAGGCTCCGCTCCTACAGAGCTGATGTTCAATCGAGTCATTAGGGATAAAATCCCGGGAATACAAGATTTAGTGGGAGTGTTTACAGACTCAGCGGAAAGGGATAATGCATCAATAAACAAAAGGGAAAGGAAACTGCAGACAAAAGGAGAAGAGCAAAGGAAGTAAATATCAATGTAGGAGATAAGGTGGTTCTTAAGAATGTAGTTTTTCCCCACAAAGTAACACCAAATTTTGACGCTACTGAATACGATGTCTTGAATAAAGAAGGGAATATAGTACAAGTATGTGGGGGAGGCAAAACGCTCATAAGAAATGCAAATCACCTTAAGGTCCCTGGTGAAACGGAATCGTCCGATGCTACCAACACAAAATCGTTTCCAATACCTGCCACAAACCAAACTCCACTGCCAGCCGCACAACTCGAGGAGCAAGCACCAGAAGAGGAGTACGAAAAATCCACCGAGGAATTAAAGTTTAAGCTCGTGAGAAAAGGGGGGATGTGGGAACCAGCACTGAGATGCTAAGCGGCAATCGACGCCTACAACTCTAGCTCTCTCTCTATAATCCATTATTACCTCTCTCTCTTGGTTCTAATTAGTATATATGTATTTAGTATATTTGTGACAATCAAAGCGGCCGCATCGAAGCGGGAGAATATACCTGTGTATATGAATTTGAAAGTAACGTGTTTTATTGGAAAGTACCGGGTTATATATGGGCATTTCCGAAAAAAGGTAAACCACAGGACCTACACATAAAGTACCAAAGATCTGGGTAATTTTTATTATATAATTAAATATCTGGTCTTTCCAACGGGAAAAATAGATACTTTTTGTTTGAGTTAAAAGCGGGGACTTTATTATTTGAATGAATACTTAACAACTGAAGTACAAAAATGTTTTATAGTAATATTTATAGGCTAAATTTGTGAGTCCTTCTGTGGAGTGATCATATATTTGATTGGTCCGAATTTTAATGTTGAAATAGCGTTCTCACCCTTTTGTTTTTTAGGGGGACAATTATTATTGCAAGTGTTCAAGTGTTTATGAATAAAACGGATTCTATTGGCCTGTGTTGGGGGACAATTGTTATTGCAGGTGTCCAAGTGTTTATAAAAAACGAACGTTTACGTTAAAGTTATAAATTTAAGGGGGCGAAAAATTTATAAGTTATTGGGTATTGACGTTGGATATATGACTCCCCCATCCTAAAAAAAATAGCCTGTCCTCAGGCGGATACATTGGGATATAGCGAGGGGTTTTTCTCAACTGTTAAGATTGGTGTATCAATTTTGTTTATAATTTGGGACTCAATTTTTTTAACAATTGGGGTTTCGATTATTTCTGTGGGAGCACGATTGTTATTTGATCGAAAAAGCTTTATTATTAATTCTTGTGGCATTGCCTTAAACTTAAATATTAAGTATGTAATCAAAGTTATTATAGTAGGTACAAAAGTGGTTAATGTAATAGTTTGAATAAAGGAAATAGGTTCTAGCCTGGTGATATTGTTTGTTACATAAAAACTTTGGCCATAGTCAAGCAATGAATTTATTATTGATATTTCGTTTAATTGTAAGGCACAATTGTAAATTTTTATTATGTTATTGCCTTCTATTATTAAGTCGTTGAATACGAAATTTTGATTAAGTTTTGTTTTTGGTAAATTCCAAGTTACAATTATGTTTGGTTCGATGTAATTAGTTTGAAAATTCTTATATGTCTTAGTGTTTTTACAATCTAGCTTCTGCTCTCTGACGTGACGGTCGTGTTTTTGCATAGATTGTGAGTTTTTATTAGTATTTATTGTTTTCTCTTAATTTTTAATTGTGCTTAGTTTGTTTACACTTTCGCTGGTGTTGTTAGCTTGACACCCTTGTGTTTTATTTCCATAATTCACCAAATTAAACAGTTTTTTGCTTTTTCGTGATTAGTGTTTGGTGCATTTAATTTTTAATTTTTCTCTCTCGTCATTTCTTCTGCAGTTGCTCCCCTCAACGCCCCCATCATACCATCAGTGCTAGAAGTTTTGTTGTTCTCTCTGTTTTGTGCTTGTGCTCAGCTTTTTCTCTCTCGTCATTTCTTCTGCAGTTGCTCCCCTCAACGCCCCCATCATACCATCAGTGCTAGTAGTTTTGTTGTTCTCTCTGTTTTGTGCTTGTGCTCAGCTTCTCTCCCGCGTAATCACTTTTGTAAGGCCGCCTCTCAAAGCTCGGATTATAACTGTTCTTGCACTCTCTCTTGTGCTGTGCACTCTAGCTGTCTCTTTGTTTTATTTGTAATTATTGATTTTTTATCGATAATTATCTTTGTGCTGTGTATTTAAATTTTTATATATATTTTTATATATATATATATGTATTTTTTTTTTTTTTGCTTTGCGTTTCTTTTGGCTTTTCAATGGCTTGTTGTCTACCTACTTGCATACATTCTGATCGTTTTAATGATCAGTATAGAGCAATATCTTGTTGGCTCTGCGATAATCTTATTCACTTAAAATGTGCTGGCCTCAATGGCCGCGACTACGACAAATTTTCTGGTTTGTCTGTGTCTAAGGCTGAGCTTGGATTAATGTGCTGGACTTGCCCATCTTGCACCAGCTAGCAGCTTGATTTTAGCCGTATGTACAGAGATCTTCGTATAAAGTTTCTTTCTTTAAACAAACTGACCAAACAGCTGTCTAACGAGTGTGACTCTAGCGTACATTTATTGTCGCAATTCAAGTTTGTTCCACCTTCTGAGAAGTCGCCCAAGAAATGTACCCTTGAGTTGCCTCGCAAGCAGTCGCCAGCACTCTCTATTACATCGTCTCCCATTTTACTTTCGCCTACACGATCTTCTTGTCCCTCTTTATGCTCTTCTTTTCAGATTGAAGTACCCATTACAAGCCCTGGTGTACCTCATTCTATCCCTCACGGGAACTCTGATCAATCACAGGATCATGCTAGCTCTCAATCACTTGCGGATCCCAATGCTCCTCCGCCTCCACTAACTGTAGTGCCTCATCGTAAACAATTATTTATCTCTAGGCTTGCTCCTGATACTTCTGAGTCGTCTGTGGCAGCTTACATTAGTAATATATGTCCTGCTAAAGTTTTAATTCAAAAGTTTAAGCTTTCTAGGCCTCGCGAAATCTCCTCTTTTAAAATTACAGTACCAAATGAGTACTTCTCAGCTATGGTTGATCCTAATTTTTGGCCAGAGGGCCTAGTTGTACACGAGTTTGCGTCCAATAAGCGCTACCGTCCGTTGCCTGTCCACCTTCGTAATTTATCTTCTGCTTCAAAAAAATAATAAGGTCTAGTCTTTGCATTCATTATCAAAATGTAAGAGGACTTCTCCAAGCTCTCGAAACTGTTCTGTGATAGCCAAACCTTTTCGGCTGACATATTAGCTTTCTCTGAAACTTGGCTCAACTCCTCTGTTTTGGATAATGAAATTCTTTCTAATAACTTTATTTCTTATAGGCTTGATCGTGTTGGTCGTCGTGGCGGTGGAGTACTCATTGCTGTTAACTCGAATCTGTATTCAAGTGTTGTGCCGATTGATCTCCCCTTAGGAGTTGAGTTTATTTGCGTCGAGGTTACATGTTGCCACTTTAGCTTATATATCTCTTGTTCATATATTCCTCCAGCTTCTGATATCATGATCTACATGCACCATGCTGATGCTTTACGAACTATTTTTAGTCGTGTTAAAGATCGTGGTTTCCTTATAGTTTTAGGTGATTTCAACTTGCCTAATATTTCTTGGCTTGTTGATGATAATCTATCTGTCTTAATTCGTTCATCTCAACATGTTTTTCTTGATAGCCCACTTGAATGTCCGCTATATCAGTTGAATTCTTTCCTTAACTCTTCTAAAAGAATCCTCGATCTTGTTTTTGTCTCTGATCCCACTGTTAGTGCTGTATCCCGAACACAGCCACTAGTGAAACCTGAAGATCCCTATCACCCTACCATTGAACTTACTATTTCTTACAATTGCGTTACTAATTCATTTAATAACATCGCAAATTCTCGTCGTAGATAGCCTTATTTTCTCTTTTGATTGGTCATTTCTATTTGAGTGTTGCGATATAGATCGTGCAGTGAAGTTTTTCTACTCTGCTCTTAATTCTCTAATTGATAAATGCGTTCCTTATGTGAATGTCTCTACCGTCTCCAGCGCGCCAGTCTGGTTCACACGTAGGCTCTCTAATCTCCGTAACATTAAATCGAGATATTTTAAAAGATTTAAAAAAACTGGTTCGCGTCTTGACTATGCAAATTATTGTATAGCCAAATCTCAATTTTTTTCCTAGTATTACTGAAGACTGTATTGTCTCTAGCTTGTCATCTGTGACGTCTTCCTTCGTTCCCGGTCCTGATAGTATACCTAGTTGCATCCTTTAAATGTGTTCGAATTCCCTATCTAAGCCTTTGTCTCGAGTTATTTTTTATATCGAGTGAGTCTTGTACCCTTCCCGATATTTGGAAGGAGTCTTTTATTATTCCGCTTTTTAAAAAGGGTAGCAAATCGGATGTTTCTAACTACCGTGGCATTAGAAACTTTCGGCAATACCAAAGCTGTTTGAGAAAATTATTACGTCTTCCCTTCAACACCTATCCAGATCCACTATTTCTCCTTGTCAGCAAGGATTCATGAAAGGTCGTTCGTCGCTTACTAACCTTTTAGAATTGACTACCCTTGTACACCATGGCTTCCGTAAAAAGTGTCAAACTGATGTTATTTATACTGACTTTAGAAATGCTTTCGATACGGTTGATCATTCTATGCTTCTCGCGAAACTTAACATAATGGGTTTTTCCCCAAAACTGTTGGCTTGGTTAAAGTCGTATCTTATTGGCAGAACCCAAAAGGTGTCTTTTCGTTCCTCGATATCTAAAACTGTTCGAGTTACGTCAGGTGTACCCCAAGGCAGTCATCTGGGCCCCCATTTACACTGTTTATAAATGATTTGCCTTTGGCCTTGGCTCAATCACGCGTGCTCATGTTTGCGGATGACGTCAAGATTTGTTATTCCTATAATGATCTGCCTTTCCAACAGTACTTGCAATCAGATCTCGATGCGTTCTGTGATTGGTGCCACGTTAATAAATTACACCTTAATGCCTCTAAGTGTTCTTTTATGACTTTCAGTCGTTTGTCTCCGTTCCTAGCTCATTACTCTGTTAAGTCTGTTATGTTAGATTGTGTACCATCGTTCAAAGACTTAGGCGTGATGTTTGACCCAAAACTTTCATTTAATGTTCATATTTCTTCTATTGTCAATAGAGCATGCAGCCTTCTTGGCGTCATTAAACGCTGGGCCAAAGAATTTGATGATCCCTATGTAACATAGGTTTTATACACTTCGTTAGTTCGCCCTACTCTAGAATATTGCTCGCCAGTGTGGAATCCGCAATATGATGTTCACCAGCGTAGTATTGAATCGGTACAGAAGCAATTCCTTAAGTTTGCGTTACGCGGTCTTAATTGGGACCCGAGTCTTCGCCTACCTTCTTATTCTAGCAGACTTCTTCTTATTAATCTTCCTTCACTTTACAACCGTAGGCTCGTTTTTAGCATTCTCTTTCTCCATAAACTAGTCAACGGCGAAGTCATTTCTACTTACTTACTAGATACGCTATATTTTTGTGTTCCCTCACGTCGGACCAGAAACTTTTTTCCTATTCAGCTTAGTAGATGTCTGACTAACTACTCTCTTCACGAACCTTTTCGTGTTCTTTGCCAATCTTTTAACAACCTTTCTCACCTTATTTCTCCTCATCTTTCTGTCACTTCTGCAACTCATACCTGACCACATTGGCTGTGAATCGGGGATGTTAAGTTGTGTATAAAGCTAAGCTACCTTCTTCAATTAATTACTATCTGTCTTTAGCTTAAGCTTTTTCGTCGACTGCTGTGTTAGTTGACGTAAATAAATAAATAAATAAATAAGTAAATAAATAAATAAACAAGTGTTTGGGATTTGATTTAAAATACATGTAGGAAATGAAGTGTCAGGCGGGCATAATCATGGCAATCGGGCAGTAGCTAGTGAGCGAGATAGAACGACACGCAGCGGCCGTACCTATCTGGTCGACTCACTCATTGGAAAATAAAGAGAAGCGTTGATTCAAAAAGCACTCGCAATCGTTTTCTCGCCTCGATCACATCGCGCACCCAAATTATCACTAGGCCATTTAAATAATATAAAATATATATATTCTTAACACAAAGAAACATTGTTAATAAAATAAGACTAAAAAAGGAAATCACATCCTTTAATAATATTGAAATAAATAAACCGGGATAAGGTAAAATCACACAAACTGGGGGCTCAACCGAGATTTCTGGCCCAAGACAATAAGTGAAATTTGTGTGTGTGTGTGAAGTTCGTAAGTGAACAGAAAATTGTAAAAATTGCATGCATTAACGTGTAATATATATACAAATTCAAGGTTGTTGGCGAACGAATTTCACAAGAAGCAACCACTACAAGTTCAAAAATAGTGAAAGTTGGTGTGACTGTACGAGAGGCGACGAGTGGACGGTGAGACGGTGAGGACGACGCAAGAAGAGCGTCACTAAGAATTTTGGCGCCGTTTAGGCAAAAAGTCGGCGACTGAAGTTGAGAGCGGCACGAGAACGGTGGTGACTCGAGAGGAAAAGAGAGAGCAGACAGCAGACACGAAGTTGATGAGAACTAGTGTTTACTGTGGAAGCAGACAGCGGACACGAAGTTGATGATAATTAGTGTCCACTGTGGAAGCAGACAGACGGAGAGAGCAGACAGCAGACACGAAGTTGATGATAACCAGTGTTTACTGTGGAAGCAGACAGCGGACACGAAGTTGATGATAATTAGTGTCCACTGTGGAAGCAGACAGACGGAGAGAGCAGACAGCAGACACGAAGTTGATGATAACCAGTGTTTACTGTGGAAGCAGACAGCGGACACGAAGTTGATGATAACCAGTGTTCACTGTGGAAGCAGACAGACGGAGACAGCAGACAGCGGGCACGAAGTTGATGATAACCAGTGTTCACTGTGGAAGCAGACAGACAGAGAGAGCAGACAGCAGACTCAAAGTTGATGATAACCAGTGTTTACTGTGGAAGCAGACAGTGGAGAGAGCAGACAGAGAGCACGAAGTTGATGATAATTAGTGTTCACTGTGGAAGCGGAAACCAAAAGAGTGCGGACAACACAAACCGTTACAAGAAGCAGACGGAGAGAGCAGACAGCGGGCACGAAGTTGATGATAACCAGTGTTCACTGTGGAAGCAGACAGACAGAGAGAGCAGACAGCGGGCACGAAGTTGATGATAACCAGTGTTTACTATGGAAACAGACAGACGGAGAGTGCAGACAGAGAGCACAAAGTTGATGATAACTGGTGTTCACTGTGGAAGCGGAAAACCAACAAGTCCAAACGAGAAGGCAGCAGACACGAAGTTGAGATAATTGGTGTGGAAGCAGACAAAGAGAGCGGACAACACAAGCCGTTACAAGAAGCAGACGACGACGACAAATCCAAACGAGAAGCCAGCAGACACGAAGTTGAGATAGTTGGTGTGGAAGCACACAAACAGAGACCAAGAGAACGACTGGCTGTGGAAAACAGCCGAGTGAGTAGCGACAGCAGAGTGAGTGGCAACAGAGAGCGAACCGAACATCTGAGTGAGTTGCTACAGCGATATTGAGTGGTTTCATAGAGCAGGACGACTATAGTTGGGTGAGCTGTTTAATTATTGTCTTGAGTGTGAGTTACTTTACTTGCACGACGAAACCAGACCGGTGGCAGAAATATTGACGAAATTAATGCGAGCTGCAGAGAGCACATTTCTAAGAATCGTCTGAATTTAACCATAACCTACCACAATTTGACCTACATTAACATAGTGTGTAAATTTTGCTAAATCGTAACAAATTTGATTGATTGATACTAACTATACATTAATATAGCAAACTTGTTAAGCATTATACCTGTAATTGTGTGAAATAGATCGAGGTGATATTCTAACTTTGCGTATTGAAGAGTCGCGCATTAAATTGAGAGAGTTAGGGCTAGAGACTACAGGCCTTAAAGCTGAGCTGCAATCGCGTCTACTCGCTCATTACGATCTAATAGAAACTGAAAATGACGGGCAGGAGGCAGATTTCGCCTCGGCTAGAACAATTCGAGAAGTCCCGAACACAGATGGGCAAAGGTCATGGTTCACACTAAAAGATGTGGAAGGAAGCGTTTCCGAGTTTTGCGGTTTAGGTTCGATTGATGTTGTACAATGGACTAGGGAGCTAGAAGAATGCGCTTTAACCGTACAGTGGAGTTGTAACTGACTGTGTATGCAAAACAATTGTTAAAGGGAGCTGCATTGTCGTTTATACGTAGTAAGAGAGATATTTGTAGTTGGGAGTCCCTGAAAGTAGCTTTGAAAAACGAATTCAGAGTGAAGGTTTCATCAGCCGAAGTTCATAGAAGACTAAGCAATCGTCAGTTGAAGAGAGGTGAGAATTTGTATGAGTTTTTGTATTCGTTAATGGAAATCGCAAAGCCGATCGATTTGGATGACGAAAGTTTAATAGAGTATTTCGTAGAAGGTATACCAGACATGAGAGCAAGTAAGGCATTATTGTATCAAGCCAGAACAGTGGATGCGTTAAATTTTAAATAGAGACGTACTTAAAATCCTATGATCCTAGGAAGTCGTCAAAGAAAACAACATTGGAGTCATTTTTCACAAGCAAGGTAGAGATAATAGAGAGAAGAGTTCGATAACAAAAGGTGATCGCAAATGTTTTAAGTGTGGTGATCCTTCACACATGATGAGAGACTGTAACAAGAAAACGTTTACTTGTTTTAAATGTGGCAAAACAGGCCATCGCTCATTTGAATGTAAGAGAAAAGATACCACCAAAGTTGAAAGTACAAATGTTGTAGATGACAAATTAGTAAAAGCATCAGGTAAATTTACTGATTCGGGTTTGGAGTTGAAAGAAGTAACTTATAAGTCGATTAAGTTCAACGGTCTAATTGATACAGGAGCAAATTTGAGTCTCATACGTAAAAGCGTGTTTGTCGAACTTGGAATTAAATCATTAACAGGATATTCGAAGAGCCTTACAGGTATTGGTGGAAGTCATGTGATGACCTTTGGTAGTTTTAGCATGAGTGTCAAGATAGATGGCATTGAGATGGAAGTCGAGTTTCATATCGTTCCTGATGAAGACATGGCATATGAGGCAATTTTGGGTAGAACCATATTAGATCACGTCGATTTGGTTGTTACAAAGAAAGGAACAAAGTTTGTGAGCATCAAGAGAAAAGAATCACTGTGTAACGCGAATAAATCTTGTGCTGAGTTGTTTAAGGAATTTGAAAGTATGTGTATGCACAGTGCAGAACAGAATAAAGTGGAAATCAAGAGTGACTTGTCGCATATCAGTGCAGAAATCGCTAGTGAAGTCAAGAAGTTGATCAAAAGTTACAAACCTATTAGAAATACAAACACTCCTATAGAAATGAAGATTGTACCAACGGATGAGATGCCAGTTTATCAGCATCCAAGGCGTCTAGCAGAGTCTGATCAGAAAATTGTTGATAGTACAGTACAAGAATGGTTGGAGGAGAAGATAATAAGGCCAAGTTTTTCCGAATATGCTTCGCCTGTTGTACTTGTAACAAAGAAGAATGGGAAAAAGCGTTTGTGCTGCGATTACAGAAAGCTAAATGAGAAAGTGGTCCGAGCCACAGATGGATACCGTATTAGAAAAACTTCAAAGTGCGTTAGTTTATACTACTCTAGATCTAACAAACGGGTTTTTCCATGTTCCTGTTGAGGAAAAATCTCAGAAGTACACAGCATTCGTAACTCAGAATGGTCATTATGAATTCCTATATCTACTATTCGGAATTTCCAACTCTCCAGCAGTTTTTACAAGATTTATAATGGCAGTAATGAGAGAATTAGTGAAGAATGGAGATGCAGTGGTGTATATGGACGATATAATTATACCAAGTGTTAAAGTGAATGATGGTCTAATTAAACTTAAAAGAGTGTTGAAGATAGCTGCGGAAAATGGGTTGAGAATAAACTGGGAGAAATGTCAGATTCTGCAGAGTAAGGTAAATTTTTTGGGATATATAGTTGAAAATGGAAGTATTAAGCCAAGTAGGGAGAAGACTGATGCCGTTTCAAGATTCCCGATACCACATGATAAGAAGTCAGTTCAAAGATTTTTGGGATTAACATCGTATTTCCGTAGATTTATCGAAGGATACGCAGTAACAGCTAAGCCCTTGACTGACATTTTGCGAAAAGACAACAAGTTTGCGTTTAAAGAATTGCAAATGGTAGCGTTTGAACAACTGAAGTTAGCATTGATAAAAGGTCCCGTTTTGAAGTTATACAATCCTAAGCTAGAGACTGAGATTCACACCGATGCCTCGAAACATGGTTTCGGAGCTGCGCTTTTACAGAAAGATTCAGAAGATGGTTTATTTCATCCGGTACAATATATGAGTCGGAAAACTAAACCTTGCGAAGAGAAGTATGATTCGTATGAACTTGAGGTTTTAGCAGTTATTGGAGAATTAATAAAGTGGCGTGTATATGTGCTAGGATTGAGATTTAAGATTGTTACAGATTGTAATGCGTTCACGATGACAATGAAAAAGAAAGAGGTTCCGTTACGTGTAGCACGTTGGGCAATGTACCTACAAGATTTCGATTATCAGATCGAACATCGTTCAGGTTCAAAGATGCGGCATGTGGATGCTTTGAGCCGTTTATCTTGTTTTCTGCTAACTGACACCATTGAAGTAGGCGAAGGCAAGGTTTGACTTAAAGTGATCTATTGGGGCCGCAAGCCCGGTATTTATAGGAGAACATTTACATTGGTCTTATGGCTAGTGTCCTTAACGGTACTTAAAGCTAGACATTATGCTTAAGTTCTAATTACTTATAATCTATCCCTAAAAGTATGTGGCCTAATCCTATCCCTAAAAATATACTACACCTTCTTTTTTCAAAAAGAAAAATTTATATTTTTCCTATATCCTTTTTATATTATTTTTATTCTATCTAAATGTACTGTTTGCTTTTTGTTTTTATCATCAGTTATTACTATATCATTGTTAGGACCTATGCTCTGTATTTTATATTTGCCTGTGTATTTGTTTTTTAATTTATGTCCTGTATCATTTTTTAAAAGTATTTCTTGTCCTTCAGTTAGCGATACTTTTTTTGTGTTTTTATCATATGTTTCTTTTTGTAATGCTTTAAATTTTTCGATAAGCAGTTTCGCTCTATTTTGTGCTATTTGTAGTTTCAATTTTATTTCTTTATTGAAGTCAATGTTCTAGATGGGATCTACAGTGTCAAATGAAAAAGGGACAGTTTTAAGATGTTTCGCAAAGACTAGTTCAAAAGGTGAATAACCATGTACGGTGGATGGAGTGGTGTTAAAGCAATATGTGAAGTATGCTAGATATTCATCCCAATCGTCTTTTTTTATGGATATATATTAGACAGCTGCATGACTTCATTCACTTAATAAGTAAAATAGAGTATACTCGGATAGAATTGAATAGAGTGAGTGACAGACGCACAATGAGTGAGTGTGTATGAGTATTAGTATATTTTGGTACTCATACAAAGCAAATTGAATGACACTGAGTACTGACTGAGTACTCAGTAAGACGGAGTGTCAAATTTGACACATCTAAAAACATTAGAGTTATCCAAGTATCAGGGTACATATTTTGTGTATTTATTTTCTTTGCATCGTTAAAACACAGCAGACGCAAAAATGGAAGGAGGAAAAAATACCCAAAGTGAGAAAGTATGTAATTTAAAGCGTATTTTGTTGTTTTTTTTTTCGTTTGTTTTGTTATTGCTGTAGTCAAATATTGCATATATCTTTCTGCTTAGCTTGTGACCTGTCCATAAATGTTTTTTGAGTAATTTCTTTCAGATTTAATTTAGTTCAATTAAAATATACAGGTTGTTAAAAGAGGGCCGAGCACAAGAGAGATCCTTGCACAGGAAATAAAGGAGAATCTGCATTCTGGATTGTATAGCTTAATAGAAAAGAGGGGTCGAAGCGAAGTGTGGCAATTTTTCTCAAGAATAAAAAATGAAAATGGAGATGAGCTAGTTAAACTTGTAGCCTGCAAGATGTGTTTGTCAGTCTTGAAATTCACAGGTAGCACTTCAAATTTAACGAAGCATAAATGCTACATAGTCAATGCCAGCAAAACTCAAAAATCTTCCCCGGTTGATGTGAGTTCAGAAACTAAACAGGAAGGCGTAGCTGTTGCCACTGAATGGGTTGTCAAGAACTGCCGCCAATTAAAAATTATTGCAGATTCCGGACTAAACAAATTTGCATCATTTTTAATTAATGTTGGTGCAACTTATGGTCCAAATATAGACGTGGATAAATTGTTACCACATCCAACAACAGTTTCCCGGAACATAGCAGCGATATTTGACTCGCACTTTGTTCCAATAAAAGAGGAAATTGTTAAATACAAAGTTTTTGGATACGCAATCACTAGCGATATATGGACAGATAACTTTTTAAAAGATTCATATTTATCGTGCACTGTGCATTATGTAAAGGAAGGAGTACATGTTGACAGACTCATGGCCATGAAATCAATGAAAGGAATGTCCTGCACAGGTGTGTTAACTTAATGAACGAGTGTACATGATTTTAATAAATTTTTCCATAACTAGGTGCAAATATTCGGGCAAAAATAGGCGATATCTTAAAAAACTTTGAATGTGAACTTGAATTGGACAACCCCGTAATCGTTACAGACCGTGGGTCAAATATGGTAAAAGCTTTCCACGATTTGCAAAAAATTCATTGCGTCAACCATCTCCTCAATAATGCTGTTGAAAAAGGTATTAATGCCGTACCTGAGCTGGGCTATATGGCCAAAGAATTCATCTTTGGGATTTACGCTGAAAAGTTTTTGCCCCACTCGTTGGAACACAGTTTACTACCTGCTTAAATCAGTTGAAATTAATTGGATAGAACTGACAACAATATTAAAAGATAAGAACCAGACCAATAGAATCGAAGGTATTAACGTCAACCACTTAGGTTCCGTTGTTCAAATTCTAAAAGAGTTCGAAACCGTCTCAAAAAAATTGGAGGCAACCAAAAGTCCAACAACACATTTAATTATTCCAAATTTAAACAAATTAAAGAAAATCTGTCTGTCCGATTCCAATGATATTGTAATTATTCAAGCTCTGAAGTCCGCATTGTATACTCAAATTTTATCGACAATTGAACCAAATTTATCAAAATATCACAAAATAGCCCTATTTCTATTTCCACCCACAAACAAATTGGTACAATTTTCTCCGCATGAAAAGGAAACCGTAATAGACGAGTGCAAACTAATTATGGAACGTTTTTTAAAAAACAGTGGGTCTAACACTTTACAAATACCAATAGCAAATGACGAATTTGCTGATTTTGTAGAGGTTCAACAAGTTGACCCGAATAATAACCAAATTGACCAAGAAATAAAAGGGTACTCCAATATAAATGTACCGTACAGCACAAATTTCGATGCACTGGCTTGGTGGGACATGCACCAAAAATTTTTTCCTTTATTGCACAAAGCAAGTTGCAATATTTTTTGTATACCGGCAAGCAGCGCGGCGTCTGAAAGAACCTTTTCAAACGCAAGAAATTTAATTACTGAAAAACGCTGCTTAATTGCTGCAAATGCAGATAATATTAACAAAATAATGTTCTTGAACTCAAACTTGAATTAAATGTAGTATATATGTAAATAAGTATATGAAATGAATATTAAAATGTAATCTATCTATGTATTTGCTTTCGTTTTTAGGGGTTTTGAAGTACAGATTCTGTACCCACTACAAAAAAACAACAAAAATGCTGTGTCGGCACCTGTCATTCGGATACATTCGAAACATACTTACTTATACTCACTTATACTCTCTGTTTTAACATTGTACGGCCGAGTATAAAGCAAGCCTATCCACTCACTCATACTTATTCCGTTTTGCACTCATATTCACTCAACTCAATTTGAGAGTAGTATATCCGAATGTCACTTTTTTGACATTCATGCAGTCTAATACATATATATGACCTGATGTACTCATTGAAAGTTCTATGGCTTCATTCTACTGTTCCAAGAGTTTGATGATGGTGCGCCGTGGAGTTAATTTTAGTTATGTTAAAATTTTTGCAAAGTTCTATTAGTATTGAATTCATATATTCTGTTCCCATGTCTGTTAGAATTGTTTTCACTGAGCCGTAAATTAAAATGAATTTTTCAAATATTGCCTTTGCAACTGCCTTTGCACTTTTGTTTGGTATTGGTATTGATATGAGATATTTGGACAGATCGCAGATAATAGTAACTGCGTATTCATTACCGTTCATTGTTTTTGGTAATGGTCCAATTGTATCTATTATTATTGTGTCAAAAGTGGTTGCAGGGGTTGGTGTTATGATCAATGGGGAGTGGTTGTGTCTGGTTACTTTGGCTAGTTTGCACTTTTCGCAATTTTTGATGTATGTTGCAACATACCGAGACATATTTTTATGATATTTATTTAATGTATTTCTTATTTCTTCTTTATTTGTTATTGCTTTTACTTGAGGTAGGACTGCTATTTCTAAATGTTTTAATGTGTCTTTTCCTTTTTGTTTTAGTTCATTAGGTTTAAGTGACCTAAATAGTTTTTCTGACATGTCTATCTTCAGTTTATAGATTTTTTGAGCACCGGCTTCTTTTTCAAGCCTTGGAAGGAATCGATCTAGATCTATTCTTCCACTAATGATCAAATCGCCTATATTGAAGGAGAGTAATTTTTCTTTATTTTTGGTAATAAAACATTTGCATTTTTTGAATTTAATTTGCGCGTATTTTTTGGCTTCGTTAGGATTTATTATTTCATATATTCTTGGTGTTTCTATTCTGTTATTGTTAATTTTGTTTTCCTTATGTATTAATTTTTTTGTTTCTGATATTGTTGCTACTTTAAGTATTTTATTAGTTTCTATGTTTTTTATATTTTATAAAGCATTAATATAATAATTTAATAATTTAATAATTTATTAATATTTATTGTTTTCTCTCAGTTTTTAATTGTGCTTAGTTTTTTTACGCTTTCACTGGTGTTGTTCGCTTGACACCCTTGTGTTTTATTTCCATAATTCGCCAAATTAAATAGTTTAAACAGTTTTTCTGTTTCGTGATTAGTGTTTGGTGCATTTAATTTTTTTTTCTTTTTGTTTTTTCTCTCTCGTCATTGCTTCTGCAGTTGCTCCCCTCATCGCCCCCATCATACCATCAGTGCTAGTGGCTTTGTTGTTCTATCTGCTTTGTGCTTGTGCACAGCTTC
Organism: Drosophila willistoni; assembly: GCF_018902025.1. NCBI lineage: Eukaryota > Metazoa > Arthropoda > Insecta > Diptera > Drosophilidae > Drosophila > Drosophila willistoni. The sequence continues at coordinate 5,053,085 of NW_025814459.1, read as the reverse complement.
TCTCCCGCGTAATCACTTTTGTAAGGCCGCCTCTCAAAGCTCGGCTTATAACTGTTCTTGCACTCTCTCTTGTGCTGTGCACTCTAGCTGTTCTCTTTGATTTTTTTTGTAATTATTGATTTCTTATCGATAATTATCTTTGTGCTGTGTATTTAAATTTTTCTATTTATTCTTATATATATAAATTTATTAATTTTTTTTTTTTGCCTTGTGTTTCTTTTGGCTTTATAATGGCTTATTGTCTACCTACTTGCAAGCATTCTGATCGTTTTGATGATCAGTATAGAGCAATATCGTGTTGGCTTTGCGATAATCTTATTCACTTAAAATGTGCTGGCCTCAATGGCCGCGACTACGACAAATTTTTTGGTTTGTCTGTGTCAAAGCCTGAGCTTGGCTTAATGCGCTGGACTTGCCCATCTTGTGCCAGCCAGCAGCTTGATTTTAGCTGTATGTACAGAGATCTTCGTTTAAAGTTTCTTTCTTTAAACAAACTGGCCAAACAGCTGTCTAACGAGTGTGACTCTAGCGTATATTTATTGTCGCAATTCGAGTTTGTTCCACCTTCTGAGAAGTCGCCCAAGAAATGTACCCTTGAGTTGCCTCGCAAGCAGTCGCCAGCACTCTCTATTACATCGTCTCCCATTTTACTTTCGCCTACACCATCTTCTTGTCCCTCTTTATGCTCTTCTTTTCAGATTGAAGTACCCATTACAAGCCCTGGTGTACCTCATTCTATCCCTCACGGGAACTCTGATCAATCACAGGATCATGCTAGCTCTCAATCACTTGCGGATCCCAATGCTCCTCCGCCTCCACTAACTGTAGTGCCTCATCGTAAACAATTATTTATCTCTAGGCTTGCTCCTGATACTTCTGAGTCGTCTGTGGCAGCTTACATTAGTAATATATGCCCTGCTAAAGTTTTAATTCAAAAGTTTAAGTTTTCTAGGCCTCGCGAAATCTCCTCTTTTAAAGTACAGTACCTAATGAGTATTTCTCAGCTATGGTTGACACTAATTTCTGGCCAGAGGGCCTAGTTGTACACGAGTTTGCGCCGAATAAGCGCTCCCGTCCGTTGCCTGTCCACCTTCCTAATTTATCTTCTGCTTCAAAAAACTAATAACGTCTAGTCTTTGCATCCATTATCAAAATGTAAGAGGACTTCTTACCAAGCTCTCGAACCTGTTCTGTGATAGCCAAACCTTTTCGGCTGACATATTAGCTTTCTCTGAAACTTGGCTTAACTCCTCTGTTTTGGATAATGAAATTCTTTCTAATAATTTTATTTCTTATAGGCTTGATCGTGTTGGTCGTCATGGCGGTGGAGTACTTATTGCTGTCAACTCGAATCTGTGTTCAAGTGTTGTGCCGATTGATCTGCCCTTAGGTGTTGAGTTTATTTGCGTCGAAATTACATGTTCCAACTTTAGCTTATATATTTCTTGTTCATATATTCCTCCAGCTTCTGATATAACGACCAATATGCATCATGCTGATGCTTTGCAAACTATTTTTAATCGTCTTAAAGATCCCGATTTCCTTATAGTTTTAGGTGATTTCAACTTGCCTAATATTTCTTGGCTTGTTGATGATAATCTATCTTTCTTAATTCCTTCATCTCAACATGTTTTTCTTGATAGCCTACTTGAATGTCCGCTATATCAGTTGAATTCTTTCCTTAACTCTTCTAAAAGAATCCTTGATCTTGTTTTTGTTTCTGATCCCACTGTTAGTGCTGTATCCCGAACACAGCCCCTAGTGAAACCTGAAGATCCCTATCACCCTACCATTGAACTTACTATTTCTTACAATTGCGTTACTAATTCATTTAATAACATGGCAAATTCTCGTCGTAGATAGCCTTATTTTCTCTTTTGATTGGTCATTTCTATTTGAGTGTTGCGATATAGATCGTGCAGTGAAGTTTTTCTACTCTGCTCTTAATTCTCTAATTGATAAATGCGTTCCTTATGTGAATGTCTTTACCGTCTCCAGCGCGCCAGTCTGGTTCACACGTAGGCTCTCTAATCTCCGTAACATTAAATCGAGATATTTTAAAAGATTTAAAAAAACTGGTTCGCGTCTTGACTATGCAAATTACTGTATAGCCAAATATCAATTTTTTCTTTTAAACACTCAATGCTACAATAATTATATCGTTCGCTGTAAGGTTGAATTTTATAAGAACCCCAAAAGATTTTATAACTTTGTTAATTCCAAAAGACGCTCTAATGTACTACCTTCCAACTTCAGACTTAATGACCAGACTGCTAATAATGATTCAGATATTGCAGATCTGTTTGCTAAATTCTTTCAGTCGACTTATTCTACTACTGTTTCGGAACCCACACCCTATCCCTTTTCAATCCCACATTTAAATTGTATGTTTTTTCCTAGTATTACTGAAGACTGTATTGTCTCTAGCTTGTCATCTGTGACGTCTTCCTTCGTTCCCGGTCCTGATAGTATACCTAGTTGCATCCTTTAAATGTGTTCGAATTCCCTATCTAAGCCTTTGTCCCGAGTTATTTTTTATATCGAGTGAGTCTTGTACCCTTCCCGATATTTGGAAGGAGTCTTTTATTATTCCGCTTTTTAAAAAGGGTAGCAAATCGGATGTTTCTAACTACCGTGGCATTGCCAAACTTTCGGCAATACCAAAGCTGTTTGAGAAAATTATTACGTCTTCCCTTCAACACCTATCCAGATCCACTATTTCTCCTTGTCAGCAAGGATTCATGAAAGGTCGTTCGTCGCTTACTAACCTTTTAGAATTGACTACCCTTGTACACCATGGCTTCCGTAAAAAGTGTCAAACTGATGTTATTTATACTGACTTTAGTAATGCTTTCGATACGGTTGATCATTCTATGCTTCTCGCGAAACTTAACATAATGGGTTTTTCCCCAAAACTGTTGGCTTGGTTAAAGTCGTATCTTATTGGCAGAACCCAAAAGGTGTCTTTTCGTTCCTCGATATCTAAAACTGTTCGAGTTACGTCAGGTGTACCCCAAGGCAGTCATCTGGGCCCCCATTTACACTGTTTATAAATGATTTGCCTTTGGCCTTGGCTCAATCACGCGTGCTCATGTTTGCGGATGACGTCAAGATTTGTTATTCCTATAATGATCTGCCTTTCCAACAGTACTTGCAATCAGATCTCGATGCGTTCTGTGATTGGTGCCACGTTAATAAATTACACCTTAATGCCTCTAAGTGTTCTTTTATGACTTTCAGTCGTTTGTCTCTGTTCCTAGCTCATTACTCTGTTAAGTCTGTTATGTTAGATTGTGTACCATCGTTCAAAGACTTAGGCGTGATGTTTGACGAAAAACTTTCATTTAATGTTCATATTTCTTCTATTGTCAATAGAACATGCAGCCTTCTTGGCTTCATTAAACGTTGGGCCAAAGAATTTGATGATCCCTATGTAACATAGGTTTTATACACTTCGTTAGTTCGCCCTACTCTAGAATATTGCTCGCCAGTGTGGAATCCGCAATATGATGTTCACCAGCGTAGTATTGAATCGGTACAGAAGCAATTCCTTAAGTTTGCGTTACGCGGTCTTAATTGGGACCCGAGTCTTCGCCTACCTTCTTATTCTAGCAGACTTCTTCTTATTAATCTTCCTTCACTTTACAACCGTACTACTCACTTCTACTAATTTACTAGATACGCTATATTTTTGTGTTCCCTCACATCGGACCAGAAACTTTTTTCCTATTGAGCTTAGTAGATGTCTGACTAACTACTCTCTTCACGAACCTTTTCGTGTTCTTTGCCAATCTTTTAACAACCTTTCTCACCTTATTTCTCCTCATCTTTCTGTCACTTCTCTTCGCGCTATACTTTTTAATCATCTACAGCGAAACCAATAATAATATTCTGGACTTGGATTGGTTGCAACTCATCCCTGACCACATTGGCTGTGAATCGGGGCATAGCTGGCACCTTATGCTAATAAAACACCTCCACCGGGTCGGGGATGTTTAGTTGTGTATATAGCTAAGCTATCTTTTTCAATTAATTACTATCTGTCTTTAGCTTAAGCTTTTTCGTCGACTGCTGTGTTAGTTGACGTAAATAAATAAATAAATAAATAAATAACAATAGAAATACCAAAACTAATTATCCTTCTAAAACACAACAAAATAATAATGTCAGATTTACAAATGTAGAAGAAAATTCGGAAAATTCCGAAAGTCCTCTGGTGTAAAAAATCGAACAAATAAAATATATAGTTTAAATTGCAACCTTAATAGCTACCTAACTTTAAACTTTGACGATGTAGGGACAATAAAATTACTATTAGACACAGGAGTACATCAGCTCACTAATAAAACAAAAAATATTAAGAAAAGACAATACAGTTGACATACAACGACGGACAAAACTTAGTGGAATAGGCAAAGACGTCCTATTTATAATAGGTGAAACCAAACTAAAGATCAGCAACCTCTCAACGGTACACACCTTCCAAGTAATAGAAAATGATTTCCCCATCCCATGTGACGGAATCCTGGGGCTTGACTTTATAAAATTCAATTATCAAATTCAATTGCACACTCAATTATTCCACCAACAAATTGATAATAAATCCATATAAATCAAGATATAAAATTATAATCAATATAGGGATCAGTCAAAACACACATGTATCCCATATCCCACCTAGAACAGAACAAATTGTACGCAATACAATATCCTCAAACAATAATAACATCTTTATCCCTAATCAAGAGTTACACCCGGGGGTATTCGTCGCAAACACTATTGCTTCTAAGACTAACCCATATGTACGCATATTAAATACTAACAACACAGACGTTCCTTTATATGGATGATCTAATTATAATTGGGTGCTCTGAAAGTCACATGATCAGAAACTTAAGGGATGTTCTTGAAACCTGCCGAAAATATAACTTAAAATTGCACCCTGACAAATGCTCTTTCTTCAGACATGAAGTTACTTTTCTAGGACACAAATGCACAAGTAAAGGAATTTTACCAGACGAAAGCAAGTTCAAAACGATTCAACATTACCCGACTCCCAAGAATGGCAACGAAGCCAAAAGATTTGTAGCATTGTAACGATCCTTTTTCGTCCTTCGGGATATTTACAATTATCTCTTGGGCTAGGTTCGGCACAACAAAATTTATTTTGTGCCCCGGTGAAATTAGAACAGGTTTGTTTATTGATTTGTTTTGGTGGTATGTTTATTTACGATTGTTTATGGGCTTGGTTGGATATGACAAGTTTCCTTTAGAGGAGTCCCGACCTCTTTCCTGGAATTTCGGTAACAGGATATATCCTTGTACCTTCCAATATGCTGGGAATTGTCCTGGAGCAGTTTGACCTTACTCGATTCTTGCATAAACACGGTGTCTTACTCCTATTCCAAGGACTTGCTGGTTACAGGATAATTTGAGAGGTTACTCGTAAGGCCGTCTCAAATTACTCTGACTTTTCTTGATCCTTTCACTTGTTTGTTTCACTAGTCTGAGCTTTTAAGGTTACTCGTAAGGCCTTAAAAACTCCCTTGATTGATCATGACTTGTAGACTTGAGTCAATTAGTTCCACGTCTAAACTAAGACTGCCTTCTAAACTAAGACTGCCTTCTAAACTAAGACTGCCGGCTCTGTCGAGCGTGGTCCCTTAAATATATCCCGAGATGCCCATAGGGCGCTGGCTGCGGCGTCGTGCTGTTGGCAGCGGCGTTGGGATCGTGTCAGAAGTGGGTCGCCTCTTCCGGCGAATTCTGCTTACCGGCAATATTCAAAGAATGGCTAGGCTAAAAAGTGCGGCGTTGGGATCGTGTCAGAAGTGGGTCGCCTCTTCCGGCGAATTCTGCTTACCGGCAATATTCAAAGAATGGCTAGGCTAAAAAAAATGCTATGGGTCGCGATGCACGCGTGCTGTGTGCACTCGTTTAATTTCCCCTGCAATGCACTTTCATACGTATATCGTATCTATCAGATAGAGGGCTTCCCCATCGTTCATCCCTCCCCTTCGGTTCGTATATTCCCCTACGCAATCCACAAACCATTATCGTTTCATATAATGCATGCATGCCCCCCACGCATCTTCCCGCTTGTACGAAATTGCCAGCGGTCGCATGTGGTTCGATCGAAATCATGGGATCGAGCCATGTTGGACTTGGTTGCCCATCGCATGTGTGTGTATATCGGTTTCTTGCATTATGCTTCCCACGCATCTTCCCGCTTGTACGAAATCACCGGCGGTTGCGTGTGGTTCGACTGGCCACGTTTGATCGTATGCTACTTATATTGAATCGGTTCGATCCATCAGCAGCGGGTTCGGTCGTATATCGTACGTTTGGTTTGTGTCTCGGCTGTATCTTGTATCTGGTGCATCCTTTGCACCGCTTGATTGTGTTGTTGCTGGCTTGTTGTGTGGGATATTATAGTTAATTATAATGTTCCTCACACTCCCCCCCTTCTTCGGGAGTGATTTGCCCTCCCCTGTCCCTTGTACCTTGTGTTTGTTTTCTGTATGTGTATTGCTTTCTCGCTGCCATGTCATCAGAGTCGTCCTTACTCATTGTTCATCTAGTTTCTTGCCATCTGTTTGTTCACATATTTGTTGTTTCATCTGGCTGATGTGTGCTTGCCTGGTTTTTCCTGTTTCTTTGTGCCGTAATTTACATATAACTGGAGACAAAAATCCTGTCACTTCATATGGGCCTCCAAATCTTGGTGCCAATTTTGCTGCAAATCCTTCGGCCGCATTCGAGAGATGGTGTTCTTTTGCCCATACTGTGGTTCCAATTGTTGGTCTCCACTCTCTCCTCCTTAGGTTATAGTGACGTGCCTGATCTTGTGCCGCCGTCTCCAGATTACGTCTTATTAGCTCGTTCAGCTCTTGCACTTGTTTTGCCTTCGACTCTGGTGGTACGCTTTGCTTTCCTGTGCCTGTCGTGACACTATCGTATATCGCGCCTGGCATTCTAGGTTCACGTCCTTGTATCACATATGCTGGCGTAAATCCAGTTGACTCTGATTGACTAGTATTTACAGCCAGTGTTATTTCCGGCCAGCTCTCATCCCAATTCCGTTGATTTTCACCGGTAAACTGAGCAATCATTGTTTTCACTGTTCTGTTTGCCCTTTCGGTTGGGTTTTCTTGTGGTGTGTATGGTGCTGTAAATTGGTGTTGGCATCCCCATTCCTCTAGCATTTTCTTAAATGTTCTGCTAGTAAATTGTACCCCATTGTCAGTTATTACCACTTTAGGTACTCCAAATCTCGACAGAATTCTTTCCCTAAAGGCCTTGATTAGATTCTCCGCGGTTGCCTTTCGCATGGGTATTAGTTCTGTTCATTTTGAAAATCGGTCAATGATTACTAGTAACATTGAGTTTCCATGTTTCGACCGTGGTAAAGGTCCGACGAAATCAGCGCAAACGGTGGCCCATGGTTCATCCGGTATTTGCGTCAGCATTTTCCCTGCTGCTTGCTGTTGGTTGGGTTTGTATTGTTGACACGTTGTACACTTTCCCACGAATTTTTTGATATCTCGTTGCATTCCTGGCCAATAATATCTTGACGCAGTTCTAGCAATCGTTCGCCTGTTTCCTGTATGCCCTGCCGTTATGGAAGTGTGGTTTTCTTCCATCACTTGGTTCCGTAGTGTCTTGGGCACACACAATTTCCATGATATTACTTCTTCTTGGCCTGCTCTATGCGGAATATTCCTGTACACCTGGCTGTTTTCTACCATGTAATCTGGATATTTCTGTGGTTGTTGTTGTATTTTCTTTATTATATCTTGGATCCACTCACATTCTTTGTTTGCTTGTCGTAATCGGGCGCCATTGTCTACTATTCTTTTGCACCCTTCCATCGGTTGTCTTGATAGTGCATCGGCGACAATGTTTAATTTACCCTTTCGATATGCTATTTCGAAATCGTATTGTTGTAATTCCAGTGCCCATCGAGCTATGCGGCCCGTGGGGCTCTCTATACTATTCAACCACTTCAACGCCATGTGGTCTGTCACCACCTTAAATCGGTATCCCTCGAGATATGGTCTCAGCTTGCGTACTGCCCACACTATTGCTAGGCATTCCTTTTCTGTTGCCGAATAGTTCTTCTCCGCTTGATTCAACTCTCTCGACAGATATGAAACCACTCTTTCCCCCTCCTCGGTGTTTTGTACTAGTATGGCCCCTAATCCTATGTTGCTTGCATCTGTCTGGAGTACGAACATTTTTGTGAAGTCTGGGCATGCCAATACTGAGTCACTCGTGAGTTTTTCCTTCACCGATTCGAATGCTGCCTGATGCTCTTCACTCCAATGCCATTTGGTTTTTTTCTTGAGCAGTGCGTTTAACGGGTGTGTTATCATAGCAAAATTTGGTACGAATCGTCTGTACCACGAAGCCACTCCTAGATATTGCCGTAATTCTTTTGTGCACGTGGGCGGCTTCAATTGAGCTATTGCTGCCACCTTGTCTGGGTCCGTTGCAATACCGTTTTCTGTTACCAAGTGGCCTAGAAACTTTAGCTCTTGTCTAAAGAATTGGCACTTTTCAGCATTTATTCTTAAGTTTGCTTCTTTCAATCTCCTGAACACTTCTTGCAGGTGGTCCATGTGTTCTTTGATTGTTTTGCTTACTACTACTATGTCATCTTGGTAGGCGAACGCGTTTGGTATCATTTCTGGGCCAATGACTTGGTCCAGAGCCCGTTGGAACGTTGCTGATGCGGAGTGTAACCCGAATGGCATCACTTTCCATTGGAATAAACCTTTCCCTGGGACTGTGAATGCTGTCATTGGCCTGCTGTTTTCTTCCAACGGAATTTGCCAATAGCCGTCCTTCAGGTCTAGGCTGCTTATAAATTTCGCTTCACGTAGTTGGTTTAAGATGTAATCGATGCGGGGCATTGGGTAGGCATCTTTTATAGATTTTGCGTTAATCTGTCTAAAATCTACGCATAATCTCCATTTGCCCGTCTGCTTCTTTTTCACCATCACTATGGGTGAGCTATATGGGCTTTGTGATGGTTCGATGCATCCCATTGTCAACAGTTCATCGACCTTTGTGTTGATTTCTCCCTGTATTTTTGGATTTTTTGGGTAATACCTTTGTTTTATTGGTATATCATCCTTCATTGTGATCCTGTGTATCCCTACTTTTGATGATCCCTTGATTTTCTCCAATTCCATCAGTTCGTGGTCTAGAAACCTTTGTATTTCTGTTTGCTCTTCCTTCTGTGTCACCACGATCGATATGCGTTCGGTCATCCTGTCCTGCATCCTCTTCACCGTTGGAATTTTTATCCTGTGGCCTCCGCATGCTATTTCGGTATTCATCAGCCTTAAGAAATTCCATCCTAAGATTATAGCATCCATTCCGTCTGGCATGATGAGAAATGTTATGTTCATTTCTTTGTTTCCGAATCGAACGTATCCTGTCCATTGCTCGTTGATGTCTCTCACCTTCCCGTCCGCCATGTATACTTGCTTGTTCGTGGTCTCTCGGTCTCCTTTCTTTTCCACCGTTTCCAACATTTGTTTGCTGATAAAACTGCTCGTGGCTCCGGAGTCAATTGTCGCTTTTATCTGGACTCCTGCTACTTCGATAATTGCTGACAATTGATCCTCTTCCTCTATTAGTTGGCCTATTAGTGGTGAGGAGCTTGTTGGCTGGGTCCCTGCTCGCCCCTGATAGGCTGGAACCGCCTTTCGTTTCCCGAACTCCAACAACACTCTTTTGTTCTTTTCCCAATCCTTCCACACTGCCAACAGAAATTGAGTCTCTGATTGTTGCACTCCCTTGCCCAGTGTCCGGCTCCCCCGCATCTGCGGCATGCCTGGTTTGGGTTCAAGACTTTTCCCTCTTGGATGTTTTTATTTTCTTGGGTTGGTCTTAAATTGTTCTCCATGCTGTTGTTTTGGCATCTTCGGCACTGTGTGACTGGTGGCCCGTAATTTCCTCCTCTATGGCTTGATTGGTTGTTGTGTGTTCTTTGAGCATTGTTTGGGCGATGGAAATCTGATCGTTCTTGTTCAAGCATCTCATGTTCTTCCGCCAACTGCATCAGCTCATCTAGGTTTCTGACTCTGTGCAGCCGAACGAATATCCTCAAATCTGGAGTGCAATTTTCTAATATAACCTCCAATTGCTCGTACTCTGGTATTTTAAGGGGTCTCATCATTGTTTGCATGTCGACCATATAGTCCTTGAAATACTCGTTTCTGTTTTGTTTGCGATTTTTCACTTGATCAGCCAATTTGTTGAAGAATCCTCTTGGCAGGAAGTATTTCTTGAAGCCCTCAACGAATTCCTTCCACGATCGCCACTGCTTATTGTTTGCGAGGTACCATTTGAGTGCTTTGTCTTTCAGTAGTTCTGGCATTGCTCTTGGGATCATGTCCAGCTCGATGCCATACATGTCTGCTGACCACTCGATTTGTTCTATAAATTCTAGCGGTCTGGAATTGCCATCGAATCTGAAAGTCCACTCCCTCACTTGTTTTGCCACCTTGGCGTATTCGGTGGTCCTGTTTGTTGTGTGCGGTGCCGCGTTCTTGGGGTCTATCGTTTGTCTCCTTAAGTCCCTCTTTGTGTCGGTGCCGTCTAATGCTCCTTCGCTTCCCCATCTTGGTGGTGCAAATGGAGGAATCGCTAGCGTAGCGATATTTATTTTTTTGAACTCCTCGGCCTCCTTGTTCTCACCATTCTCGCCTGACTGTGCTGCGCTTGTTTCTGGTTTTTGCTTGGACATTTTTGTGAACTTGAGTTCTAATCTTCTTATCTCCTCTCCCCACTCTGGATCAGACTCGTGGTTGTCTATCCATTCGCCGAGTTGTTTTCTCATCTTCTCTACCGTGCCGTTCATGTTGACTCCGATCCTTTGGCCTGTTTGTACCAGATCCTCCTTCTTCATGTGGTACATCCATCCTTTCCCCATTTTGATGTTTTCTTTTCAATTTTCAAACTTTTGTCTTGTTTAAAATTTCATCAGTATAGCACGTTGGGCGCCAGTTGTAACGATCCTTTTTCGTCCTTCGGGATATTTACAATTATCTCTTGGGCTAGGTTCGGCACAACAAAATTTATTTTGTGCCCCGGTGAAATTAGAACAGGTTTGTTTATTGATTTGTTTTGGTGGTATGTTTATTTACGATTGTTTATGGGCTTGGTTGGATATGACAAGTTTCCTTTAGAGGAGTCCCGACCTCTTTCCTGGAATTTCGGTAACAGGATATATCCTTGTACCTTCCAATATGCTGGGAATTGTCCTGGAGCAGTTTGACCTTACTCGATTCTTGCATAAACACGGTGTCTTACTCCTATTCCAAGGACTTGCTGGTTACAGGATAATTTGAGAGGTTACTCGTAAGGCCGTCTCAAATTACTCTGACTTTTCTTGATCCTTTCACTTGTTTGTTTCACTAGTCTGAGCTTTTAAGGTTACTCGTAAGGCCTTAAAAACTCCCTTGATTGATCATGACTTGTAGACTTGAGTCAATTAGTTCCACGTCTAAACTAAGACTGCCTTCTAAACTAAGACTGCCTTCTAAACTAAGACTGCCGGCTCTGTCGAGCGTGGTCCCTTAAATATATCCCGAGATGCCCATAGGGCGCTGGCTGCGGCGTCGTGCTGTTGGCAGCGGCGTTGGGATCGTGTCAGAAGTGGGTCGCCTCTTCCGGCGAATTCTGCTTACCGGCAATATTCAAAGAATGGCTAGGCTAAAAAGTGCGGCGTTGGGATCGTGTCAGAAGTGGGTCGCCTCTTCCGGAGAATTCTGCTTACCGGCAATATTCAAAGAATGGCTAGGCTAAAAAAAATGCTATGGGTCGCGATGCACGCGTGCTGTGTGCACTCGTTTAATTTCCCCTGCAATGCACTTTCATACGTATATCGTATCTATCAGATAGAGGGCTTCCCCATCGTTCATCCCTCCCCCTTCGGTTCGTATATTCCCCTACGCAATCCACAAACCATTATCGTTTCATATAATGCATGCATGCCCCCCACGCATCTTCCCGCTTGTACGAAATTGCCAGCGGTCGCATGTGGTTCGATCGAAATCATGGGATCGAGCCATGTTGGACTTGGTTGCCCATCGCATGTGTGTGTATATCGGTTTCTTGCATTATGCTTCCCACGCATCTTCCCGCTTGTACGAAATCACCGGCGGTTGCGTGTGGTTCGACTGGCCACGTTTGATCGTATGCTACTTATATTGAATCGGTTCGATCCATCAGCAGCGGGTTCGGTCGTATATCGTACGTTTGGTTTGTGTCTCGGCTGTATCTTGTATCTGGTGCATCCTTTGCACCGCTTGATTGTGTTGTTGCTGGCTTGTTGTGTGGGATATTATAGTTAATTATAATGTTCCTCACAGCATTCTGTAATTACTACCGTAGATTCATTCCAAACTTTGCATACCATGCACAATTTATCAATAGATTATCTAGGAAAAATGTATAATTTAGCTGGGATGCAAATTGTCAAGCAGCTTTTGAATACTTAAAAAACAAATTGTTAAGCCCGCAAATACTCCAATATCCAGATTTTAATAAAAAATTCTGTATCACAACTGATGCAAGCAACTGATGCAAGCAAGATCGCATGTGGAGCCGTCCTCAGCCAAGAATTTGATGGACTCCAATTACCCATATCATACGCATCTAAGGCATTTACAAAAGGCGAAAGCAATAAGTCAACAATCGAGCAAGAATTAACAGCAATACATTGGGCAATTCAATATTTCAAACCATACATATACGGAAAAAAATTCCTAATTAGAACTGACCATCAGCCATTAACATACCTATTTTCTCTAAAAAACCCATCGTCAAAGCTTACTAGAATAAGGCTAGATTTAGAAGAGTTCGATTTTACTATAGAATACATCAGGGGACAAGAAAATTTCGCAGCGGATGCTCTCTCCAGAATTGAATTTGAAAATTTATTTATTTATTTATTGATTTCGCTGTAGATGATTAAAAAGTATAGCGTGAAGAGAAGTGACAGAAAGATGAGGAGAAATAAGGTGAGAAAGGTTGTTAAAAGATTGGCAAAGAACACGAAAAGGTTCATGAAGAGAGTAGTTAGTCAGACATCTACTAAGGTGAATAGGAAAAAAGTTTCTGGTCCGATGTGAGGGAACACAAAAATATAGCGTATCTAGTAAATTAGTAGAAGTGACTTCGCCGTTGACTAGTTTATGGAGAAAGAGAATGCCAAAAACGAGCCAACGGTTGTAAAGTGAAGGAAGATTAATAAGAAGAAGTCTGCTAGAATAAGAAGGTAGGCGAAGACTCGGGTCCCAATTAAGACCGCGTAACGCAAACTTAAGGAATTGCTTCTGTACCGATTCAATACTACGCTGGTGAACATCATATTGCGGATTCCACACTGGCGAGCAATATTCTAGAGTAGGGCGAACTAACGAAGTGTATAAAACCTATGTTACATAGGGATCATCAAATTCTTTGGCCCAACGTTTAATGAAGCCAAGAAGGCTGCATGCTCTATTGACAATAGAAGAAATATGAACATTAAATGAAAGTTTTGAGTCAAACATCACGCCTAAGTCTTTGAACGATGGTAGACAATCTAACAGAACAGACTTAACAGAGTAATGAACGGAGACAAACGACTGAAAGTCATAAAAGCGCACTTAGAGGCATTAAGGTGTAATTTATTAACGTGACACCAATCACAGAACGCATCGAGATCTGATTGCAAGTATTGTTGGAAAGGCAGATCATTATAGGAATAACAAATCTTGAGGTCATCCGCAAACATGAGCACGCGTGAATGAGCCAAGGCCAAAGGCAAATCATTTATAAACAGTGTAAATAACAGGGGGCCCAAATGACTGCCTTGGGGTACACCTGACGTAACTCGAACAGTTTTAGATATCGAGGAACGAAAAGACACCTTTTGGGTTCTGCCAATAAGATACGACTTTAACCAAGCCAACAGTTTTGGGGAAAAACCCATTATGTTAAGTTTCGTGAGAAGCATAGAATGATCAACCGTATCGAAAGCCTTACTAAAGTCAGCATAAATAACATCAGTTTGACACTTTTTACAGAAGCCATGGTGTACAAGGGTAGTCAATTCTAAAAGGTTAGTAAGCGACGAACGACCTTTCATGAATCCATGCTGACAAGGAGAAATAGTGGATCTGGATAGGTGTTGAAGGGAAGACGTAATAATTTTCTCAAACAGCTTTGGTATTGCTAAAAGTTGGCAATGCCACGGTAGTTAGAAACATCCGATTTGCTACCCTTTTTAAAAAGCGGAATAATAAAAGACTCCTTCCAAATATCGGGAAAGGTACAAATCTCACTCGATATAAAGAATAACCGAGATAAAGGCTTAGATAGGGAATTCGAACACATTTTAAGGATGCAACTAGGTATAATTTCAGTACCGGGAACGAAGGAAGACGTCATAGATGACAAGCTAGAGACAATACAGTCTTCAGTAATACTAGGAAAAAACATACAATTTAAATGTGGGATTGAAAAGGGATAGGGTGTGGATTCCAAAACAGTAGTAGAATAAGTTATAATTTCTTCGATTATAATTATTACTATAGTTATTGTAATTCCTAGTATTGTTATAGTTAGTATTATCATTTGGGTTTCTATTTTGGTAATTATTATTATAATTTCTATTATTATTGTACGAGTTTCTTTGCTGTTTCAGGGTTTACGTTGTCTGTTATGAATGCGCGTTTCAATGATTTAGTGAGATTTTCTATTTCTGACATAAATAAACTTGCGTTCTTGCCATTTTGTTTTAAATTCATTAATCTTGCCTCTGCTACCTGAACTGTTTCACCCTTAATTTCTTTCTTTAATGTTTGGATGATGCCATTTATAGTGTTTTCTTTTGTAACTAGTAATCTAACGTCCCTGTTCGTGGGGGGGCGGAAGGATCCAAATGAAATACAAGGAGTTGGCGGGTGCCAATTTCTTCAGTTTGTGGTGAGCGAGTGGTGAATTAAAACGCACGAAAAACTTCGGTTAAATAAACGTAGGTTTTATTATTTATATAATATTCACAGGTAACCCGGCACACACGGAGATGGTTCGGGTTGAAAGTGATTAACAAATCGCAAATTAACAATTAAAGGAGATGAACGGGTGTTCGGGTGAAAATCTCGATTCGGAATAATGGCGATGCCCATTAGAAAAACCCAGTCACCCCTCCTGGTGTGACCGTAGATGCCGAGGATCAAAAAACCCTCCTCACTCTTCACTGCTCTTCGCCGCTCACTGCTGTTCACCCGGTGGCGTGAACATACCGCCCCCCTTGCAACATGTTGCAATTGCCACCCTGGACATATAACGGACGGGGGACGGCAACGTTCTGGAGCGCCTAGATCCCACAGGAGCCGGAGACGACCCATCCGAACACGGTGCTCTGGGCTGCGGGAGTACCGCTATGACCGGGCACACAGCCTGGTTGGATGACCTCCGGATAGAGGTCTGCCCCGAGTACCACGGACACCGACGCCGGCCGATAGAAATAGGGGTCGGCCAGGATCAGGGTGGCGAATTTCTCCCGAACCGGCGCCGCCACTTCCCGGATGGGAGTGCGGATGAGCAAGTCCTCTTCGACCCGGAATATAACGTTCCGTCGGAACGTCTCGTCGGACCTCGACTCGAGGACGGCCGTACAGGCTTGGTCGACCCCGACCTTGGTCACAGCTAACCCCAGGGACCGGGCAAAGGAGCGATTGATGCGGCTCTCAGCCGCACACGCATCGAGAAGGACGCGGGTCTCGAAGGATTTCGAGCCATTGCCCAACCGGAGAACTGCGGTTGGCAGGACAGTCGTCGTCCTGGCGTGGAGCAGGGAGGATAAAGAGATTTCGGGTGCGCCTTCTGGGGAAGCGGAGCGGTCGGACGATGATCGGGAACAGGGTTGTAGCGGGGGTGCAGCACGCCCGGAGGGGGGTGATTGGCTGCGCCGCCGGGCGGAGGCACGTGGTCTCGGCGTTTGGTCGGCCATGTGGAGCAGGGTGTGGTGCCTTTGCCCGCATCGTCGGCAACCATGGCGAGTCCGGCACGCGTCGGATGAATGCTCGTGTGCCAAGCAATTGGGACAATACTTGTTGATCAGCACCGCCCGGAGCCGCTTTTCCCCTCGGAGGTTCAGGAAGCGCTGACACTGCCGGAGTGCATGAACCCCCCGACAGACCCGGCATCGGTACACGTTCGTGCCCTGCGGAGCAGCTCGTTTGCTGCGGTGGTGCGGCAGACGTGTGGGGGCCATGTCGCTATGAAGGGGGGAGCTGAACGAACTGTAACGAAAGAAATTACGTAGGGGGGAGTGGATTAGTCTATGCGCGGGAACGAACAACATGCACGGAGACGAGGACATTCGGAGGGAACATAGAGGGATTGGGAGTCACGATACGGTTTTAGGCTCAGGACTCCTGCTGTCTTGCAACAGAATAAGCTTCGCTACGGGTCTTCGGATAGACCCACGCGCGGTGGTGACATCAGCCACTCGGACGAGACCGTCAGCCCCGGGCAGAGTGCGCTCAATTCGCCCTAAGCGCCACTCGTTGGAGGGGAGATGATCTTCGGACACGATCACGAGGTCGCCGGTCTGGATGCTGCGAGTCGGTGACTTCCACTTGTTCCGCTTGTGAAGCTCCTTGAGGTACTCACTCTTCCAGCGGCGGCAGAAAGCCTGCTGGATTGCCTTCAGTCGCTGCCATCGGTTGATCAGTGACATAGGCTCGACCAGAATTTCCGGTTCCGCAATGGATAAGAGCGGTCCTCCAATCAGGAAATGTCCCGGGCTTAGGGCCAGCAGGTCCTCTGGATCCTCGCTCATGGGAGAGATTGGCCTGGAGTTTAGACACGCTTCGATCCTGCACAGGAGAGTGGAAAGTTCCTCGAAGGTGTATTTGACAGTGGACGAAGACTTGTAAAACAGGGTCTTAAAACTTTTGACCCCTGCTTCCCACAGTCCTCCCATATGGGGCGCGCTTGGCGGAATGAACTGCCAGGATAAAATGTGCTGGGGAAATGCCTTCATTATATCAAGCTTGGTGGCGTTCAGGAAATCTTGTTCGAGCGCCTTTGAGGCCCCTACGAAGGTTTTGCCATTGTCGGAGTAAATGCGCTGGGGGCATTGTCTCCGTACGACAAACCGAGAGAAGGCTGCAAGAAATCTTTCAGTGGTGAGGTCGGAGGTAGCCTCGAGATGGATTGCCTTCGTGCTGAAACACACGAAGACGCAGACATAGCCCTTAGTTATGAGACACGCACGCCCGGTGTAATTTTTGATCTCGAACGGCCCTGCGAAATCAATGCCCGTGTGGGTGAAGGGCCTGGAGTACGTGATCCGTTCTCGAGGGAGATCACCCATCATCTGGGTCTGTAGTCGTCGACGATGAACGATGCAGACCTTGCACCCCTTGAGGTGGGACTTCACCATGTTCTTGATCCGTGGGATCCAGAATTTGGTGCGCAGATACCGCACCATCAGTTGATTGCCGCCATGCAACGTGATGCGGTGGGCGAATTCGACAAGCAGGCGAGTGAAATGAGTACTATAGGGGAGGAGAATAGGGTGACGTTCATCATATCGGAGGGACTCGGCGGCCCGGAGTCGTCCGCAGGCGCGGAGTAACCCATGCTGATCGAGAAATGGATTCAGATTGAGTAGCGTGCTGGATGATGGCAGGGGTCGCCCTTCCCCCAGGGCCCGTATCTCCGCGAGGTATTCCCGACGCTGAGAGGTCCGAATCAAGGCGCGCTCGGCGGAGAGAAGTTCGTCCTTGGTGAGGTGAACCGTGGAAGGCGTCGAAATCCTTTTGGTGGCGAAGCGTAGGATGTACGCGATGACTCGTAATGCCCTACCATAATCCGAGAAACGTTCGCTGACGTCCTCGAGTAGGGTGGTCGCGGTGGTGTGGCACTGGACTCGTTGCTCCAGCTGGGTGTCTGGGAGTTCGTTATGGGGAGTTGGCCAATACTCGGGGGCTCGCTGGAGCCAGTCCGGCCCATGCCACCAGAGTCTGCTGGCCGATAACTCGGCCGCGGAGACCCCACGGCTCGCCAGATCAGCGGGGTTGTCCTCGGAGCGCACATGTGACCAGCTTTGGCCACTGGTGCTTTTGGAGATGCTGGATACCCGATTGGCCACGAAGGTGGACCAACTGCACGGGGGTTTATTGAGCCAAGCCAACACGATGGTAGAGTCGGTCCAAAACTGGGAGGTTGCAGGTGGGATTGGGAGTTCAGGAACGATCGACGCCCAGAGATCGGCTAGCAAAACCGCTCCGCACAACTCCAGCCGAGGCAGCGAGACTGTTTTGACTGGAGCTACACGGGTTTTAGCCGTTAATAAATGGACGTCTACTTGATCGCCGCACCGAACCCGCACATATAGGGCTGCTCCATACGCTTTCTGTGACGCGTCACAGAAGCCATGAAGCTCCCACGAGAGCTTATCGCTGGTGTTTAGCCAACGGGGAATGCGGAGTCGACTGAGGCCTGGGTAATCCTGCAGGAATTCGTGCCATTGCTGCAGCAGGAGAGGCGGCAGAACATCGTCCCAGCCCAGTTCGGTAAGCCAGATTTGTTGCATGAATATCTTCGCTCGGATGACAAATGGGGCTAGCCAACCAGCGGGGTCAAAGAGTTTAGCGATGTGGGACAGAACCTGCCTCTTGGTGATCGACTCCTTCAAGGGGGGGTCCGCTACGGTGAAGAAGAAGACGTCTTCGGCAGCTTGCCAGCGGATGCCCAGGGTTTTTGCAGTGCTCGCGTCTTCCAGATCGAGAAAGTCCTCTCGCAGCAGGTGCTCTCTCGGAATGGCTTGAAGTACTTCCTTCTTATTGGAAGTCCACTTCCGAAGCGGGAAGCCCGCAGATTGGAGGGTCGCTTGAAGCTCTCGTATGGCGAGACGGGCGTCGGCTTCAGTGTGAGCGCCGGCAAGGACATCATCAACATACATGTAGTTCCGAAGGATTTCGCTCGCCTGAGGATACATCGCTTGCACGTCTTGTGCCAGTTGTAAAAGGACTCGGATCGCCAAGAATGGCGCGCAGTTAACCCCAAACGTGACAGTTTGTAACTCATAATCCTGAATATTGCCGCAGCGGTTTCGGTAGAGGATTCGCTGAAAGGGGGTATGCCTGGGGTCGACTCGGATTTGTCGATACATCTGCGTTATGTCGGCGTTGAAAACGAATTGAAAGAACCGCCATTTCAGTACCTGAAGCGTGAGGTCGGCCTGAAGAGTGGGGCCGGTGTGCAAGACATCGTTGAGGCTGACGCCTTGTGTGGAGGGGCTCGACGCGTTAAATACCACGCGTACCTTAGTGGTGGTGCTATCGGGCTTAAACACCGCGTGATGGGGGAGATAGAAGTTTTTCCCACCTTGAGGCGGCGTCACCCGAATCATGTGACCCAATTCCTCGTACTCTTGAATAATCGCATCGTACTGCGTTTTTAGGACGGGATCCTTGAGAAGGCGTGCTTCATTCCGCAGGAATTGAGCCAGCGCGATCGGTCTTGAGTGGCCCAAGTCAACGCTATTCGGACCTTTGAAGGGTAGGGACACAACATATCGACCGTCCTTTCCTCTTTGGGTGGTCTCCTGGAAGTTCCGCTCGCAGAATACGTCATCCTCCTTTTCCGGTTTTGCGGGAAGGTCTTCCACCTCCCAAAACTTGGTTAGGAGTACATCAAGTTTTGCTTCTGGCCTAACTCGCGTCTGTGCCGCGAAAACTGATCGAGACACCGGAGGGTCAGGCATGATAGCTCCACACAGAACCCATCCAAAGATGGTTTCTAGCCCGACGAACTCACCAATATCCTTTTTGATCCGTTCTCCGAGGATGTGGGGAAACAGGTCAACACCGATAATCATGTCAATAGGCGCGGGCTTGTTGTAGTACGGGTCAGCCAGGGGGCGATCGAGGCACTGCGTCGGAACCGTATTAAGGAATGGAGCTGTTGGAATGGCCCCTGACAATTTGGATACGACCAGGGCGGAGACCTCGATCTTGTTCAGTCTGTCACACGGGGGAGACAGCATTAGCAGACACACCTTGTCGGCGCAGCCTCCATCACTCTGGCCCATGCCAGTAACCGCAGCGTCTACTGGGTAGAAGGGGGGCTGGACCATGCTGAAGACACGCTCGGAGAGAAAAGTTGAATCGGCCCCAGAGTCGATCAACGCCCGAATATGGTGATCCACACCACGATGGTGCAGAGTGACAATCGCAGTGCCTAACAGGCCTCTGCCTGGGGTAGATGCAAAATAACTTTGAGCATTTGTGAGCTGGTTGCTCGTGGACGGACCCTCTGTGGCGCTGGATGGTGGGACTTGCGCAGCGGACGGCGAGGACACGGACACATCACTAGGATGCAACAGCGTATGATGACGTTCCTTGCAAGTATGGCAATTATGCGCACTGGAGCAGCCCTTCACTTGATGACCGCGGGCAAAACAGTTCAGACAAAGTCCCTGCTGTCTAATGGTTTCCAGCCGCCTGTGAACAGGCATATCAAGAAAACTAGGGCAGAGCCGTATAGGGTGATTCTCCCGATGGCACAGCTTACAAGAAGCCGGTTTGAGCTGGGCTTTCGCGGGGAACGCTTGGACCTTCATCGTTGCAGAGGATTTGCGGGGGCCAAAGGGGATGGCTTGCACACTTGGGCCCGACTTATGTTCTTCGGTGGCATCCAGGACACGATACCGATCGGTAAGAAATTGGTTCAAATCGGACCAATTTGAGACGACAGTCTTATTTGGCACTGATTGCTCCCACAGGAGGATTGTGGCCTTCGGCAATTTGCTAGTGCAGATGGCGATAAGTAAGACATCCCAATTCTCCGTACTAACACCCGAACGCTCAAGCGCAGTCAGACCCCCTTGAAACGCAGTCTGCAGCTCTCGCAAGGATTTGCCCGACTCTTGTGCCACCGCGGGAATCTGAAGGAGTTGTCTGGCTTGAGTCATGACAAGCAGACGGCTATTTTCGTACCGTGCGGTGAGGTTCTCCCACGCGGCCTGGAAACCCTCATTCGTCAGGGGGGACTTAGCTACGATGGTTCTCGCTTCCCCTCGCGTCTTGGTGTTCAGGTGATAGAGCTTCTCCACTTGTGACAAGTACGGGTTGGCGATATAAATGGCGGCGAACAAATCGCGGAATGTGGGCCATGCTAGGCTGTCGCCATCAAATGTCTCCACCTCACACGGAGGAACTCTATGCCCCGCCGGCCTCGACGGAGCGGTGGGCTGACGCATAAGACTCGTCATCTGTGCCGAGAGCTGTTCGATGCGTTCTCCAAACAACGTCCCGCATCGCACATACGCCGCATAAGCGTATTCGTGCTTCGCCTTGATGCGGCTTATGTTTGCCAAGCTTTCCTCGTCGGTTTGGACTGTCAAGGCCTTGTGACAACGGGAGTGTTCCATCTCGACAGTTGACCACAGCGATTTGAGCTGCTCTAAGTGCATTTTAATGGAAAACAAGGGCACTTCAGAAGTTAGAGCTTCACTCTCCCGAGCTTCGAACAGAGTCAATGCGTCGCACGCCAGAATGAAATCGGAGAGGGACATTCTGGAGTGTTCTCTGCGCTGTTGTGATACGGATCGGGTGACGGGAGCGTCAGAACAGTGCGTCACAACAACGTGCGGGATCTGGGTCTGGGTTGAAAGCTTGGAACGACCTTTGTGTTCACTCGAGTCTTTAACCGAGAATCTGCGACCCTGAGGGAGGCTGGACGAAGACGGACGGGATCTTGGGGATTCGCTGCGGCTGCGAACAGACGAGAACTTGCGCGAAATATCCGTACGCTTCACGGTCGCCGGAGCTATCGGAGGCCGAACCTTCTCCGGAGTTGAAGAGGGAGACGAAAGACCGTTAGACTTCGGCGCAGTCTTGGACGGCTCCGTGGACATACTCAGGGGACGACCTTACCGTCGAACACCGAGTTTGTGGGTTTTGAGAAAATGAGGAAATGAGGAAAATTTGAGGAAATGAGAAGTGGACTGTATGAGGACGCAAGAGCTTTCTCACTGTGCACCGCAGGATTGCGGGAGAATTATCTCGCGTGCGGCTCGGAAACGGAGCCCGTTTAATGGGGATAGATGTGGAACAATATACGAACGCACGAGTGCGGATCAAAACTTGCACGTAGACAAGCTAAATGATTACAAAACAAGTTTCTATGGATTTGTAAGTAACGCTGGGAGTACGTATAAAACAAAACACGGAGGAAATATATAAATAAGGATGTATAGGATAAAACAAAATACGTTTTTGTATAAATCTGGATCTGGATATATATATGTGCGCACAATACTGGCCGGAAAAAATTATATATATAATTTATAAATATGGACGGATGTATAAATATGGGCCCGATAGTGCTGGAAAAAATATATATATGTATTTATTTATAAATATGGGCGGATATATATATGAGCGCAAAAGGCTGGCCGGAAAAAATATATTTATAATTTTTGAGTATGAATGGATATATAAATATGGGCCCGATAGTGCTGGAAAAAAATATATATGTATTTATTTATAAATATGGGTGGATATATATATGAGCGCAAACGGCTGGCCGAAAAAAATATATTTATAATTTTTGAATACGAATGGATATATAAATATGGGCCCGATAGTGCTGGTAAAAATATATATATGTATTTATTTATAAATATGGGCGGATATATATATGAGCGCAAAAGTCTGGCCGGAAAAAATATATTTATAATTTTTGAATATGAATGGATATATAAATATGGGCCCGATAGTGCTGGAAAAAATATTTATGTATTTATTTATAAATATGGGCGGATATATATATGTGCGCAAAATACTGGCCGGAAAAAATATATTTATAATTTTTGAATATGAATGGATATATAAATATGGGCCCGATAGTGCTGGAAAAAATATATATATGTATTTATTTATAAATATGGGCGGATATATATATGGGCGCAAAATACTGGCCGGAGAAAATTATATATATATAATTTATGAATATGGACGGATATATAAATGTGGGCACGATAGTGCTGAAAAATATATATGTATTTAGTTATAAATATGGGCGGATATGTAATTAGGCGAAAAAAAAAGGGAATCGGAAATAATGTGATTTGAACTTGGCGCGCTTGAGCCGCCTATCGATATCACGACTCGACTCACGTGTCACCACTACTCCGAAAACAGCTGTCGGCCGTTGTTTATATTTTGATGTTGTTTAAATATGTTAATAATTTTTTTTGTTTTTGTGCAAAAAGGGAGAAACCCAATAACAAAAGAACGCTTTTACACGCCGCGAGTGTTGTGCGCGAAGGCAAACCAAACAAACGATCAATGCATGTGGACAAATGCTTGATCTATGTATGTACGTACATGCATAAGTACACAGGTGAGTATATATATATGTGCACACGCGTTGTTCACAACAAAAAAAATAACGTAAGTAATTGTCATTTAATTGGAGGTGGGGTGGTGTTAAATCAATGCGCGACACCGAAATGGATTATGTATAATAATAAATAATTTCGCACTTAATTCGAACGCGCAAGAAATCGCGGTGCATACGTTAAGTGTTATTAAAAAAAAAACAATACTTTTTGGCCTTTTGTGTTGTGGTAAATGTGTGAAGGGATTATACATATGTACATGGATATGTACATATGCGCGTACATCAACAGATGACGATGTGTGTATGTACGTAGATACGCGAGTGCGGCAATTAGTTTGGCATTAAAATAATTATTTCAACACATAAGAAAACGCGGTGAACACTTGGATTATTATTTTTTTTTCCTATTTTTTAAACACTTTACTATTTTTTTTGTTTTTTAACCCTTTACGCGGACTTGGCAAACAGCTGTGGAAATTACATGTACATGTGAATGCATATGTAAAAGAGGTGGATTTGGACAAGTGCGGGGAAAAATATAAATAAAGAAATGGAAATGTAATGGAAAACGAGAACGTTGGACAAACACGCTAAGGATTAGGAACTACCATGGACCCTTGGAACAGGTCAGGTATGTACATACAATATGTAAAAGTGTGTAGGTCGCTATGGAAAAGCGGGAAAACCTCACACTTTTAATAGTATGTAGGGGCAAATGAAACGAATAATGAAATTTTGTACTTATCAGGAATTCCGCCGATGCAAGCTGGAGGAGCGGAAGGATATCCGGCTCGAAGGACCAATGTTCGTGGGGGGGCGGAAGGATCCAAATGAAATACAAGGAGTTGGCGGGTGCCAATTTCTTCAGTTTGTGGTGAGCGAGTGGTGAATTAAAACGCACGAAAAACTTCGGTTAAATAAACGTAGGTTTTATTATTTATATAATATTCACAGGTAACCCGGCACACACGGAGATGGTTCGGGTTGAAAGTGATTAACAAATCGCAAATTAACAATTAAAGGAGATGAACGGGTGTTCGGGTGAAAATCTCGATTCGGAATAATGGCGATGCCCATTAGAAAAACCCAGTCACCCCTCCTGGTGTGACCGTAGATGCCGAGGATCAAAAAACCCTCCTCACTCTTCACTGCTCTTCGCCGCTCACTGCTGTTCACCCGGTGGCGTGAACAGTCCCCTTTTAGTTTTGTTTTTATGACTTTAATAGCTGTTGCTTCATGTTCTGCTTTTATTTCATTGATTAATTCCAGTGAATCTATGAAACTTTGAATTGTTTCTATTCCACCATCATACTCCTGAATCAGCTTAGAAGCTGTATTAAGAAATTCAATCTTTGTTTGCACCATCTTTGATTTTGTATTATCTTGAATGTTTTCTGGGTTATCTTTTACACCTGATGGATCTTGAATGTCTTCTGGGTTATCTTTTACAGCTGGTTCTTCTGTGTCTTTTGCTAATAGAGGTTCAAAAGTTGCTTCTAGATTCGAATCTACCGGTATTGTGAATTTTATATTATGTTTTGTTGCTATACTTATTAGTTGTTTATTTAAACTGTATATTAGCTCAGTGAAGATTTTACTGCTTGATTCTTTACTGCTACTCTTTATTCTATTGTAACTCTCGAAGATAGTTTCAAGGTGCTTATTAATGGTTTGAGGGTGTATATAAATTGTTTTATTTAGGCACTTGTATGCTTTCTGAAATTTTTCTTTCAATATTTCTATGTTCTGGTCCATTGAAATTTTGTTACTTTTGGTTTTATCTTTATTTAATTCCCTTAAAATAATTTTGTTCTCTTAATATTTCATTTTTTTTTCTTCTGTATAAAAAAATTTTGATTCTTCTATTTTTTTTTCTTTGTTATTATACCCTTGCAAAAAGGGTATATTAATTTTGGTCAAAAGTGTGCAACGCATAGAAGGAAGCATCTCCGACCATATAAAGTATATATATTCTTGATCAGCACGACGAGACGAGTTCAAATAGCCATGTCCGTCCGTCCGTCCGTCTGGATCAACGCAAACTCCTCCTAGACCGTTGGAGCTACAGAGCTTTTGCATGTAGGCTTGTATATACTGCAGGCGTTGTATATCTCGGATTCAGCCGGATCGGACCACTATATCATATAGCTCCCATACAAACAGCAAAGTCACGAACAGTGACTTTTCTTAATAACTTCGTTATTTTCTGAGCTATTGTCGTGAAAATATTGGTAAGTTAATTATGATGAAGATCGGGTGACTATATCATATAGCTCCCATAGGAACGATCTTTCGAAAACAGTGACTTTTGTCAATGACTTCGTCACTTTGACACGATTGCTTTCAAATTAAACATTTGTTAGTTTAATATATCTGTTAAAGTCTGTGCCAAATTTGATAAGGATCGGGTAACTATATCATATAGCTGCCATAGGAACAATCGGTGGAAAACAGTGACTTTGATCAATATCTTCGTTATTTCCTATGCTGAAGAAAAACTAAGATTGTAGGCCGTTCTTTCGGACACATTAGCCCTTTAAGCTTAAACGTTTTTCCACTTTGATGGCTATAGGTAAGAAAAAAGTTACCAAGAAAGTTGCAAGGGTATACAAACTTTGACGCGGTCGAAGTTAGCCCCGGCCCTCTGGTTTTTTTTTTCAATTTGCTTAAAATTTTATTTTCTAATATTTAATTGTTTCCAAAAAAAAATTTTGTAATTTTTATTATAGGGTATTTGGACTTCGTTATTGGGCAATTTTGATCTTGTGGAGCTTGCTGCGATCAGAAAGCTTTATGTGTGCTTGCAAGCTATGTGGAATTTACTTGAGCTCGCTTTGATCGCGGCAAGCTTTACAACTGTGCTTATGTTGTTTGTGCAATTTTGAGTGCACATGGTTGACATATGCTCTTTGTTAGGGTATGTTGGGGTACGTACGGCTGATTGGAATATATGTTTTGTTTTTTGTTTTTTTTGTTTTTGTGTTTGTTAGGCCGATTGGAATTTAATATTTAATTGTATAAATATATGTTTTTTCTTTTTGTGTATTTTTCATTGTAGTGTATATATGCATATGTATATATGTGTATATATGTATTTTCTCTTTTTTTTTCGAGGGTATTTTTGGCAATGATAGACTTATTCAAAAAAAATTTTTGCGGACAATATATTTGTTTTTTTCATTTTATTTTTTTTCTATTTTGTTAGTAATATTCATATTCAAATTATTTAATAATTAATTATTTATAATGGCAGCGCAAAAATCGCCTCTTGCCACAAAGGTGCTTATATGAGCACACTTTTTTATTAATTTAATGTTTTTGTTTAATGTTTTAGCTCTGTATCTGCTGGTGTTCCTGGTCGGTTCTCCTGCTGTTGGTGGTGCTGCTTTGCCTCTTTTTGTTGCTCCTGTTGTTCCTCAAGTCGGCATATCCTAATCCAAATTTGGCATGCCTCCGCCCATGGTGGTGGTGGGTCGCTGTTTACTTGGGCCAGCAGAGCCGCTCGCTGCCTCCTAAGTCTGACGAGAAGGCCACCTCGCCGCTTTTTCTGGGTAATGGTCCTGGTCATCGGTATTTGTGCCTGCTTCCTTTTTTCACTTTGCCTTTTTTTGTATGGCAAGGATTTTTTTTATTGCCTTTTTATTTGTTTGCCAATGTTAGGCAGGATCGCCATGAAGTAGGCGAAGGCAAGGTTTGACTTGAATTGATTTATTGGGGCCGCAAGCCCGGTATTTATAGGAGAACATTTACATTGGTCTTATGGCTAGTGTCCTTAACGGTACTTAAAGCTAGACATTATGCTTAAGTTCTAATTACTTATAATCTATCCCTAAAAGTATGTGGCCTAATCCTATCCCTAAAAGTATACCACACCATAACCCATAGATTGAGGGAAGCACAGTTGTCAGATGATTGGACTAAATTGATCAGGAGTTTAGTTCATGAGAAGGGATATGAAGATTGGAAAAAGAAATAATACAGATTGCACACAAACAAGGACATTTTGGAGCTAGAAAGACTCAGGATATCGTTGAAAAATCATATTATATTCCAAAATTAAAAGAAAAGGTAGCCCGTGTTGTTGAGTGTTGCATGGAATGTCTTATTGTTAATGCCAAAACCGGTAAAAAGGAAGGATATTTGATGCCAATAAGCAAAGGAGATCAGCCATTGATGACATATCACATTGATCACGTTGGCCCGATGGAGGTCACAACAAAGCGTTACAATCATATACTTGTTATTGTTGATGGGTTCTCTAAGTTTGTATGGTTGTATCCGACTCGTGGAACAGGAGTCGATGAAGTACTTAGTTGTCTTGAAAAGCAGGCCATAATTTTTGGTAACCCGGTGAGAATAATCTCTGACAGGGGAGCAGCATTCACATCCAATGCGTTTAAGGAATATTGTAACAGACAGGATATATAGCATTTACTGAGAGCAACAGGTGTACCCCGCGGCAACGGCCAAGTAGAAAGGATGCATAAGATAATAGTTCCAATGATTTCAAAGTTAAGCCAAGAGAATGAGGGAAACTGGTACAAGTATGTAGGTCGTGTGCAACAACTTGTTAATAATACTGCTCCAAGAAGTACAAGAGTTACTCCTTTTAAGATTTTAACAGGAATAGAGATGCGTAGTCCTGATGATCCCGAAATAAGAAAGCTGATAACCGATTCGTTAATAGAAGAATTAGACTGTGGTCGTGATGAGATTAGAGCGGAGGCGAAGGAAATGGGAAAGAAAATACAATTTAAACGAGTTAGTGGCGATTAAATTTACGCAGTATGGGACAGGTCTAAAGCTGAGAGGTAAATACTTAGGACCATATAAAGTCACGAAGGTGAATAGGCACGGTCGATACGACGTTGGAAAAGTCGGCGATGGTAAAGGACCTTGTAAGACCTCGACAGTGCCTGAGTTCATTAAGCCTTGGCTAGGATCATTCGGGCCGAATGACTGGTCAGGACAGCCGATTGTAGGAAATGAAGTGTCAGGCGGGCATAATCATGGCAATCGGGCAGTAGCTAGTGAGCGAGATAGAACGACACGCAGCGGCCGTACCTATCTGGTCGAATCACTCGTTGGAAAATAAAGAGAAGCGTTGATTCAAAAAGCACTCGCAATCGTACTTTCGCCTCGATCACATCGCGCACCCAAATTATCACTAGGCCATTTAAATAATATAAAATATATGTATTCTTAACACAAAGAAACATTGTTAATAATATAAAACTAAATAAGGAAATCACATCCTTTAATAATATTGAAACAAATAAACCGGGATAAAGTAAAATCCCACATACATATTATACATTCATTAGTTTCTATTCGTTTTGTATTTTTATTGAACAATTTTCTGTCAAAATATTTTTATTTTCATCTGGATAAGGAAGTATCTCAAAGATAGGGTTTTTTATTATTTCTTGCGGAATGTTGTTTGGTGAATGTTTTTGTATTCAATAGTCTTTCCGAATTAACATGACTTAAGTGATTATGTTTTAAAAGTTTCGGGTTGAAAATTCATTGTCTAGTGAGCTGCATGCCCATTTCTATGTCTTAAATGTATTCTGTGAAATGCTCAAAATTAAAGATTAGAACTTCTAATTTTAACGAATTTTTCCTTTCTTCCTTGAGGTTGTTTAGTACTTCTAAACCTTTGTTAATAGTGTCTATTACGTAATTTAGTTCGTTTGCTTGTACGCTATTGCTTTCAAGATTATTTATTTTTTCTTCTAATTAATTTATCGTCCTGATCAAGAGTACCACAAAGATATTTGAATATTGAACCGCTTCCGTTAATTAGTCCTCGTTTATTACGTTTTACAATTTGTATTCCATTAATTTCCCTACTTAGTTTTTCTGTTAAGTATTGAATATGGACTATGGTTTTAAATTCCTGTGCTTGTTGCATTAAATTGTTATATGTAATGTCTATTATCGTTAATCTGACTTTTAATTAATGATATTCAAAGTTTGTCGGTAAGTCAATGGTTCCTGTCTTAAATATTAAGTAACCGTTCGGTTGTCGTTAAAGCTTTTGAATAGGAATTCCGGGAGAAGGAAAATAACCCAATCTTCATTCGTTGAATTCAAAATATAAACTGATTTTATTTACTAAAGTGTTGTGTATATAATTCGGTACAGAAGCAATTCCTTAAGTTTGCGCTACGCGGTCTAAATTGGGACCCGGGTCTTCGCCTACCTTCTTATTCTGATAGACTTCTTCTTATTAATCTTCCTTCACTTTATAACCGTAGGCTCGTTTTTGGCATTCTCTTTCTCCATAAACTAGTCAACGGCGAAGTCATTTCTACTAATTTACTAGATACGCTATATTTTTGTGTTCCCTCACGTCGGACCAGAAACTTTTTTCCTATTCACCTTAGTAGATGTCTGACTAACTACTCTCTTCACGAACCTCTTCGTGTTCTTTGCCAATCTTTTAACAACCTTTCTCACCTTATCTCTCCTCATCTTTCTTTCACTTCTCTTCGCGCTATACTTTTTAATCATCTACAGCGAAACCAATGAAAATATTCTGGACTTGGATTGGCTGCAACTCATCCCTGGCCACATTGGCTGTGAATCGGGGCATAGCTGGCACCTTGTGCAAATAAAACACCTCCACCGGGCCGGGGATGTTTAGTTGTGTATAAAGCTAAGCTACCTTCTTCATTTAATTACTATCTATTTTTAGCTTAAGCTTTTTCGTCGACTGCTGTGTTAGTTTACGTAAATAAATAAATAAATAAATAAATAAATAAATATAAATGAACTCTTAGATTCTAGGCGACAATTGTTCTTAAAAATACCTATTCTAATGACCCACTGTTACCGCCGTCATTACAAATTTAAAAATTAACCGTCAACCCGGAAATGCTGTCGCCGGCAGCCCTAAAAATACTGGGGTATGGCAGCCCTGAAAATACTGGGGTTAGCAACCCTGAAAAACACGAGCGGGACCAACCGAGAGTTTGGCGTCAGTATGTGATGGCACCAGGGAAGAAACCTACAAACTTTTTTAAAGCGTTTAAAAGTTTTAAAATGTCAAAGTTTAATTACATAACACAACATGTAAAATTGCGCTAAATAAACTGATCGCTATGTAAACTGTAACTTAAGTTTGTTTTTAGTACAAACGAAACCCCGTGCGTCACATTTCTGAAAAAAAGTTTATTGAGGTTAAAAAGTTTCCGCGTGCCCGAATTTCACCATATGTATAAAGTGCAAATACATAAAGACACACATACACATATATATTAGAGCGTAACTACACATAAAGTGTTCAAAGCCATGCATGTGTAAAATACCTTTAAGTAGTACATGCACAAATTGCAGGGGATAAATTCATAGCACAATTTAATCGGAAACCCATAGACTAAAACAAATCCAAAGCATCATGAATATAGTACCCAACATTGGGTTCAATGCGACAATTGCCAGAAATGGTACCATTTTCAATGTGCTGGAGTCAATAACTCAATAGCAGAGGCTGAATGGATTTGCAACAGCTGCCAACAAGCGATACGTCTTATCTCGGCAAAGTAAACATAGTCGAGCAAACTCAATCGCCAAGCTCAAATTATTTGATATTGGCAATGCTGGAGGAAAGGCGGGAAGCCGAAAAAAGATACATCGATCAAAAATACAACTTGCTTGCACAGCAGCAAGGAACGCAGGTAACGTGTTTCCAATTAAATGGACCTACTGCTTCTCAGCTAGCCGCAAGGCAAGTTCTATCCGCAGATCTACACATCTTTAACGGAAATCCAGAGGACTGGCCAATCTTTATTAGCATGTTCGTACTCGTGAACAGCTGCCGCATAGCGGGGGTTTCAAACGCCGAAAACATGCTACGACTTCAGAAGAGCCTCAAAGGTAGAGCCTACGTTCTAGTTTGTGATAAGCTACTGCTGATAATACTGGTTCCTGATGTCATTAATACGCTCATGACATTCTTTGGACGCCCGGAGCAAATACTCGATTGATTGATCGACAAAATAAGAAAAATAAACGTACACAAAGATAAATTAGAATCCATCGTTGATTTCGCAATTGCGGTGAGAAACGCATGTGCAACCATGGAAGCGTGCAATTTAACCTCACATTTAAATAACCCGATGCTTCTTCGAGAACTTCTCGACAAACTACCCACCCAGCAAAAGTTAAACTGGGCTATGCATCCACGTAACGAATCCATCCCGGTTATAAAATCATTTAGCGATTGGTTGTACAAAATAGCTGAGGCCGCAGCCACTGTCATGCCTTGCCAAAGCACTAAGGCCAATAATGTCAACACACACTCGCAAGCACATCAACAACCACAGCAAGGACCAAATAATTGAGAGAATGGGTGGCAACAAAACTGTAAGCCGAAGCTACAATGCGTGATGTGTTCTTCCACGGATCACCAGGTTGCTCTATGTCAAAGCTTCAAGCGACTGTCCGTTGACGATAGACAACGAATAATAAACGAAGCCAAGGTATGCTACAGGTACCTCAAAAGTCACCGCCGTAAATGCTTCTCTAATCGTGACTGCGGAATTGACAATTGCTACTCAAAACATCACCTGCTTCTTCACAAAGGCACAGGCAGAACCGAAGTTGTTAGTGGAAAGACAATGTAGTGGAAGGACAATTTTTCCGCGTTGTAACGATCAAACTGTATGGAGGCAATGTAACCTCATCGATGAAAGCATTTAGGACAAACTGAAGATCTCTTCAACGCCAGAGCCAAGTTGCCTGCAATGGACCGGTGAAGAAACCAGAAACGAAGAGGACTCCGTTCAGACCCACCTACAAATCTCGGAAGCGGGAACTGACAAAAAGCTATGGCTCTACAACTCAGTCCACTCAGTAAAGAAATTAGGATTGAAACAAACCATCAATGTTGAAGAATTAACCAAGCAATATCCTTATTTGCGTGGCTTGCCACTAAAGTCGTACAAAAACGGTACCCCACTAATTTTAATCGGCAGCAACAATTGGAATCTAGCAATACCCCGCAAAATCCGCGAGGGCAGACGAAACGAACCCATTGCTTCAAAGTGCACATTAGGATGGTGCATCCAAGGATCAACAAACTCAAACAAACACGTAACAATGCATCATTGCGAGTGCAATTGGAGTGAAATAGATAAAGCCATAAAGAAAAGATTCACAATGGAACCAATCTAGAGAATTGCAATCCAAAAACGACAAAAGAGCCAAAGGCATTCTCGAAGATACCTGCAAAAAGATCAATGGTCGATACGAAGTCGGCCTATTCTGGAAAGACGACACAGTCATTTTACCCGAAAGCTATACCGCAGCGCTGAAACGCTTCGAATGCCTACGGGCCAAAATTAAAAGAATGCCGGAATTGTTTGATAAAATTCAATCACAAATTGACAATCTATTAGAAAAAGGATATGCATTTGAGCTCAGACCAGAAGAAATATCCGATCGAAAGGAACGCGTCTGGTATCTCCCAATATTTATTGCTTTAAATCCGAATAAGCCAAACAATGGGATGCCGCCGCCAAAAGTCATGGAAAATCATTTAGCGAATTTACGCTTATTGGGCCTGATTATCTAAATCCATTGACTTCTGTCCTAATGGCCTTCAGAGTAGGACGGATTGCCGTGTGCGCAGATATAGCCGAGATGTTTCATCAAATAAACATTCAGGAAAGCGAAATGCATGTTCAGCGGTTCTAATGGCTCAATAAAAACGAGAACGATCCAAGGATCTTCGTTATGCGCGCGATTAGTTTCTATTCGTTTTGTATTTTTATTGAACAAAGTATTGTTGTCAAAATAGTATTTATCGTATGAATTTTCTGTTAAAATATTTTTATTTTCATCTGGATAAGGAAGTATCTCAAAGATAGGGGTTTTTATTATTTCTTGAGGAATGTTTGAAATTATAAAGATCTCGTTTGAATTTGGTTTAAGCCAGGTGAATGTTTTTGTATTCAATAGTTTTTCCGAATTAACATGACTTAAGTGATTATGTTTTAAAAGTTTCGGGTTGAAAATTCCTAGTCTAGTGAGCTGCATGCCCATTTCTATATCTTCAATGTATTCTGTGAAATGCTCAAAATGAAAGATTAGAACTTCTAATTTTACCGATTTTTCCTTTCTTCCTTGAGGTTGTTTAGTACTTCTAAACCTTTGTTAATAGTGTCTGTTACGTAATTTAGTTCGTTTGCTTCTACGCTATTGCTTTCAAGATTATTTATATTTCCTTCTAATTAATTTATCGTCCTGATCAAGAATACCAAAAAGATATTTAAATATTGAACCAATTCCGTTAATTAGTCCTCGTTTGTTACGTTTTACAATTCGTATTCCATTAACTTCCCTACTTAGTTTTTCTGTTAAGTATTGAATATGGATTATGTCTTTAAATTCCTGTGCTTGTTGCATTAAATTATTATATGTAATGTCTATTAGCGTTAAGTTGACTTTTAATTAATGATATTCAAAGTTTGTCGGTAAGTCAATGGTTCCTGTCTTAAATATTAAGTAACCGTTCGGCTGTCGTTAAAGCTTTTGAATAGAAATTCCGGGAGAAGGAAAATAACCCAATCTTCATTCGTTGAATTCAAAATATGAACTGATTTTATTTACAAAAGTGTTGTGTATTTAAATGAATTCTTAGATTCTAGGCGACAATTGTTCTTAAAAATACCTATTCTAATGACCCACTGTTACCGCCGTCATTACAAATTTAAAAATTAACCGTCAACCCGGAAATGCTGTCGCCGGCAGCCCTAAAAATACTGGGGTTAGCAACCCTGAAAAACACGAGCGGGACCAACCGAGAGTTTGGCGTCAGTATGTGATGGCACCAGGGAAGAAACCTACAAACTTTTTTAGAGCGTATTTCACCATATGTATAAAGTGCAAACACATAAAGACACACATACGCATGTATTGTAACGATCCTTTTTCGTCCTTCAGGATAATTTCAATCTTTAGGGTGAGGTTCGGCACAACAAATTTTATTTTGTGCCCCAGTGAAATCACGACACAATTATTTATGTATATAGAAATGTATGTTGGAGTTTATTTATATATTTTGGGTTTTTGGTTAAATGTTTATATAAATCATGACACAATAATTCATGTATATAACTGCTTTAGACTTTTGGTTAAATGTTTAGATATGATTTTACCCCGATTCGGGTTGATGTTTGTATTGTCTGTGCACTTGTTGTAATTATATGTAGATAATGAGTCTATAAGGTTACTCGTAAGGCCTTATAACTCGATGACTTCCTCGCACTTGTAGATTGCTAGGCGCCAAATATTCTTAAGGTTACTCGTAAGGCCAAAAGATATTTGTTGCTTCGCTTGCTGATCAGGACTCGATGACTTGATTGCTTGATCTTGACTCGACGTTTTGATGATGTCCTGACTCGCTGCTCGCCTTATATAGGCAACCTGGGCCTCCAGAATCACTTGGTGTGATACCGCTATACAGCCAGTAAATTTCCATCGGCCCATCCTTTCATCCATGCTGTTGCCATGCGTGGTGAAAGTCCCGTAATAGTCCTTGGCGTAGCCGCATCCACTTTCTTGACTGCTATGCGCCCATCAACTCTTGTCCTTGTTGCTCTGCTTTGCCCACATAGCGTCTCTGTTGCTATGCAGGCCTCCATCCTTTTCTAGTTTCTGCTCTGGTCGCATGTCCTTCTCCTTATGGGCTTGCTCTCTCGAATTTGTTTGCATGTTTGCTCTTCTATATGGCCGTTCACTTTATGTGAGCAACATATTGATTTTATGTTTATTTGGCCGTTTACTTTATGTGAGCATCATATGGAATTTTGTTAATTTGGATTTAGTTAATTTAATTCGATATTAACTCAAATCATTTGTCTACGTCATCCATATGTTATTTGCCTCGTAGACAGGGCTTCCCCAATACCCCATTCCCCCTTTCTTCGGCTTGCACATACCCCCCTTTGCCCGTCGAACTTGATCGACGATATTGGCTTTGCTTTGATATGCACACAGCCCCCCCCCCCCCATTTTCACCTGTTGAACATGCTTTGCCCTCACTTTGGCTGTTCTTTGTCTCTCTAATTGTTCAGCCTCATAGAGCGCGCTCCATCCACCGGTACCTGCTCTCAATTATCACACGCATAGAATCGGTGTGCTGCGACTGTATTGCTGCATTCTCAGCTCTCCATACATGCCCTCTCTTAATCGGTCCATGCCCTCTTGTGATTGGAGCATCGGGGCCCGCTCTCTTGTGCCTATGCTCTCCCGCCGTTGGTTTTTGTGCTTTCTGCCTCCCACGCATCTTCCCGCTGTGACGAAATTGCTGTTGGTCGTATGTGGTCCGATCGAACATGTTGCGTCATATCGAAATGTTGCGTGTTTTAATCGCAGCAACATGTTGCTAAACATGATCTTTGGCAACATGCTGCCGGGCATCATGCATCCTTCCTTTTACATTGTATTGATTTTACATGTTGTTGTGTGGGACATTATTGTCAAATATATGTTCCTCACAGTATATTAGAGCGTAACTGCACATAAAGTGTTCAAAGCCATGCATGTGTAAAATACCTTTAAGTAGTACATGCACAAATTGCAGGGGATAAATTCATAGCACAATTTAATCGGAAAGCAATAGACTAAAACAAATCCAAAGCATCATGAATAAAGATCAAGACATTTGTAGTGCCTGTAACAAGAGTCGACTAAACAGTAGTACCCAACATTGGGTTCAATGCGACAATTGCCAGAAATGGTACCATTTTCAATGTGCTGGAGTCAATAGCTCAATAGCAGAGGCTGAATGGATTTGCCACAGCTGCCAACAAGCGCTGGACAACGTGGCATCAACAAGCACTGGTCGTGATAATATACCAGATGCCAACAAAGCCACCGAACAACGTTGTCCCGAATCTCACGCGGCAATACGTCTTATCTCGGCAAAGTAAACATAGTCGAGCAAACTCAATCGCCAAGCTCAAATTATTTGATGTTGGCAATGCTGGAGGAAAGGCGGGAAGCCGAAAAAAAATACATCGAGCAAAAATACAACTTGCTTGCACAGCAGCAAGGAACGCAGGTAACGTGTTTCCAATTAAATGGACCTACTGCTTCTCAGCTAGCCGCAAGGCAAGTTCTATCCGCAGATCTACACATCTTTAACGGAAATCCAGAGGACTGGCCAATCTTTATTAGCATGTACGAGAACAGCTGCCGCATAGCGGGGTCTTCAAACGCCGAAAACATGCTACGACTTCAAAAGAGCCTCAAAGGTAAAGCCTACGATCTAGTTTGTGATAAGCTACTGCTGCCAATACTGGTTCCTGATGCCATTAATACGCTCAAGACATTCTTTGGACGCCCGGAGCAAATACTCGATCGATTGATCGACAAAATGAGAAAAATAAACGTACACAAGGATAAATTAGAATCCATCGTTGATTTCTGTACTTACTGGGCCTTATGCTTACTGGGCCTGATTATCTAAATCCATTGACTTCTGTCCTAATGGCCTTCAGAGTAGGACGGGTTGTCGTGTGCGCAGATATAGCCGAGATGTTTCATCAAATAAACATTCAGGAAAGCGACATGCATGTCCAGCGGTTCTTATGGCTCAATAAAAACGAGAACACTCCAAGGATCTTCGTTATGCGCGCGATGACATTCGGAATTAATTACGCACCTTGTATTGCCCACTATGTACGCGATAAAAATGCAGAGAATTACCAAATCAAAAATCCACGAGCTTACGAATCCATTACAAAGGCCCACTACGCGGACGACCTCATCGACAGTTTCAAGGATGACCTTGAAGCCATAACAGTTACATCATCAGTGAGAGACATACATGCCGATGGTGGATTCCAAGAAATTGGTGCTCAAACTCTGTAACTGTTCTCCAAAATCTAGGAGAACAGCAAATTAATCAACACCCCAAAGAATTAGGGAACCCTTAAAGGTCCTCGGTATGTATTGGGACCCAAATAATGACGTTTTTAAGTTTATCTTCAGATTTTCGAGATTAAAACGAGACGTCCTAACCTATGAGCACCCGAGGCCTAAGAATCGATTCCTGCACATATTGGTCCGATTCTAAAACGGCCCTTAACTGGTTAACCATGAACCCAAGGAGACTCCAGTCATTCGTCATGCGTAGAGTGGGCGAGATAATCGACAAAATCAGCCCAAACCAATTGCGCTGGGTTAGCACAAAGGAAAACGTTGCAGACTTAGCCACAAAATTTTTTAAAGTACCAGATGCATCTCGATTAAAGGACCCGATTTTCTAGGACTGTCTAACGACAAGTGGCCAGATCAAAGAGGAAGCGCCTATATCGAGCAGTGGCCAACGTTATGCTCTACGCCCAAGGTTACGCGCTAAGTGTTCGGGAAAGCCTCTACCGCAAACCCTAAGCCCCGAAAATATACACGCAGCGAAATCTCTTTTATGCAGACAGGCCCAATTAGCGACGTACTCAAATGTTTACCTGGACTCAGAAGACATCATCGGTGACGCCATCGTAATCCCAAGACACAGCAGAACTGCCTTTTTGATCGCAATTATCACGAAAAATCTCACCATATATTTCACGAGTTTACCATCAACCTTATTAGAAGCGTATTATAATATACCACGCCTATGAGTCCTATATAAAATCGTCCGAAATGTATGCCAACACTGCAAAATATCCAAAGCGAAGGCTCAAGTGCCACAAATGGCACCTATACCGATCGCCAGACTAGCTTGTTATGAACGACCATTCACATATACGGGAGTCGACTATTTCGGCCCCATACTAGTCAACGTTGGAAGACAGAAAGAAAAGCGCTGGAGAGCCCTCTTTACGTGCCTAACACTAAGGGCACTTCTAGAGGTCGCCTACAAACTCGATGTGAGCTCATGTATAATGTGCCTAAAAAACTTTATGGCACTACGTGGCACACCAAGAGAAATCTTCTCCGACAACGGAACCAATTTCAAAGCTACGGAAAAACTAGTTAAGGAGGAACCTGTGAAGATTGAGTTCGATCAAATCGCCGTTTACTATGAAGCTATAATATGGCGTTTTAGTCCACCATCGGCACCCCACATGGGAGGAGCGTGGGAACGTTTGGTCCGGACTGTAAAATCCCTCCTAAAGGCCATTTGCCCCTCTAGCAACTTTATTGACGAAACTCTTCGAAGTGACCTAATGGAAGCTGAATTTATAATTAACTCCAAGCCTCTAACGTTTGTTTCTTTAGATACAGGTGACGATGAAGCGCTTATACCCAACCACTTGCTTCTGGGATCAAAAGCTGGCTACAAACCAGTATCAGGAAATGTCGCCGACCTAAGGTTACAATGGCATCAAACGCAATCGTTTGCTGATCGCTTCTGGAAAAGATGGGTGAAGGAGTATACACCAACATTAACTCGACGCAGCAATACCACCATATGGACACCAAACGGCATCATGATACGCCCCGTTTCTAAAATTGCTGTTCTAGACGTCTGATTAAAAGAAAGTTAACATCCTGAGGTCGTTCACGGGGGTTGGGAATGTTACCGCCGTCATTACAAATTTAAAAATTAACCGTCAAATGCTGTTCGCCTGAAAATACTGGGGTATGGCAGCCCTGAAAAGCTCGTGTTTTTCAGGGCTGCTTACCCCAGCTACAATGATCCTTCTTTCCAACAGTACTTGCAATCAGATCTCGATGCGTTCTGTGATAGGTGCCACGTTTATAATTACACCTTAATGCCTCTAAGTGCTCTTTTATGGCTTTCAGTCGTTTGTCTCCGTTCCTAGCTCATTACTCTATTAAGTCTGTTCTGTTAGATTGTGTACCATCATTCAAAGACTTAGGCGGTATGTTGGACCCAAAACTTTCATTTAATGTTCATATTTCGTCAATTGTTAATAGAGAATGCAGTCTTTTTGGCTTCATTAAACGTTGGGCCAAAGGATTTGATGATCCCTATGTAACAAAGGATTTATACACTTCGTTAGTTCGCCCTACTCTAGAATATTGCCCGCCAGTGTGGAATCCGCAATATGATGTTCACCAGCGTAGTATTGAATCGGTACAGAAGCAATTCCTTAAGTTTGCGTTACGCGGTCTTAATTGGGACCCGAGTCCTCGCCCACCTTCTTATTCTGACAGACTTCTTCTTATTAATCATCCTTTACAACCGTAGGCTCGTTTTTGGCATTCTCTTTCTCCATAAACTTGTCAACGGCGAAGTCATTTCTACTAACTTACTAGATACGCTATATTTTTGTGTTCCCTCACGTCGGACCAGAAACTTTTTTCCTATTCACCTTAGTAGATGTCTGACTAACTACTCTCTTCACGAACCTTTTCGTGTTCTTTGCCAATCTTTTAAC
Source organism: Drosophila willistoni (assembly GCF_018902025.1). NCBI lineage: Eukaryota > Metazoa > Arthropoda > Insecta > Diptera > Drosophilidae > Drosophila > Drosophila willistoni. The sequence continues at coordinate 5,013,291 of NW_025814459.1, read as the reverse complement.
AACCTTTCTCACCTTATTTCTCCTCATCTTTCTGTCACGTCTTTTCGCGCTATACTTTTTCATCATCTACGGCGAAACCACTGAAAATATTCTGGACTTGGATTGGCTGCAACTCATACCTGACCACATTGGCTGTGAATCGGGGATGTTTAGTTGTGTATAAAGCTAAGCTACCTTCTTCAATTAATTACTATCTGTCTTTAGCTTAAGCTTTTTCGTCGACTGCTGTGTTAGTTGACATAAATAAATAAATAAATAAGTAAATAAATAAATAAACAAGTGGTTGGGATTTGATTTAAAATACATATTATACATTCATTAGTTTCTATTCGTTTTGTATTTTTATTGAACAAAGTTTTGTTGTCAAAATAGTATTTATTGTATGAATTTTCTGTCAAAATATTTTTATTTTCATCTGGATAAGGAAGTATCTCAAAGATAGGGTTTTTTATTATTTCTTGCGGAATGTTGTTTGGTGAATGTTTTTGTATTCAATAGTCTTTCCGAATTAACATGACTTAAGTGATTATGTTTTAAAAGTTTCGGGTTGAAAATTCATTGTCTAGTGAGCTGCATGTCCATTTCTATGTCTTAAATGTATTCTGTGAAATGCTCAAAATTAAAGATTAGAACTTCTAATTTTACCGATTTTTCCTTTCTTCCTTGAGGTTGTTTAGTACTTCTAGACCTTTGTTAATAGTGTCTATTAGGTAATTTAGTTCGTTTGCTTGTACGCTATTGCTTTCAAGATTATTTATTTTTTCTTCTAATTAATTTATCGTCCTGATCAAGAGTACCACAAAGATATTTGAATATTGAACCGCTTCCGTTAATTAGTCCTCGTTTGTTACGTTTTACAATTTGTATTCCATTAATTTCCCTACTTAGTTTTTCTGTTAAGTATTGAATATGGACTAAGTCTTTAAATTCCTGTGCTTGTTGCATTAAAATGTTATATGTAATGTCTATTATCGTTAATCTGACTTTTAATTAATGATATTCAAAGTTTGTCGGTAAGTCAATGGTTCCTGTCTTAAATATTAAGTAACCGTTCGGCTGTCGTTAAAGCTTTTGAATAGAAATTCCGGGAGAAGGAAAATAACCCAATCTTCATTCGTTGAATTCAAATTATGAACTGATTTTATTTACTGTTTATGCCCAACCGGGCAACACAAGGGTTAAAGGAGGCGGAAGCTTTCACCTCGCGCCGCTCTCCCGATGGTGCCCATCGCTCTCCCCACGAAAGAACTCCCCACACTCCGCTCCAAGCGGGGCTTGGTGCCCTGCTCTTAAGCTAAGCTAGAGTTAGTTGAAGTTTATACCTGAATACATCAAGTGAAGTGAAAATACTCTCTGCGTGTCAAAGAATTTACTGGGAGGAAAAAGGGAAAAGGAAAAGTTCACCTAGCTGCCATCAACCAGAAGGAAGTTCGACCCCCCTACACAAACATTTGGTCCTTCGAGCCGGATACTAAGATCCTCTCGAACCACTAGCATCGGTGGAATTTCATCCATATTTCAAGCTAAGTAATTTTTTTGCAAATTATAGGTATATGAGTACATGTACATGCCTCCAGCATCCGTACCCATACTCACATACAGATAATTGTTGCCATTGATTCTCCTAATCCAAGTAAAAATTACTTTCGCGCAAATTTTTCCTCCTCAAAGGAGAGAAAATTTTGGTCCCCAAATTTTCATACATATATATGTGTCCAGTACATAAGGCGCCATATTGGTTCGCCCACTTCAAGTTTTTTTTTCTCGCACTTTGGCATATATAGGCCAAGTATATAAGGCGACATATTTTATTTGCCTATTTCCAATATATATTTTTTCGCAATTTCAAAAAAAATATTAACACATATGTATGTATGCAGTGAATCAAACCTACGGAAAAAGTGATCTCCTACATATAAAATATATATATATGCAAGCAGAGTGTGTGAATGTGACAAAAATTACAAACATATCCAGTGCTACATTAAATCCAAAAATAAAGGTTTTGTGCAAATACAGTCCACTCCTGGGAAAAGTGTGCGCGCAGTGAAAGGTGGTTCCAACGAAGAGAAGAAAATTTTCAATACGAATAATAAAGATTTTAAAAAAAAAAAAAAAAAAACGAAAGTGAACCACCCTCTCACATATAAAAGCCACACTTAGACATTTCTGGTGACCAGACACCCTATAAAGTTGGGGGCATATCGGTTAGACACAGTAAAAGAAATCATATTAAAAAAAAAAAAAAAAAAACCATTAATTTATATAAAGAAATCCGATCCATTCACACCTCTGCATATCGCCATTCCATATTTTCATATTTAAAAAAAAAAGAAAAAAAAAAAAAGAAATTTTTAAATACATATATATATACTCCAACATTTTACATATCCATACACATACATATATATACATATTTTTCCATACATAAAATTTTACATATATATATTCATATCCATATACATATACATATTTTTTTTCCATACATAAAATTTTACATATTGATTCTCATATGCATATCCATACATACATATATTCCACAAAAATTTCTAATTTTTTCGCACACAAATATATTTTTCCATCACCGCGAACAAATCCCGCTATCCCGTGCAGCCTATATACATACATACATACGTGCATACATAAGTACCGCTTAACTGCAGTATACCAGTACAGCTGCAAGCTCATGTGCCAAAGACCGGCACAAAGCAAACGACCAAAAGTAGCTGTTCTGTATACCCTAGGTTGGCAGGCACTTTGTGGGGTATATATGTTGAAGGGTCACGTTGAGGAAAAAATCGAATAATATTTAATTGGTAAAAATTTGTGTTCCGCGTTTTTGTTTATTCTATTCCCACGCGTTCCAAGTCGTATCTTTGGAGTTAGATTCCAATTCCAAAGTGTTTCCACGCGTTCCAAGTCGCATTTTTTGGAGTTATATTTCAATTCCAAAATATTCCCACGTGTTCCAAGTCGTATTTTTGGAGTTATATTTCAATTCCAAAGTATTCCCACGTGTTCCAAGTCGTATTTTTGGAGTTATATTTCAAGTCCAAAATATTCCCACGTGTTCCAAGTCGTATTTTTGGAGTTATATTTCAATTCCAAAGTATTCCCACGTGTTCCAAGTCGTATCTTTGGAGTTAGATTCCAATTCCAAAGTGTTTCCAAGCGTTTCAAGTCGTATCTTTGGTTCTATTGCAATTCCAAAGTATTCCCACACGTTCCAAGTCGCATCTTTGGAGTTATATTGCAATTCCAAAGTATTCCCACACGTTCCAAGTCGTATCTTTGGAGTTAGATTCCAATTACAAAGTGTTTCCAAGCGTTTCAAGTCCTATCTTTGGTTCTATTTCAATTCCAAAGTGTTTCCACCCGCTCCAAGTCGCATCTTTGTAGTTATATTTGAATTCCAAGGTGTTCCAAGCCGTTCCTAGGGTTTTTGGCAGTGTTCCAAGTCATTCCAAACGTACCAGCTCGTTTTCTGGTTTTTCAATCTATTTCAAGGCGTTTCAAAGCCGTTCTTCAAGTGGTTTGGTAGTGTTCCAGTTTTTCCCAAACGTTCCAGTTCGTCTCTTTGGCTAATTTTCAAGCCGTGCCAAGCCAGCTCACCACTTTATAACCGCCACTCTCTGGGGTTATGAGCACGAGCCCGTCAAAAGACGAGAAAGCAGCTGAGAACACTGCAGCCCCGAGCAAATCCTCAATTGCTGCTCCAGGTCAGCGCCAGAGGAGTACCAGCCCTACTACTCCTCCTTCCCGAGCATTTCAGACCCTCTCTAGTCCACTAACTCTCAAGTCCGCACCATCGAGCACGGCCTTTCAGCAAGCCACGTCAGAGCCACGACGAGCAAGCCAAAAAGAGGTCAAATCATTGGTACCACTTCCACAGATTTTGGTAACCGCCCCAAGAGTCACTCGGTCCGAGACCAAAAGGGTTTTAGCTGCTTCCACCATGGCTTTGAAGAAGTTTGTTTCCATTTGCGATAAACTAAGTCAGTTTGAAGTCGACACCCACGTCACGTCACTGTCCGAGGTCAGCGTATTTACGCTCCAAGTCCGTCGTGATCGAGTTCAAGCGTTGTGGGAGAAGGTCGAGCAGGAATATGAGAAATGCGAGGCACTCACAGATGGTAAAGACGATAACTCTGAAGATTTAGCCATCCAAGCTAAATATGACAAATGCTATCAAGTTTACGAGCGATGCACGGCTCGATTAAACGAGCTTATCCATGAAGGGTCTGCTCCGACTCCTCCGAACCGTCATGCGCCTACCTCTGCACCAGCAGAACGAGGCTGTCGATTGCCACCCATTGACACAGAAGTCTTTACGGGAGATTATTTAAAATGGCCCACGTTCCGTGACTTGTTTACAGCCATCTACATAAGCGATTCGCGAATTTCCCCTGTTGAAAAGCTATACCATCTCCTAGCGAAAACGAGGGGTGAAGCCAACCTCATTGTAGCAAAATTCCCGCTTACAAATGATGGTTTTGAAACGGCATGGAATGCACTTAAACAGCGTTTCGAAAATAAGCGACTTATCGTGAACAGCCAATTCCGAGCACTTCTTGACCTGCCTCAAATTTCCCATGAGTCCGGAAAAGCATTACAGGATCATCAGAATGCTCTGCAGGCATCCATTCGCGCTTTTGAGCACTGTGGCCTGCCAGTAACCACTTGGGGAGGCATGTTCGTATTTTTCTGTTCCATCAAATTGCCAAAGAATACCCTTTCATTATGGGAGCAATCTCTGGGAGACAAGACTGCCATTCCAGAGTGGCAAATGATGGACGATTTCCTCACTGAGCGGTTCCGTACGCTCGAAGCGGTGGAAAATACAACTGCAATGGCTATTTCGGTTCCCACATCGAAACCTCCACGAAATCCGATTCCAGCCACCCGAAAGGCTAATACATTTGAAGCCAAGGTGACCACCAAACCAAAATCCTGTGATCTCTGTATGAAGGAGAATCACCCGGTGCGTCGATGTCCCCGCTTCCTTCAGATGACGGTGCCAGAGAGGGTGGCATACATAAAGAAAAAGTCCCTTTGTCTGAACTGTTTCGCAAGAGGACATCAAGTAAAAGATTGTCCGAGTCAGCACAATTGCTTCACGTGCAAGGGGCGTCACAATACGCTCTTGCACAAGGACGCCCGACCGGAGAATAATCCAACGTCGGTCCCAGCTCAGCCCAGTTCGCACAATATTGTCCGGACTTACTTTACCTCTGAGGCAAGGTCCTCACGAGATAAGTTGCTAGGTACAGCGATCGTGGACTTTTGGCACAAGGGCACTACTTATACTTCACGGGCGCTATTAGACCCGGCTTCTGAAGCCAATTTCATATCCGAAAGAATGTTCCGACTTATGAAGTTACCATTCCAAACTGTCAGGGCCGAAGTGACAGGCATTAACGGAAAGGTCAATAGAACCTTGAAGGTCTGTCACATAAGCATTCGGTCATCGCATGGACCTCCAGTCCAGATCGAGATAGAAGCGTTTGTCTTGTCCCAAGTTGCTGATGATTTGCCGTCATGTACGATAGCCCAAGCCACACTGGAAGGAATGCCCAATATTCCTCTAGCCGACCCCTCCTTCAGATTAAAGGCAAAGATCGATCTACTCCTTGGCATTGATGTAATACCAGCGGTGACTCTTTCCGGCATCCAGACCGGAGTGTGCGGATCTTTAATGGCTCAAGAGACGAGATTCGGTTGGGTCATTTCAGGCCCGTTGCAAGGGGTCCCCGTCAGTTCATGTGCCGCGTTCACCACGAGGGTCGCAGTTAGCAGAGAGGAGGGACTTGAAACTCTTCTCACAAGGTTTTGGGAGGTGGAGGATCTACCGGGCAAACCGGTAGAAGATTCTGACTCTGTTTGCGAGGTCAATTTCCAGAAGACCACAAGAAGAGATGTTTCGGGGAGATATACGGTCTCACTTCCGTTTCGAGATCCAACCAACATCAACCTTGGTCATTCCAGACCAGGGGCATTGGCTCAGTTCCTAAAAAACGAAAGCCGACTCCTTAAAAATATTCCGGCAAAAACTGAGTATGACGCCGTCATCCAAGAATATTTGGACTTGGGCCACATGCGTCAGGTTCCATTTGACGGCACTAATAAAAATTTTTATTTGCCACACCATGCGGTTTTCAAGCCGACAGCACCACAACAAAGGTACGGGTAGTTTTTAACGCCTCTAGCAAGTCCACCAACGGAGTAAGTCTCAACGACATACTTTACCCTGGTCCGGTACTTCAGTCCGATCTCACTACTCAGATTCTCAAGTGGCGTTTTTTCCGAGTAGTTTTCAATGCCGACATCACAAGAATGTACCGCCAAATTATGGTCGATCCAATCTATACGCCATTTCAGAGGATCCTGTTCCGAAATAAAGAGGGGCAACTTGGTGATTACGAGCTGAATACCGTCACGTTTGGCATTAACTGTGCTCCGTTCTTAGCCATCCGAGTACTTCAGCAACTCGCAAGTAATGTACAATCCAAATTTCCTTTGGCTAGCGATATTATCAAGTCCTATATGTATGTCGATGATGTCCTGGCAGGGGCTCATAATGAAACAACGGCAATCGCAATGGTCAATGAACTTCAAGACGCTCTTGGTTCAGCTGGCTTTCCCTTGCGCAAGTGGACATCGAATGTGAAGAGCGTGCTCAGTTGTATTCCAAAGAGTCATTTACTGAATGCTGATTTCCTCGACATCGAAGAGGCCAGCACAGCGAAAACACTGGGAATCCGATGGAAAGCGACTACGGATGAGTTTTATTTTGTCATCTCACCCCAAGATGTCAAGTCAGCTTATACTAAGCGAGAAGTCCTCGGGCAGATCGCCAAGTTATTCGATCCCGCTGGCTGGCTGGCTCCCTTTGTGATTCAAGCCAAGGTGTTTATGCAAGAGCTCTGGTTACAAGAGCTAGGGTGGGATGATCAATTGCCCAGTGAACTCCATCACAGGTGGCAGGATTTTACAAAGAGCTACTCCTTCCTTGACCAGATCCGAATTCCACGATGGGTTCTTCATGACCCATATTCCGACATCCAATTCCATTGTTTTTGCGATGCGTCACAGCGGGCTTATGGTGCCGCAATTTACGTGCGCGTTAGCAATGACCAAGGCATATCATGCTGCCTTCTTGCAGCGAAATCTAGAGTCGCCCCGGTTAAAACGGTTTCATTGCCCCGCCTTGAATTATGCGGAGCTACACTTTTAGCGGAACTGGCAGCTGCAGTTCTTCCGCAACTTCCAGTTGATAATGCGGAGGCTTTTTATTGGTCAGATTCCACCGTCGTACTGTCGTGGTTAAATAAGCCACCCTGCACATGGACAACGTTTGTCGCAAATCGGGTAGCAAAGATTGTGACGGCAACAAATGACGCCCCATGGAATCACGTTCGTTCAGAGGACAACCCAGCAGATCTCCCTAGCCGCGGCCTGAGTGCGCAGGAATTGGTACATAAGGATTTGTGGTGGCACGGCCCACCATGGCTACGGGAACCACAAGAGTCCTGGCAGCGAGCGACACCACTCCCACTAGACACTGCCTTGGAGAAGCGGGTAGTGAAGGTCCACGTCGCGATCGCTAAGCCAGCCAACGAGATATTATCTCGTTTTTCCAATCTGGCACGTGCCTTACGAGTGATAGCATATGTGATCCGTTTCGGCAGAAGGTGTCGTAAACTTCCAAACGATTACTCCGGGGAGGTGACCTCTAGCGAGATCAATCAAGTACTCCAGGGGTTGATCCGAGTCACTCAGCGTGATTACTTTCCGACGGAACATCGGTGTCTACAGCAGAAGAAATCTCTGCCCACGTCTAGCACCATTCTCAATTTGAATCCTTTCATTGACGTATCAGGTGTGATCCGAGCATGTGGGCGCGTGCAACAAGCAGCGGCCCTTAGTTACGATGAGCGTAACCCCATTCTGTTGCCAGTAGTAAGTCCGTTGTCCCGGCTGTTGGTGCTTTTCACGCATCAGATCTCTCTCCATGGGGGCAGCCAACTGGTAGTCCGTCTCATCCGACAGAGATACTGGATTCCAAGACTGCGGAATCTAGTAAAATCGGTGGTCAATTCATGCAAAGTCTGTGTGATTTATAAAAGAAGGCTGCAATCACAGCTAATGGGCACCCTTCCGGCCCAGCGAACTACTTTCGCACGACCTTTCACGACCACCGGGATAGATTTCGCAGGTCCTTTCGACATCAAGAGTTTCACCGGCCGCGCTTGCCGCATATCAAAGGGATATGTGTGTGTCTTTGTTTGCTTTTCCACCAAAGCCATTCACCTTGAGGCAACTTCGGATTTGAGTACCGAAGCATTTCTGGCAGCATTCGCTCGCTTTGTATCTAGGCGAATGTGTCCCCAGCAAGTGCAGTCCGACAACGGAAAAAACTTCGTAGGTGCATCCAGAGTGCTTGAAAAAGATTTCCTAAGTTCTACCCAGCAGAAAATATTATCCCACTACAGCCATCAGAATCTGTCCTGGCATTTCATCCCTCCCGGGGCACCACACATGGGAGGGTTGTGGGAGGCTGGAGTTAAGAGTTTTAAAACTCTGTTCTACAAGGCCACTTCCAACCAAAGGTATACTTTTGAAGAGTTCTCTACGCTGCTGGCTAAGGTAGAGGCGTGTTTGAACTCGCGGCCGATTTCTCCTATGTCTGAAGACCCCACCGACTCTTTAGCTTTGACCCCAGGCCATTTCCTAGTTGGCGGTCCATTGCTATCCGTGACGGAACCTGAAATCAAGGATCAGGTACCGTCTATCATTAACCGGTGGCAGCGTCCGGCAGGCCGTGAGTCAGCATTTCTGCACCCGATGGAAAGACGAGTATCTGAAGGAGCTACATAAGCGCAATAAGTGGCGATTCCCTTCTAAAAATCTTGAAGTGGGCGATCTGGTGGTACTCAAAGACGACAATCTTCCATTTAATGAATGGCGTCTCGGGCGAATCCACCAGACACACCCTGGCAGTGACGGCAATGTCCGCGTCGTCGAACTGCTTACCGCTCGCGGTATTGTAAAGCGTCCCGTCGCAAAGTTGATCTTTCTTCCTCCAGAAGAAAGAATTCAAACCCATTACGTAAAACTACAGTAGCGTCCAGCACTTGGTCCTTCCTCCCAAGTAAGAAGGGCCGAGCTGCCAGTAGTAATATGTGTTCTATCGTCCTACATTAATCCGCTTTCTTCATTATTTGTCCCGGCAGCTTCCTGATATTCGTCAACCTAGATCCCGTTTCCATGGCTCCGAGACCGCGTTCAGTACAGGCATCGAAAGAGGAGCGCAGATGTTCGCGAGGAACTGAGTCCTTCCGTTGCCGAGTCTGTCGCGGAATCCATTCTCTGAAGCGATGCCGTCGCTTCCTGCGGCTGAACGTGGAGAAGAGGATGAGGGCAGTGCTGGCGAATAAGTACTGCGCCAATTGCCTGGCCCACCAACATTCCGGAGGAAGCTGCTTAAGCGGTGATAAGTGCCGAATCTGTGAGGAGGATCACCACACGCTGCTTCACTTCCATGAACAGCCACGTCGACGCACTCCAAGCTCCGTCGTACGCCGAGTCACCCCCGAGTCCTCCAGACGAAGGGTCGCGCCAACGCCAGCCTCCGATCCGAAACTGACCTTGACCACACTGCTGCAGCACCGCAATCCGCATCTGATGCCCACGGCGATGGTGCGTATTGAGACGGAGGGAAAAACCTTCGACGTGAAGGCCCTGGTGGACCCTTGTTCTGCGGTATCGTCGATGGCGACGTCATTGGCCACGGCCTTCAAGTTGACAGCCGTCAATATAGGGGCAGAGAAAGCGGTGGCAGCAGTGATCCGGTCCCCAATCAGTGAAGGATGGCGATTGGAGGCGATCCTGAAGGTGGTCGATGGCTTGTGCTGCCGCACTCCAAGCGCTCCGGTGGACCCACAGATCGCCAAAAAGTTTGAGGGCATCGTCCTGGCGGATGAGACGTTCTACCGACCGTCGTCAGTGTCTCTGGTCCTGGGCGCGGATGTGATCACGGAGGTCATGCTAGAAGGGAGTCTACCTGGGGTTGGCGGGCGGCCGATTGCGATGCGCACAGTTTTTGGCTGGACCCTGTCCGGAGCGTGCCATTAAACTGCCTGGGTCTTGCACTCCTGCAAGGGGGGGAGCATGTTTATGCCCAACCGGGCAACACAAGGGTTAAAGGAGGCGGAAGCTTTCACCTCGCGCCGCTCTCCCGATGGTGCCCATCGCTCTCCCCACGAAAGAACTCCCCACACTCCGCTCCAAGCGGGGCTTGGTGCCCTGCTCTTAAGCTAAGCTAGAGTTAGTTGAAGTTTATACCTGAATACATCAAGTGAAGTGAAAATACTCTCTGCGTGTCAAAGAATTTACTGGGAGGAAAAAGGGAAAAGGAAAAGTTCACCTAGCTGCCATCAACCAGAAGGAAGTTCGACCCCCCTACACAAACATTTACAAAAGTGTTGTGTATTTAAATGAATTCTTAGATTCTAGGCGACAATTGTTCTTAAAAATACCTATTCTAATGACCCACTGTTACCGCCGTCATTACAAATTTAAAAATTAACCGTCAACCCGGAAATGCTGTCGCCGGCAGCCCTAAAAATACTGGGGTATGGCAGCCCTGAAAATACTGGGGTTAGCAACCCTGAAAAACACGAGAACCAACCGAGAGTTTGGCGTCAGTATGTGATGGCACCAGGGAAGAAACCTACAAACTTTTTTAAAGCGTTTAAAAGTTTTAAAATGTCAAAGTTTAATTACATAACACAACATGTAAAATTGCGCTAAATAAACTGATCGCTATGTAAACTGTAACTTAAGTTTGTTTTTAGTACAAACGAAACCCCGTGCGTCACATTTCTGAAAAAAAGTTTATTGAGGTTAAAAAGTTTCCGCGTGCCCGAATTTCACCATATGTATAAAGTGCAAATACATAAAGACACACATACACATATATATTAGAGCGTAACTACACATAAAGTGTTCAAAGCCATGCATGTGTAAAATACCTTTAAGTAGTACATGCACAAATTGCAGGGGATAAATTCATAGCACAATTTAATCGGAAACCCATAGACTAAAACAAATCCAAAGCATCATGAATATAGTACCCAACATTGGGTTCAATGCGACAATTGCCAGAAATGGTACCATTTTCAATGTGCTGGAGTCAATAACTCAATAGCAGAGGCTGAATGGATTTGCAACAGCTGCCAACAAGCGATACGTCTTATCTCGGCAAAGTAAACATAGTCGAGCAAACTCAATCGCCAAGCTCAAATTATTTGATATTGGCAATGCTGGAGGAAAGGCGGGAAGCCGAAAAAAGATACATCGATCAAAAATACAACTTGCTTGCACAGCAGCAAGGAACGCAGGTAACGTGTTTCCAATTAAATGGACCTACTGCTTCTCAGCTAGCCGCAAGGCAAGTTTTACCCGCAGATCTACCCATCTTTAACGGAAATCCAGAGGACTGGGCAATCTTTATTAGCATGTTCGTACTAGTGAACAGCTGCCGCAGAGCGGGGTTTTCAAACGCCGAAAACATGCTACGACTTCAGAAGAGCCTCAAAGGTAGAGCCTACGATCTAGTTTGTGATAAGCTACTGCTGATAATACTGGTTCCTGATGTCATTAATACGCTCAAGACATTCTTTGGACGCCCGGAGCAAATACTCGATTGATTGATCGACAAAATAAGAAAAATAAACGTACACAAAGATAAATTAGAATCCATCGTTGATTTCGCAATGGCGGTGAGAAACGCATGTGCAACCATGGAAGCGTGCAATTTAACCTCACATTTAAATAACCCGATGCTTCTTCGAGAACTTATCGACAAACTACCCACCCAGCAAAAGTTAAACTGGGCTATGCATCCACGTAACGAATCCATCCCGGTTATAAAATCATTTAGCGATTGGTTGTACAAAATAGCTGAGGCCGCAGCCACTGTCATGCCTTGCCAAAGCACTAAGGCCAATAATGTCAACACACACTCGCAAGCACATCAACAACCACAGCAAGGACCAAATAATTGAGAGAATGGGTGGCAACAAAACTGTAAGCCGAAGCTACAATGCGTGATGTGTTCTTCCACGGATCACCAGGTTGCTCTATGTCAAAGCTTCAAGCGACTGTCCGTTGACGATAGACAACGAATAATAAACGAAGCCAAGGTATGCTACAGGTACCTCAAAAGTCACCGCCGTAAATGCTTCTCTAATCGTGACTGCGGAATTGACAATTGCTACTCAAAACATCACCTGCTTCTTCACAAAGGCACAGACAGAACCGAAGTTGTTAGTGCTCATCATAAAGACAATGTAGTGGAAGGACAATTTTTCCGCGTTGTAACGATCAAACTGTATGGAGGCAATGTAACCTCATCGATGAAAGCATTTAGGACAAACTGAAGATCTCTTCAACGCCAGAGCCAAGTTGCCAGCAATGGACCGGTGAAGAAACCAGAAACGAAGAGGACTCCGTTCAGACCCACCTACAAATCTCGGAAGCGGGAACTGACAAAAAGCTATGGCTCTACAACTCAGTCCACTCAGTAAAGAAATTACGATTGAAACAAACCATCAATGTTGAAGAATTAACCAAGCAATATCCTTATTTGCGTGGCTTGCCACTAAAGTCGTACCAAAACGGTACCCCACTAATTTTAATCGGCAGCAACAATTGGAATCTAGCAATACCCCGCAAAGGGTATCCGCGAGGGCAGACGAAACGAACCCATTGCTTCAAAGTGCACATTAGGATGGTGCATCCAAGGATCAACAAACTCAAACAAACACGTAACAATGCATCATTGCGAGTGCAATTGGAGTGAAATAGATAAAGCCTAAAGAAAAGATTCACAATGGAACCAATCGTATCTAGGGAATTGCGATCCAAAAACGACAAAAGGGCCAAAGGCATTCTCGAAGATACCTGCAAAAAGATCAATGGTCGATACGAAGTCGGCCTATTCTGAAAAGACGACACAGTCATTTTACACGAAAGCTATACCGCAGCGCTGAAACGCTTCGAATGCCTACGGGCCAAAATTAAAAGAATGCCGAAATTGTTTGATAAAATTCAATCACAAATTGACAATCTATTAGAAAAAGGATATGCATTTGAGCTCAGACCAGAAGAAATATCCGATCGAAAGGAACGCGTTTGGTATCTCCCAATATTTATTGCTTTAAATCCAAATAAGCCAAACAAAGTACGACTAGTTTGGGATGCCGCCGCCAAAAGTCATAGAAAATCACAAAATGCAGAGAATTACCAAATCAAAAATCCACGAGCTTACGAATCCATTACAAAGGCCCACTACGTGGACGACCTCATCGACAGTTTCAAAGATGACCTTGAAGCCATAACAGTTACATCATCAGTGAGAGACATACATGCCGATGGAGGATTCCAAATAACAAATTGGTGCTCAAACTCGCCGTTCACTATGAAGCTATAAAATGGCGCTTTAACCCACCATCCGCACCCCACATGGAAGGAGCGTGGGAACGTTTGGTCCGGACTGTAAAATCCGTCCTAGAGGCCATTTGCCCCTCTAGCAACTTTAATGACGAAACTCTTCGAAGTGCCCTAATGGAAGCTGAATTTATAATTAACTCCAAGCCTCTAACGTTTGTTTCTTTAGATACAGGTGACGATGAAGCGCTTATACCCAACCACTTGCTTCTGGGATCAAAAGCTGGCTACAAACCAGTATCAGGAAATGTCGCCGACCTAAGGTTACAATGGCATCAAACGCAATCGTTTGCCGATCGCTTCTGGAAAAGATGGGTGAAGGAGTATACACCAACATTAACTCGACGCAGCAAATGGTTTACTAAGCGTCCGCCAGTCGATATCGGAGACGTAGTTATTGTCGTGGACGATAATCTGCCGAGGAACCTGTGGCCAAAAGGGCGCATAAACGATGTCGTAACCGCCAAAGATGGCCAACTTCGCAGAGCCACCATATGGACACCAAACGGCATCATGATACGCCCCGTTTCTAAAATTGCTGTTCTAGACGTCTGATTAAAGGAAAGTGAACATCCTGAGGTCGTTCACGGGGGTTTGGAAATGTTACCGCCGTCATTACAAATTTAAAAAATTAACCGTCAACCCGAAAATGCTGTCGCCGGCAGCCCTGAAAATACTGGGGTATGGCAGCCCTGAAAATACTGGGGTATAGCAGCCCTGAAAAACACGAGCAGGATCAACCGAGAGTTTGGCGTCAGTATGTGATGGCTCCAGGGTCGGGCGGGCGTTTTGGGTTCAATTTAGTTGATTTTTGAAATTTTGAGCTCCCTCCGAAAGCGTGCATTGGATTGTTTGTATTTCAACAGATTGTCGACATTGCTAGAGCGTTTAAACGCCTGTCAAGTTTTGAATTTCTGTTCCCGAAGCTCATTCAAGGTTTTGTTTCACTAAAGAGTGTTTTTGCTGAAATGCTGTGGTAATGTTTGTTGTATTTGTGATGGGCAACTTGCAAAAATTTTTTTTTTAATGCTTGCTGATTCTTAATTGATGTTTGTGCTTTTAGGAATGTGCTGGTTTGTCGAGAAAAATTAGAAAATTGGTTGTTTGTTGTTCTGATAATAAAGTGATTAGGACTGGGAAATGATCGTGTAGGCATTTAAGTAAAAGGGTCGTTTAAGAGCGGGGACTTTATTCGTTGGATGAATACTTAAAAACTGAAGTACAAAAATATTTAATAGTAATATTTATAGGCTAAATTTGTGAGCCCTTCAGTGGCATGTTCGATATTGATGCGATTTGATTGGCCCGAATTTTAATGTTGAATTAGCGTTCTCCCGCATTTGATTTTTTGGGGGACAATTATTACTTCAAATGTTCAATTGTTTATGAATAAAACGTATCTTATTGGCCTGTGTTTTAATTATGAGTTAGCGTTCACACACTTTAATTTTGAGGGGGACAATTGTTATTGCAAGTGTCCAAGTGTTTATAAAAAAAAAACGGATGTTTACTTTAAAGTTAAAAAGGGGGCAAACAATTTATAAGTTATTGGGTATTGAAGTTGGATATATGAATCTCCCATCCTAAAAAAAATAGCCTGTCCTCAGGCGGATACATTGGGATATAGCGAGGGGTTTTTCTCAACTATTAAGATTGGTGTATAAATTTTGTTTATAATTTGGGACTCAATTTTTTCAACAATTGGGGTTTCGATTATGTCTGTGGGAGCACGATTGTTATTTGATCGAAAATGCTTAATTATTAATTCTTGTGGCATTGCCTTAAACTTAAAGATTAAGTATGTAATTAAACTTATTATTGTAAGTATAAAAGTGGTTAATGTAATAGTTTGAAATACAGTATAATATTTGGTATGTTCGTTAATGATCTCAGTCAAGCAATGAATTTTATTATTATTATTATTATTAAAGTATAGGATATAGTTATAAACTATCAACCTAACTATATTTTACAAGCACTGGCAACTTAGGCCTTCGGCTTAGACGAAAACTACATCCATACACTAGCCTGGGTTTCGAACCCGGAACCTCGTTGTTCAGTTGACTAAATGACTGGGCCACTTAGACAACTCATCTACCGAGGACTGCGAGCAATGAATTTATTATTGATATTTCGTTTAATTGTAAGGCACTATCGTAAATTTTTATAAAGTTATTGCCTTCTATTATTAAGTCGTTGATTACGCAATTTTGATTAAGTTTAGTTTTTGGTAAATTCCATGTTACAATTATGTTTGCTTCAATGTAATTAGTTTGAAAATTCTTATATACACTAAGACGTATTTACAAGTGGTTGGGAGTTGATTTAAAATGCCTATTAACTATGCAACAAATTAAAGGTTATTAAATCAAACCGAACCGGACCTTATTTTTTTGAAAGTACATGTATTGAAAAGCAAAACCCTATTTGGGTTTTTCAAAGTTAGCTCGTTTTTTTTTTATGGCGAGTTGAAATTTTTAATTTTGGGGGTATTTTTTAGTTTGTCATATGAGCTAAATATGACTTATATATCGATTTCTTCTTTATGTATACGACCTTAATCATCCTCATTTGTTGTATAAATATTGTTAATGGTTAAATAAATTCATTTTATGAATGTTATATAACCCATCAAAGGATATTTACAGCTACAGTTCTAGAAAAAATTACAATAAGCCCTTTTTTAGAGTAGAGCAGAGAAAATCAGAAATGTTAGCATCTTTTTTAAAATCCCATAACTTGTTAGCAACAGGTACAAGTGTCACAGCGTATCGAAATCGCAAGGAACACTTCAAAAAGTTTTTTATGGTGAACCAAGAAAATACTTTTGACTATTGTCACGATATTTTGTCTCTCATGAATTCAATGGGTGTTCAGTACAGGCCAAACTATTGGAGACTATTTATTAATAGTTCAAAATTTACCTTGAAAGCCGTATTGCTTGAAAAAAACAATTCAAAGCCATCGATCCGCATTGCATATGGAACTGATACTAAAGAGACGTTTTGAAAAAATTAAATGGATTTAAGAATTGGTGGAATACAAAAAACACAATTGGCGTGTGTGTCGCGACTTGAAAGTCGTTGCCATGCTAACCGGACTCCAAGGCGGCTACACTAAACACATGTGTTTTTTATGCGATTGGGACACTTGGTTCAAGGGCGATCAGTACAAAAAAAATTTTTGGAAAATAAGAGCTGAATGTGAGAAAAAGGATGCCAACAGAATTCATAAAGAACTCGTATCTCTAGAAAAAATCATTTTCCTCCACTTTACATCAAACTCGGGATTGTCAAAAATTTCTTAATGGTTGTCGGTAGAAGAGAGGATGTATTTTGCTGTTTACAACGAATCTTCCGTAAAAAGAATGCTTGATTCATTTTCGAAATTGGAGTCCACATGTCGCTGAAAATTCACTTTCTTCACCACCATTTGGACCAATTTAGTCGACAGCTATCGACTAAATCAGATGAACAGGGAGAGCGGTACCATCAAGTTGCCTTGCCATTTGAATTGAGGTATCAGAGAAAACGAGCTCCATATGCTATACTGGCCGAAATATGTCCACCAACATATTAGCATAAGCAAATATTTCAAATCGGAGAAGATGAAAATCAAAGTGAAGAAGTGCAGGAAGGTGAACGCGACGGAATGGAGTTCTCCACTGACGAATCAGATTACTTTGATCTTGATGAAGGAAATGAACTACAACCAAAAAGAACTCGTTTCTAATTTGCAATATTTTTATTTTAAATTAATCTTGATATTATTCTATCAATAAATAGTTATAGATTAAAAATACTTCCAAAAATACTCTAAAAAAGGGCTTAATTGTAATTTTTTCTAAAACTGTAGCTGTAAAAGTCATTTTGGGTTACATAACATTCATAAAATATATTTATTTTGTAATGTACACAACCCGGAATGAATCTAGATCATGTACATCCCCTCTTAGTCAAAGAATCTTCTTTGATCCAAGAAGAGGTCAGGTTCAGCCTATATAAGTAGTCTCTCTCGCAGTCCCTAATCATCAGATATTATGATGGGCAAGAGTACCACAAATTAGGCCAAAGCCAACACATCTACAGGTTTAATGTATCGAGAAGTTTGGTCCAGGTAGGACTTCTGGCTGTCGGCTAGCAAACAGCCTTTGGGGAGGTTCTTTGGACCATCATTACTCAATACACCCGTAGTACATAAGAGTATATTAGTATCGCACGAATAGGGAAGCTAATGATTTTCCTTTCGCAAGATTCTGGAAAATCCCAACACAAGTTCAGCTCACCGCTCACATTTCGCTACAAGGAAGATTACACAACTTTTACTCAAACATTACAAAATTGATATTTATTCACAAGGGGTACCGATTAGTTGACTAAACTAAAATGATGATTCTTATAGTAAACGGTAATCAAATTAAATAATTGGATCATTTCATGCATCCAAATGCCAAATTCGGGATAATATGTTTTGTTTTATTGAATCTTAATTGTAAGGTGGATATATATAAATTTGTAGATATTCAAAAATAAAAATGTCAATTGGAATTTGAAAGTCTCCAATTTAAATTGCGATATTATTATAAATAACTGTAGGCTCGCTCACACAGTCAAAGGCGATTCTTAATATCGTTTTAATTTTTCAACAATGATTGGCAATTTTCTTTTTCTTTAATATTTTGTTTTAGCTTTACGGTACTTGAGAGAGTTTTTTCTTATTCGCTGATCATTTGACACTGAACTCGCTTTCTTTTTCATACAAACAGGGAAATACCAGAACGATCATGATTTATGTCAAGAACTTACGACTTACCCATCCGTCCGGTCCGTCGAAGGCCTTCGTCGTCCGATGGATGATGCTTAGGAATAAAATGTTAGGTTAAATCAAGCGACTGGCATTCCTATGCAACAAATTCGGTCTAAGGGACTCTCAATACGCAACGAAGAAACTTCTCTGCCCGTATCTGATTCGGGCGGCTATTCCAAGCTAGTTGACTTTTTCCGAAATGTCTCTATGCCCTTCACGGTGTGCAGCTTTTGAGCCCCCGGTGTCTCAAAAATTATCCCGCACGCGCACGATGCCACTTCGCTAGGGTTGCACTAGTAAAACTATCGAACTTTTAAGCTAAGCTGATTTTTTTTTTATCGACACAATTACCCACCACTTACTGAACTACAAACTAACGTCTTAAAATTTAAAAATAAAACTAACGGCAGAAACTGGGCAATACAATTTAACCATTAACAATATTTATACAATAAATGAGGATGACTTAGGTCGTATACATGAAGAAGAAATCGATATCTAAGTCATATTTAGCTCATATCACAAACTAAAAAATATATATATATTTAACTCGCTATAAAAAAAAAAATTAGCTAACTTTGAAAAACCCAAATAGGGTTTTGCTATTCAATACATGTACTTTCAGAAAAATAAAGTCCGGTTCGGTTTGATTTTTGGTATTGCACAGTGTTATACATTCATTAGTCTCTATTTGTTTTGTATTTTTATTGAACAAAGTATTGTTGTCAAAATAGTATTTATTGAATGAATTTTCTGTCAAAATATTTTTATTTTCATCTGGTTAAGGAAGTATCTCAAAGATAGGGTTTTTTTCATTTTTTCTTGTGGAATGTTTGAATTGATAAATATCTCGTTTGAATTTGGTTTAAGCCAGGTGAATGTTTTTGTATTCAATAGTCTTTCCGAATTAACATGACTTAAGTGATTATGTTTTAAAAGTTTCGGGTTGAAAATTCATTGTCTAGTGAGCTGCATGCCCATTTCTATGTCTTAAATGTATTCTGTGCAATGCTCAAAATTAAAGATTAGAACTTCTAATTTTACCGATTTTTCCTTTCTTTCATGAGGTTGTTTAGTACTTCTAGACCTTTGTTAATAGTGTCTATTAGGTAATTTAGTTCGTTTGCTTGTACGCTATTGCTTTCAAGATTATTTATTTTTTCTTCTAATTAATTTATCGTCCTGATCAAGAATACCAAAAAGATATTTAAATATTGAACCAATTCCGTTAATTAGTCCTCGTTTGTTACGTTTTACAATTTGTATTCCATTAACTTCCCTACTTAGTTTTTCTGTTAAGTATTGAATATGGATTATGTCTTTAAATTCCTGTGCTTGTTGCATTAAATTGTTATATGTAAT
The DNA here is from genome assembly GCF_018902025.1 of Drosophila willistoni. Classification (NCBI taxonomy): domain Eukaryota; kingdom Metazoa; phylum Arthropoda; class Insecta; order Diptera; family Drosophilidae; genus Drosophila; species Drosophila willistoni. The sequence continues at coordinate 4,993,611 of NW_025814459.1, read as the reverse complement.
GTCTATTAGCGTTAAGTTTACTTTTAAATAATGATATTTAAAGTTTCTCGTTAAGTCCATGGTTCCTGTCTTAAATATTAAGTAACCGTTATTTGTTTTAACTGGGCTTATGTCAATGGATTGACTGCATGTTGATTTTAATGTTAAGAATAGCATAATGACAAAAAAGTCTTCTTGAATTATTGACCTGTAATTTATCAATTGTCGTATTTGCTTTTATAAACTTTCTTTTTCTTCTTGAATTTTGATTTGTAGAGTGTAACCTTTTTTCCTCTTTTTCTTTCTTCAATATGTTTCTCATCTATCTGATTTATTTCTCCTGTCTTTTTGAATGGATTTGTCATTTTTGACTTTACTAATAGTGCTTGTTTAAATCTAGTATCGATTTCGAAGTCGTGTCTATCTTTATTTAAATTGTTTATTTGATGTATTTTATTCGTTTGGGTGTTATAGTCGGGTGATCCTGCATAGATAAAAGTGTCCGCTGGTGTTCGGTTAGTTGTTATACCCTTGCAAAAAGAGTATATTAATTTTGGTCAGAAGAGTGCAACGCATAGAAGGAAGCATTTCTGACCATATAAAGTATATATATTCATGATCAGCACGACGAGACGAGTTCAAATAGCCATGTCCGTCCGTCCGTCTGTCCGTCCGTCTGGATCAACGCAAACTCCTCCAAACTCTATATACTGCAGGCGTTGTATATCTCGGATTCAGCCGGATCGGATCACTATATCATATAGCTCTCATACAAATGGCAAAGTCACGAACAGTGACTTTTCTTAATAACTTCGTTATTTTCTGAGCTATTGTCATAAAATATTGGTGAATTAATTACACATATAAACAACCGTGCCAAATTTGATCGAGATCGGGTGACTATATCATATAGCTCCCATAGGAACGATCCTTCGAAAACAGTGACTTTTGTCAATAACTTCGTTACTTTTGACGCGATTGCTTTCAAATTAAACATTTGTTAGTTCAATATATCTGTTAATGACTGTGCTGAATTTGATAAAGATCGGGTTACTATATCATATAGCTCCCATAGGAACGATCGGTGGAAAACAGTGACTTTGATTAATATCTTAGTTTTTTCCTATGCTAAGATTGTAGGCCGTTCTTTCGCAAACATTAACCTTTTTAGCTTGAGCGTTTTTCCATTTTGATGGCTATAGGTAAGGAAAGAGTTACCATAAAAGTTGCAAGGGTATACAAACTTTGACGCGGTCAAAGTTAGCCCCGGCCCTCTGGTTTTATATCTCGTCTTATGGTATGTAGACAACTTTTTCAAATTTGATTAATTTATCTTCGATGTCATTTTCACTATTTATAATTCTGAGTTTTTCATTTACTGTTTTATGGAATCTTTATACGTCTGAAATGCCGTTTTTACTTGTTGTGATTTTTAACTTCACATTTTCTTCTTGTAGCCAATTTTTTAGTGCTATACACAGAAATGCTGATTGCTGGTTTGCCCATTTCAGTGAATACTTTCATAATTGCTCTCTTGGTTTCTAACCAATCTGTAGACTTTACTTTTACAAATGTTGCAAATTTGGAGTAAATGTCAATGCATGAAAGAAATTGTAAATTGTCGATCATGTAAAAGTCAATAAAGTATTTTTCTCTGATATTAAAAGTTTCTGGTGTTATTTCAAAAGTTAGTTTTGTATTTATATTTTCTGTCTGTGCGATATTGCATACTGAGCATTCATTAATAATGTTTTAAATTACGTTTTGAAAATCGGGGAAATAATATTTTTCTTTAAACAAATTAATCGTTTTTTCGATTCCTGGATGCAATAATTCTTTATGTTGTTTTAGGATTATTTCTTTGAATTGTGCAAACGTTTGAAGGTCCTCTAACTTAATGCTTGATCTGGAGGTTTTTGTATTTGCGTTCGATTGTATTATTTCAATGAAGGCTTGTTGGAATATGGGAAAATATTGTTCATTGTGAAAATATAGTACAGTTTTCATACTGCAAAGATATCTTTTGATTATATCCCTTACGTAAGCATTGGTCCTTTCTTTGTATGTTATTTTTATGTTTGATTTATAAAAATAAGTTGTTGTTTCTGCTTTGTCTTCTGAAGCTCTAATGAATTCTATTTGCCTGTTGAAAAAATTAATGGGTTTTTCTACTATTGGAATGTAGTTTCCATTGTCCTCATGAGCACTATGTATTGAAGCTGCGATGCTTTCTGTTGATCGTAAAAAGTTTTCATCTGTTTTAATTCTGGAAAGGGCATCTGCTACGTGATTTTCTTTGCCGGGTAAATATTTAACTTTGTAATCAAAGTCATTTAGTTTAATCTTCAACGTTGAAGTTTCATATATGGTTCTTTTGTATTGCTGAGCCATAGTAAACGCTTATGGTCGCTTAGAATTTCGAACTTTCTACCGAAAAGGTATGGTCTGAAATACTTTGTTGCCCAAACTATTGCTAGTAATTCTTTCTATATAGCTGAATAATTGATCTCATGTTCGTTCAACCGTTCTGCTTGCGTAAGAAATAGGTCTGTGGTCGTGTAAGTTGAAGGCACCTAAAGCTATAGTGCTAGCATCTGTGGCTAGAAACAATGGTTTTTTGAAATCGGGATATGCAGGTATGGGATCGTTCATAAGGAGACATTTTAATTTTTCAAAGTATGAAATATAATGTGGGTCGTTTATGTTAATTTTAGCTCTTTTCTTTAATCCAAGAGTTAAAGGTTTTGCAATATGTGGAAGAACTCGCATAATCCTAAGAATGATTTTATTTCTTGTTTGGTTTTAGGGATCGGAAATTTTTGAATTGCTTTGATTTTATTTGGGTTAGGTTTTATACCTTCTGTTGTGTATTATATGACCAAGGAGTTTTATTTCTTTTTTCATAAATTCGCATTTGTCGAGTTAAAGTTTAAGATCAGCTTCTCTTAGTTTGTTAAATACCTTTCTGAGTGATAGTATGTGTTCCTCCAATGAAGTGGAGTACACTATAATGACATCCAGGTTAACAAGACAATCCTTATAAATAAGGTCTTCCAAAAGATTATTCATGCATCTTTGGAATGTTGCCGGGGCATTTTTAAGACCAAATGTGTATTCGTAATGGCAATATTTGGTTGAGAAAGCTGTTTTTGCAATAGATTGAATTTGATGAAATCCCTTAGCTAAATCAATGGTGGTGAAGTATTGGCATTTTCCCAGTTTTTGTGTGACTAGTGTGTTTTATTGTAGTCGTGAAATTCAAATTTTCACCTTCGCGGTACTGAATGTAACTGAATTCATACAAGACTTTTTGAAGTTTTTGTATTTCTTCGTTGCTTAAATAGTCGAATTTATACTCATTGCTTTGTATCACTTCATTTTCAATCGCAAAATTTGTGTTTTAGTCCCTCTCTGTAGGTGGGTCCAAACATTATATGTTATTTTCTTCTTCTATTTCTTCAATATCTCTGAAATAAAATGTATAGTTTTTTAGTTTTGCGTATTCTTCTTCATAATTTATTTGGGCTTTACAGGCTTTTTTCTGCCTATCAACATATCGTATTTATTTGAAAAATGATGGATATAAAATTTTTGTTCTGTTGGACAAAGTTTGCTGGGTGCAAAGAAAAAGTTTTCTTTAAACTCTACTGCTCCTTTAATCATGTGAATTATGGAATCTCCTAAATGGGTTTTGAAATTAAAAAAGTTTTCGGACATTATATTTATTGAAGATCCAGAGTCCACTACACATCTCAAAGGTTTATTGTTCATTATTATTTTGATGAAGGACTTGTACCAATCTCTTCTTCCGATTGATCCGAGGCATTTTCTGATGTGTCCATTTTGCTAATTCCACTATTACTTTCTCTTTGCCTTTTTGTAGGCTGGTTTGGATTCTTTTATTTTCATTAAGTTGTCTTAAACAAATTATTATTATTAATATTACCATTAGTAAGACAACTATTGTTAAAGAAGCATAACCAGCTACATGTTGGAGTGACTTCCTATTCTGCCGTATGGTTTACTAAATTGTCTTCTACTGGATTTTATATTATATTTGGCAAATTACTAATATCGCCCAATGCTTAACTATTTCTGATTCGGGATATTTACCCACTCCTGATGTGTACTTGACTTCTAGCCTTTTTATATGGTGTAAACTTTAAAAAATTACTACCTTTACTTTTTGCCTTGTTCCAATGTGATCCTTGCCGCACTATTTTTAAATATCGCTGATTGTTAAAATTTGAGTGGTTATTCTGTTTAAATGATGTCCCTTTATATTGCAATACCTGCCCTTTTTCTAATACAGACTCGAATAATTTTTTATCGGAATCTATTTTGACATTATGTTTTAAATTATCCTTATTTAATTAAACCATTGCCTTCTGAATATTCTTATTTTGTACTGGCTGTGGGATATATAATTTTTCTTCCCCAGTTTTCACTTTACATCCAATTTAAGGTCCTGCCGGGGGCCATAAATTTATTTCTTGAGTTTTGTGATTGAGTTTGTTTGGCATTATGTTGTATTTATTTTCACATTTACTTTTCTTGTTCTCCCAAAATTGTTTAAAACCTGGCACATATATTGTTGTTGCCACTACAGATTTATTCCGATTTGATTTGGTGCATCCCAAGACGATCCAACCAAATTGAGAATTTTGGCCTAGCACGCCATCAGTCTTTGCAATTCCCCCTTTCAACATTTGGATATATACATTTACCCCCATTATTATATCAACCTTACCAGGTTTATTAAAGGTAGAATCAGCTAGCACGTAAGTTTGCTATTTTGACACGCTTGCTATTTTTAATGCAAGAGCTTCCATTAACTTTGGCAACACAATTGCCTCCACCTTAAGATGTCTTTTCCAGGGATTTCGCATCTTTACATCTCGTTTTACCTTATATTTGGATTTTTTGGCTTTTATTGAGGACACGCCACTTATTTCTGTATATTGTTTAATTTTAGGTTACTTTAATATTTGAGCGGCCTCTTCTATGCTCTTCTGGTGCTCTATGAACCACAATCAATAAGGGCTTCTAGAGTTTTATATCCTTCTTTTACATTTTTTACTTGTATTACAGCTGTGGCTTACAGTGTTGGTTGTGCCGTTACACAAGTATTAACTCTCTCCTGTTTTTCTTCAAAATGGAGTAAGGTATGGTGTCCCTTACTGGACAATGAACAGACCATTTCATTAGTGCACCTCTTGTTGCTTGAATGCTTCAAGCATCGTGTACACAATTTTGGCTATTTCCACCCTTTCTTTGGGTGTTAGCGCTTTAAACTTATAGCACAGAAGTACGCTATGCCAGGGACCTTCGCAGATCGGACAACTATCTTTAAACACCGCAACCGACGTTTTTTGTAAAGGTTTTTTCTCTTTCTTTCTCATGGCACTTAGCGAGCAATATCTTCGCTCCAAGTATTCCATGATATCAGATAACATTTGAATTTGCCTTGTTTTCCTAATCTTACTCTCATACAGTTGAAGAGCCTCTCTGTCAAATTTCCTTAGTAAGTGTTGCGCGAATATAACATCAACTTCATCGGACAAATTTGCTTTTATTTTAATTAAGTGTATTGACTCATTAACTATGTCAATAACTCCTTTAACATTTTTCGGATTCATTGTTGATCATCGCTAAATCAACGATCCGACTTACTTGTTCGGAAAATACTTTCCGATTATTTTCATACCGCTTGATTAACAACTCCCAAGCGGCACTATAATTGTCAGCTGAATCTGACAGTAAATGTGCTACCATGCTCCTTGCTTCACCCTTTAACGCGGATTTTAAATAAGCTTAAGAGCCAGACTTAAATCCTCTCTTTTTCAATTTATTCCGCAAATAATTCCACAAACAGATCCCATTCTCTAGGTTCTCCAGAAAGTGTGAGTACCTGTATTTTTGGCAACACCGGTAGTTCGCCACTCACGGTAGCATTCTCATCTTTACAATTTTCCTTATTGTTTATTTTCATTTCTAGCATTGACAATGAATTTTGGACATCGAATTCTAAATCCTCCATAGTATTCTTAAATTGTGCATCACTTGTTAATACTTGGCATGCCTGTACCTTCTCCCATAAATAATTAATTTTATTAATATATATTATCCATGTCCCATTGCCTGTGGACTTCAATTCTACTACCTTTAAATATTCCTGGAGCTGTCGAACTCTATACATAAATATCTCCTAGTTAACACTAGCGTTTTCATTGCATTGCATCGCAATTGGCATACATCAAAAATTGTTTAACGGCATATGAGGCGTGGACAAGACTATGAGATGTCCATCAGCCAAGGGGACCGGTGCGGAAGGTATCGCTGTACAATAAGTTGCTAAGCTTACGCATGACAGACGGTCAAGAGATGCCCAGTTATATAAATGGTTTCTCTGATGTGTTAGATCAACTTGCAGGCGCCGGTGTACAAATTAATGAGGAGTTACGAACTATCATTTTGTTATCGAGTCTACCACCAGCGTATGAGAATTTCGTTGTCGCCATTGAGACGCGCGACGATTTGCCCAGTTTTGAAATTCTCTGCATAAAATTAAAGGAGGAAGCAGAACGAAAACGTCTAACTGTAACGAAAGAGAATGGGCAAGAGGCATTTGTCGCTATGCAGAACAGAAACAGAAATCAAAACACACGCACACAGAGAAATCGTTCGCAAATTACTTGTTACAAATGCGGTCGGCAAGGGCATGTCAAAGCACAGTGCGGCAAAGAGAGAGCCGATAAAAAAGAGAAAGAGTACAAGTACACTGAGAGAATAGAGAACAAGCAATGTAGCTTGATAAATGCTTTGGAAGCAGAGAATATGAAAAGAGAGAAGTGGTGCTTGGATTCTGGTGCGACGAGTCATATGTCTTGCAATAAAAGTATGTTTTCAGATTTCTCTGTACATGATGAGAAGATCAGTCTGGCAGATGCGGGGTATTTACGTGCAGAAGGCAAAGGAAAAGTCACCATTCAGACTGGAATATGTACATTAACAATAAACAATGTACTGTATGTACCAGGGCTGGCAGGAAACTTTATGTCAGTGGCGCGTGTTATTGAATATAACAGTGTTGTACATTTCGAAAAACATATGGCAAAGGTCATACAAAATGGTGAATGTATTTTAGAAGCAAAAAAGATAGGCAACTTGTTTGTTTTTTAAGCTGAATCGGAAAATCTGTTTGCTGCTGTTGGAGAAGATGTGTCATTGTGGCACAAACGCTTTGGTCATCTTAATTATACAAGTCTGACGCAAATCGCAGGTAAGGACTTGGTACGTGGGCTAAGTGTGACAAACTTCGTGCCCGATACTCCATATAAGACGTGCATGGTGAGTAAAATACATGTTCAGCCATTTCCCAAGATGACAGAAAGTCGGTCCAGTGAACTTTTACAATTGGTTCATACTGATGTCTGCGGACCTTTTGGAACAAAATCACTAGGTGGTTCACGTTATTTCCTAACATTTATTGATGACAAATCTAGGCGAAATTTTGTGTACTTCCTCAAGGGCAAAGATGAGGTTTTTAGCAAGTTTTTGGAGTTCAAGACTCTAGTGGAGAGGCAGACAGGAAAGAAGCTAAAATGTAACCGCAGTGATAATGGACGAGAATATGTGAACAAAGCATTCGATGACTACCTGAAGAAAAACGGGATATTACGCCAGCTGACCATAGCGTACACTCCACAACAGAACGGCGTTGCGGAACGAGCTAACCGCACTCTGGTGGAAATGTCTAGGTGTTTGTTGGCACAGTCTGGATTATGTGAGGCATTGTGGGCAGAGGCTATATTTACAGCTGTATATCTGAGGAACCGTTCACCTACAAGCGCGCTGACAAACCAAACGCCGATGGAAGCGTGGACTGGTAAGAAGCCATGTATCAATCATCTTAAAGTTTTTGGTTCTGTTGCAGTTGCGCTATCCAAGGGCCATCAGGAAAGTAAATTCCGACCTAAAGGAATATCGCATGGTGGGATATTCAAGAGAAGCAAAAGGCTACCGATTATATGATGGAGAAACTCGCAAAGTGGTTGAACGAAGAGATGTTCTTTTTGATGAAAGAGATCCCTTAGAGCAAACTAATTGCACGACGGTTATGTTTGATTTGCCTGGACGCTATAGGCAAAATGAGATAGCAGATGCAAATCCAGAAATAAATGAAAGCTAGAGCGATATATCAGAGGGACAGTCTGCTGAATCTGATGCTGACGAGGAATTGTTTCATAGTGCACCTAAAGAAAAGGTTGCACAAGATGAGAGCAAAATGCGGGTAGGACCTGGCAGACCACGAGTAATCAGAACGGGTAAACCTGGACGGCCGAGAAAACAGTATAATATACTTGGTTCGATTGTGGCTGGTGAGGTGCCAATTCCATCGACCTACGAGGATGCCATAATTGGACCATATGCATCGCAGTGGCAAGAGGCAATGGACAAAAAGTTTGGAGCTCTGGTAAAAAATCAAACTTGGGAGCTGATGGACCTAACAAACAAACAATGAACAATAGGCTACAAATGGGTTTATAGTCTGAAAAAGAATGCGCAGGGAGACATAGATCGTTTTAAGGCGCGATTGGTTGCGAGAGGATGCTCGCAGCAGTTCGGTGTAAGCTACACCGATACATATGCACCTGTATGTCGATTAGAAAGCGTAAGGTTTGTTTTGGCGGTGGCAGCAGAGTTGGATCTTTATTTACATCAAATGGTCGTATGCACAGCATACCTCAATAGCGATCTGGAGGACACGGTGTATATGAGGCAACCAATGGGGTACACAGACGAAAATCGTCCAAAGGCCGTATTACATTTGAAGAAGGCAATCTACGGTTTGAAATAATCAGGAAGCATGGAACTCTAAGCTGGGCGCTGTATTACGAGATTTGGGTTGTAAAACCATGTAGTAGTGAGCCGTGCTTATACCAAAAACACGGTGAAGAAGACTTAACACTAATTCTTGTTTATGTTGATGATCTCCTTATAGCTTGTCGTTCGAAACAGAAGATGGATGCCATCAAAGCAGCGATATCAAACGCGTTCGATTGCACAGACAAGGGTGCAACTGAGCTATTCCTGGGTATGGAGATTCATCGAGACGGTGAGCTTGGGCCTATTACTCTAGGCCATTCTCAATATATCAACGATATGTTGATTCGATACGTTATCGAATACTGCAAACCGGCGGCTACTCCTCTTGACGCAGGGCATCAAGTGGCATGCGACAATGAGCAGTGCAAGAAGGTTGATATAGGGTCGTACCAGACTCAAATTGGCGAACTGATGTGGCTGGCTCTAACCACCAGACCGGATATATTGCATTCAGTTGCAAAGTTGGCTCAGCGAAGTCAAGATCCGCATTCAGAGCATGAAGCAGGTGTGAAGCACATCCTGCGGTATTTGGCCTCAACGATGAATAAAAAGCTACGCTATAAAAGAACCGGCCAACCTTTTTCTGGATATGTAGATGCCGATTGGGGTGGTGACAAAACTAACCGGAAGTCCTATACCGGCTATGTTTTCTTTTTGGCCGGAGGTCCAATATCTTGGAAATCTGAGAAACAGCGCAGTGTGGCGCTAAGTAGTACTGAAGCTGAGTATATAGCTTTGGCGACCGCATGCAAAGAAGCTATGGTTTTGCGACGCTTAATCATTGAACTTGGATGTGGAAATGCCGAGACCCCAACAGTTGTATATGGAGATAACTTGAGTGCCCAACAGTTGGCGAAGAATCCAGTTCATCATTCTAGGATAAAACATATAGATATAAGATATCATTTTGTACGACAAACTGTATCTGAAGGTTTTGTTGAGTTGAAGTATGTTTCGACTGATTTAATGATAGCGGACATATTAACTAAAAATTTGCCAAAGAAAAAGCATAATGACTTTGTGAATATGTTAAATTTGCATTAACTTTATAAGACATGGTTGCATTGAGGAAGGGTGTTAAAATAGTACTGTACAAGAACTTTCCAGAGCAATGCACACATGTATTCTATCTGCGTATGTATTTGAACACATACATTTATATATCTCTTTTGTATTTGAATATTGCGCTTGTCAAACTGTATTAATGGCACGCGCATTATGTTAGTCTCTAATAAACTTCTGAGTTGTACGGACGTGTTACCATTCTTTCTATTCTGCCTGCGTTAATCGGGTTGTGCATCCCCTCCCCTCTCAACATCTAACATATTTGCAGTCTTATTAGTAAACATTTTTGTCTTACAGGATATCGATATAATTATATAATGATAATAATAAAATATGTAGGTTGATGTATGTACTTATAACTATTTTAATTTATCTCTTATCCTGTTCGCTGCTGGTTGTCCGCCAATAGGTAGAGTTCGCCGTTTTTTTTTTTACTGTGTCGTCGCTCAGCTGCTGTTGTCCAGGGCTTAGGCGGTACTAGTAAATTTTTTTTTTCGATATTAGGGCTTCGAATACGCCACACAACAACTCCGTAATTAATTTTTATTTTTACCGCCGCCGAAATTATTGCAGTTGCTCGACTAGCCAAACTGCCTTTATTTAACTCGGACGCACGCACTTTTTATTTATTAAGCAATAATATTTTGCTTTTATTTTATACTCTGTCTCTTACCACTGGTGGGGAAAACAAGAGCTATGTTATTTTGCTACCTATAGCTGATCTTATCATAAGACTTCAGACTTTATTCAGACTGATTCATTCTCTGAGTCTCTTACCACTGGTGGGGAAAACTACAAACTACCTTTTTCTCGAAGGACCAAAATGATCAATCCGGCTTGAAGGACCGAAATGATCTATCCGGCTCGGCCCAATCTTCATTCGTTGAATTCAAAATATGAACTGATTTTATTTAAAGAATTGTTGTGTATATAAATGAATTCTTAGACTCTAGGCTCGAGACTCGAGGGGACAATTGTTCTTAAAACTACTTATTGTTTAAAAATTGTTTATATTTCATGCTCATATCCACAGAGTGCGGATGCATGTTTTTTGGTTTTAAGCAATACTTGCCATATGAATTTTTAAGACTTATTTTGTTTATGTTTCGTTTTGTATATTTTTTGGTGCATCTGATTTGGTGAAGCCATTTCAGATGAATACGATGTTTAATCTTAAACAAGCTGGTTATCCTTACGAGATGGCTCCAGGACGTATTCCAACGACGGGGTGGCGAGGACAACCAGTGCAAGACTATCTCCGAGTCAGTCCAGCAATGGGAGCTGGAAATGGGTATAGATTCTGTTACAAGTTTAAGTAATCGACTAAGTAGAAGAGCGGCGTTGAGTTCAAGACGGGGAATAGAGATAGGCTTAAGCGGTGCTATAAATGACAGCGCCATTGGCTTGAGTGGATGCATACGCGAAACCACAAAGTTTAATGTGCGGCGATGAAGCGGCTGTGTATTGTGAAATTCGGCAGTGAGATAGTAGGTGTAATTCCTTTACGATTGCTTGCCATCGTCTTCGAAGAGTTTCCGGTATTGGGTCATCCCAGCTTATAGAGATGAATCAGCATGCTTGGAATATTAGCTTTAAAAACACAGTTATAGGCGCAACAAAACCTAGTGCGTCGAAGACTTTTGACAGAGCCGATAATAGCGCCCGTTTGCTAGGGGCATGTTTGGTTGTAATCATAGGTGTATTAACCAATAGCTCATCTCGACCAGGATTCCACGCAAATAATCTCCATTTGGTATCGACTTCAAGAAACTCCAGCTATTCGAACCCCATTTTCTCAAGATAGAAACAACCGTCGGGCTGCTCGTCGATCTGCTGTGTGTTGAGTAATTCCATATGACCGCTCTTCAGGTACTCGTCCATGAAAGCGATATACTCTCTTTTGAGACTTGGGTCGTGACTAAACTTGCGTTCTAGTGACTGTAACCGGCTAATAGCTTGTGGAAGGGTTTCGCCAATTGGTGGCATCGGGGCTTTGAATGGATATTCTACTACATACGTGCCAGTTTGGGATCGGGTGTGAGTGGTGACAAAGTGTTGCTCAGTCGGATCAAATATCTCCAATGTCGATGTTTTCTCTGGAATGCTATCTATCTCCATGAACGATCGCACCTGCGAATCGAGGTCCAGGTGACGTGATGAGTGATTGCCAGTGGTTGGTTTTCACCGAATGTACTATATGGGCCTGCAAGAGTCCAACCAAAAATTGTATTTAGTGCGACAGGAACGTTGTTACCAAATGATCTTTGCTTTCCAGTACAGAATTTCCAGAGTTGATCTGACCCAAAAATGACATCAACCGCACCAACTGTGCCGAAAGATGGATCAGCTAAGGGTAATTTCAAAATTTCGCTCCATTGCGTTGAGCTCATGTCCAAGTTTTGAACTGTGAGAGCTGATGTAAGGCTGCTGAGGATGTACGTCTCAACGTCAATGTTGCGATCCGAATTGCGAGAGCAGATTCGAAACCTTACCAGTCCTCTGGTGACGCCGGCTCTGTTGGCCGCGAGACCACAAACGGGAATATTCTCCAGGGTGTGACGGGAAATTTTCTTGTTGTGCTTTGGAACTGCTATATAATGCCCTCGTGTAGTTTGAACATGACGACTAATAATAGCCGGGTATTCATCGTTAGATCCTGGGCTCTCAGGCTGATGACCTCGCACCGCGCTATTTCTGAATTCACGGCAAGTCGTCTGCTGCGCTGCATGAATCAGGGTTCTATGCTTTCTTTGACATACTCGACATGTATTCTTTGAAGGACAGGTTGCAATCCTATGGTTTGGGTTTAAACAATTGAAGCACTAGTTGGCACTCCTCACGTGTGCGTGTCGTGCAAGTGCATTAATTGCTCTGAATTGTTCACAACAGCACATTGAGCGTGCTGGCACAGGGTGCAAGGCTCGATCAATGGCTGGATTTCCTTGTGGACGTGATGAGTAGTAGCTATTCGTCGGCTGTGATTCGCTCGTGAAAATTGGCTCGATTCCAATATATTACCTCGGGAGGGCAGAAATTTTATAAAACTGTCGATCGTTACTGTGTAATCCTTAAATTGACTGCGCTCTGCCCATGCTTGCCGAGTGTTGTTGTCCACCTTTGCCATTAGCACATGAATTAACCAGGGATCTCGATTCTCACACTCTAATGCTCTTAGTCCGCGAATTACTTCATCAGCTCTGTCAGCCAGCTTGCGAATCGCGACAGAGTTGAGTACAGATGCCGTTGGGAGATTTAGAAAACTGTCAATGAAGGAACGAATGATTACATAATTCTTATTGTAGCGTTGGACCAGCGTGTCCCAAGCCTCACTATAGTTATCGTTAGTCACGGCAATGTGTTTAATTAACGAAAACGCTTCGCCAGACAAATAAGATTTCAGATAGTGAAACTTCTGACAGCTGGTGAGATGCGGATTGACTCTATAGGCGACGACCAAGAAAAATATCTGAAAAATGTTGCCAGTCCCCATAATTGCCAGAGAATGTTGGTAGTTTGATCCGCCCATAGTGCAAGTTCACGTGATTGTATAATACGTGAACTTCACGTGCCTCTTTTGCAGGAAGGCGGTTGTTGAGTGATTTGGCAGACTCCAATTGCAGCTCCTCCCGCGCAACACTCAACATCGAGAAAGTTGCGTAGTGCTTTTCCTCATAGGCATCAATGTCCACGTCCGGATCTTCCCAGTCCGAAGTGTCTTCATAGGTGTTCAACTCCTCGGTGATTTGTAGAAATCGCATGTAGTTTTTTTGTAGTTGTTGCAGTCGTGTGTCATAACTTGCCACTGCGAAGAACTACAATACAATCTAGACTACAGGCACTTGAACAAACCAAAATGGATCCACCAATGTTAAAAGCTATAATAGAGAGTGCAGTCAGCTATAGAAATTAAAAAGAAGATTTGTTTGTTGTCTTCGGTGTTGACGGATTCAGAATGAATCGTCTCTCTTTATTTAATAATTGACTTAGCCTAAAGTACATAATGAGGTTTGGAGTTCTGTCGCCCAGTGGCGGCAGAATGGGAGTATATAGCATGCCATATGTATTTGTATATATGCATATATATGTACGGATGGTACATACTCAAGAAGTGCTTACGGTAGCGTTCTCACGCTGCGGCCAGTCCGCATAAGTGGCGGATCCTATTACTGCACTTATGTATATTTGTTATTGTATAAACATAGCAACAAAGTGTCGTTATGTTATGAGGTGTTACTCTTACTTTATAGTTGGGCATATGACCACTTGTTATGTTGTATACTCTACAATACAGTGGGCATATGCTCATTTGACATACAACATACTACACCTCCCTTTTTTAAAAAAAATAATGTAATATATTGGAGTTATTTAATATAAAAATTATTATTATAATTATTTTTATATATTTTATATATTATGTTGTGTAATGAAAAAAAATTATTATTTATTCTTATTTTTTTTTTTCAATTTTGAAAGATATCTATATATATATATTTAAAAAAAAAATGTTTTTTTTTTTTTTTTTAATTTTGAAAGGTATCTATATATATATATATGTATATAATCTTATTACATTTTTTTTTTTTTTGTTTTGTTATATATATTTTTTTTGTGTTTTTTTTGTTAATCCTTTTTAGTCTATCCCTATGAACTTTTTGTTCCCTATTTTTCCTATTCTTTATAACTACATTATTAGTTTACTCTATACTAATGACCTCAAACGGTCCTATATAAGAAGATTCTAATTTATGACCTGTTTCATTCTTTAGATAAACTAGGTCACTTATTTCTATTTTAAAATCTAATACTTTGCTATCATTTATTTCTTTTTGCTTAATTTTATTTCGAGCTCTCTTACACGCGTATTCTAATCTAAACCTAACTTCTTTAGAATAGTCTTCTATGTTATATATTGGATCTATAGTATTAACGCTATTAAATTGTATTGGTAGGTTACTTTGTCTACCAAATACTAGTTCATATGGACAATAATTATGTGTTACTGGTGGTGTTGTGTTAAAACAATACACGAAATACTGCAACCATATGTCCCAATCAGTTTTATCTACTGAAATATATGAACGAATGTACTCATTGAACGTCCTATGACTTCTTTCAACGGTACCTAATGTCTGGTGGTGGTGTGCTGTAGACGTTATGTTGTCTATTTTTAAATACTTGCACAAGTCATTTATAATGGAATTTTTATATTCTGTTCCCATGTCCGTAATGAACGTCTTCATTGGACCGTACTTCAGAATAAAAGATTCGACTATGGCTTTTGCCACAGTTGTTGCACTTTTGTTTGCAACAGGAATTGCTACTAAATACTTTGTCAGGTCACATATTAATGTGATTGCGTATTCATTCCCATTTTCCGAACGTGGTAGTGGACCAATTGTGTCCACTATCACTCTGTCAAAAGCATATTGTGGAGTTTCGGTTATAATCATAGGTGATCGTGTATGTTTCGTCGTTTTCGACGTCAGGCATTTTGGACATTTATTAATGTACTTGTTCACGCCACCGGGTGAACAGCAGTGAGCGGCGAAGAGCAGTGAGGAGTGAGGAGTGAGGAGGGTTTTTGATCCTCGGCATCTACGGTCACACCAAGAGGAGTGACTTGGTTTTTCCAATGGGCATCGCCATTTATTCTGAATCGAGATTTTCACCCGAACACCCGTTCATCTCCTTTATATTTTGCTCGAATTGTAAATCTATTCAACCCGTAACATTCTCGTGTGTGTCGGGATATACCAAGAAATAAATCAAACATAGAATTAAAACGAAGTTTTTCGCGCGTTTTAATCATTCTACTCACGTACGAGACCCTAAAGACATTGGCACCCGCCAACCACTTGAGGCTTAGTCGGGTCCTTCCGCCCCTCCACAAACATTGGTCCTTCGAGCCGGATATCCTTCCGCTCCTCCAGCTTGCATCGGCGGAATTCCTGATAAGTACAAAAATTTCATTATTCATTTCATTTACATACTAATAAAAGTGTGAGGTTTTCCCGCTTCTCCATAGCGACCTACACACTTTTACATATTGTATGTACATCCCGGACCTGTTCCAAGGTTACATGGTAGTTCCTAATCCTTAGCGTGTTTGTCCAACGTTCTCGTTTTACATTTCACGATTATCCATTTTTATTTATGTTTTTTCCTCGCACTTGTCCAAATCCACTTTTTTTACATATGCATTCACATGTACATGTAATTTCCACAGCTGTTTGCCAAGTCCGCGTAAAAGTTTAATAAACAAAAAAATATTAAAGTGTTATAAAAAATAGGAAAAAAATAACATTCAGTGTTCACCGCGTTTTCTTATGTGTTGGAATAATTATTTTTAATGCCAAACTAATTTGCGCACGCGCGTATCTACGTACATACATACATCGTCATCTGTTGATGTACGCGCATATGTACGTATCCATATACATATAATCCCTTCGCACATTTACCACAACACAAAAGGCAAAAAAAAAAAATTTTTTTTTTTAATAGCACTTAACGTATGCACCGCGATTTCTTGCGCGTTCGAATTAATTTCCTCACGCGCGTCTTTGGAAACCGGTGCACTTGCTTACATATGTACATACATACTTACATAGTCATACATTGCACATATGTACATATCCACAACACATAATCCATTTCGGTGTCGCGCATTGATTTAACACAACCCCACATCCAATTAAATGACAATTACTTACGTTTTTTTATTGTTGTGAACAACGCGTGTGCATACATATCTATATACTCAACTGTGTACTTATGCATATACGTACATACATAGATCAAAGCATTTGTCCATATGCATTGATCGTTTGTTTTGTTTGCCTTCGCGCACAACACTCGCGGTATGTAAAAGCGTTCTTTTGTTCTTGGTTTTTCCGCACAACCACAAAAAAATTATTAACATAATTAAACAACAAAATCAAAAACCAAATATATAAACAGCGGCCGACAGCTGTTTTCTGAGTAGTGGTGACACGTGAGTCGAGTCGTAATATCGATAGGCGGCTCAAGCGCGCCAAATTGAAATCACATTATTTCCGATTCCCTTTCTTCGCCTAATTATATATCCGCCCATATTTATAAATAAATACATATGTATTTTTTCCTGCACTATCGTGCCCACATTTATATATCCGTCCATATTTATAAATTATTTATATAATTTTGCCGGCCAACTTTTTGCGCTCATATATGTATCCGCCCATATTTATAAATAAATACATATATATATTTTTTCCAGCACTATCGGGCCCATATTTATATATCCGCCCTTATTTATAAATTATATATATAATTTTTTCCGGCCAGTATTTTGCGCACATATATATATCCGCCCATATTTATAAATAAATACATATATATTTTTTCCAGCACTATCGGGCCCATATTTATATATCCGTTCATATTTAAAAATTATAAATATATTTTTTCCGGCCAGCCTTTTGCGCTCATATATTTATTATATATATATAATAAATACATATATATTTTTTCCAGCACTATCGGGCCCATATTTATATATCCGTCCATATTTACGCGCACATATATATATCCAGATCCAGATTTATACAAAAACGTATTTTCTTTTATCCTATACATCTTTATTTTTATATTTCCTCCGTGTTTTGTTTTATACGTACTCCCAGCGTTACTTACGAATCCATACAAACTTGTTTTGTAATCATTTCGCTTTGTCTACGTGCAAGTTTTGATCCGCACTCGTGCGTTCGTATATTGTTCCGCATCTATCCCCATTAAAAGGTCTCCGTTTCCGAGCCACACGCGAGATAATTCTCCCGCAATCCTGCGGTGCACAGTGAGAAAGCTCTTGCGTCCTCTACAGTCCACTTCTCATTTCCTGTGGTTTTTTCGAAAACAAAAAAACAAAAAAAAAAAAACCCACAAACTCGGTGTTCGACGGTAAGGTCGTCCCCTGAGTATGTCCACGGAGCCGTCCAAGACTGCGCCGAAGTCTAACAGTCTTTCGTCTCCCTCTGCAACTCCGGAGAAGGTTCGGCCTCCGATAACTCCGGTGGCCGTGAAGCGTACGGATATTTCGCGCAAGTTCTCGTCTGTTCGCAGCCGCAGCGAATCCCCAAGATCCCGTCCGTCTCCGTCCAGCCTCCCTCAGGGTCGCAGATTCTCGGTTAAAGACTCGAGTGAACACAAAGGTCGTTCCAAGCTTTCAACCCAGACCCAGATCCCGCACGTTGTTGTGACGCTCTGTTCTGACGCTCCCGTCACCCGATCCGTATCACAACAGCGCAGAGAACACTCCAGAATGTCCCATTCCGATTTCATTCTGGCGTGCGACGCATTGACTCTGTTCGAAGCTCGGGAGAGTGAAGCTCTAACTTCTGAAGTGCCCTTGTTTTCCATTAAAATGCACTTAGAGCAGCTCAAATCCCTTTGGTCAACTGTCGAGATGGAATACTCCCGTTGTCACAAGGTCTTGACAGTCCAAACCGACGAGGAAAGCTTGGCAAACATAAGCCACATCAAGGCGAAGCACGAATACGCTTATGCGGCGTATGTGCGATACGGGACGTTGTTCGGAGAACGCATCGAACAGCTCTCGGCACAGATGACGAGTCTTATGCGTCAGCCAACCGCTCCGTCGAGGCCGGTGGGGCATAGAGTTCCTCCGTGTGAGGTGGAGACATTTGATGGCGACAGCCTAGCATGGCCCACATTCCGCGATTTGTTCGCCGCCATTTATATCGCCAACCCGTACTTGTCACAAGTGGAGAAGCTCTATCACCTGAACACCAAGACGCGAGGGGAAGCGAGAACCATCGTAGCTAAGTCCCCCCTGACGAATGAGGGTTTCCAGGCCGCGTGGGAGAACCTCACCGCACGGTACGAAAATAGCCGTCTGCTTGTCATGACTCAAGCCAGACAACTCCTTCAGATTCCCGCGGTGGCACAAGAGTCGGGCAAATCCTTGCGAGAGCTGCAGACTGCGATTCAAGGGTGTCGTACCGCGCTTGAGCGTTCGGGTGTTAGTACGGAGAATAGGGATGTCTTACTTATCGCCATCTGCACTAGCAAATTGCCGAAGGCCACAATCCTCCTGTGGGAGCAATCAGTGCCAAAAAAGACTGTCGTCTCAACTTGGTCCGATTTGAACCAATTTCTTACCGATCGGTATCGTGTCCTGGATGCCACCGAAGAACATAAGTCGGCCCCAAGTGTGCAAGCCATCCCCATTGGCCCCCGCAAATCCTCTGCAACGATGAAGGTCCAAGCGGTCCCCGCGAAAGCCCAGCTCAAACCGGCTTCTTGTAAGCTGTGCCATCGGGAGAATCACCCAATTCGACCTTGACCAAGTTTTCTTGATATGCCTGTTCAGAGGCGGCTGGAAACCATTAGACAGCAGGGACTTTATCTGAACTGTTTTGCTCGCGGTCATCAAGTGAAGGGCTGCTCCAGTGCGCATAATTGCCATACCTGCAAGGAACGTCATCATACGCTGTTGCATCCTAGTGATGTGTCCGTGCCCTCGCCGTCCGCTGCGCAAGTCCCACCATCCAGCGCCACAGAGGGTCCGTCCACGATTAACCAGCTCACAAATGCTCAAAGTTATTTTGCATCTACCCCAGGCAGAGGCCTTTTAGGCACTGCGATTGTCACTCTGCACCATCGTGTTGTGGATCACCATATTCGGGCATTGATCGACTCTGGGGCCGATTCAACTTTTCTCTCCGAGCGTGTCTTCAGCATGGTCCAGCCCCCCTTCTACCCAGTAGACGCCGCGGTTACTGGCATGGGCCAGAGTGATGGTGGCTGCGCCGACAAGGTGTGTCTGCTAATGCTGTCTCCCCCGTGTGACAGACTGAACAAGATTGAGGTCTCCGCCCTGGTCGTATCCAAATTGTCAGGGGCCATTCCAACAGCTCCATTCCTTAATACGGTTCCGTCGCAGTGCCTCGATCGCCCCCTGGCTGACCCGTACTACAACGAGCCCGTGCCTATTGACATGATTATCGGTGTAGACCTGTTTCCCCACATCCTCGGAGAACGGATAAAAAAGAATATTGGTGAGTTCGTCGAGCTAGAAACCATCTTTTAATGGGTTCTGTGTGGGGCTATCATGCCTGACCCTCCGGTGTCTCGATCAGTTTTCGCGGCACAGACGCGAGTTAGTCCAGACGCAAAACTTGATGTACTCCTCACCAAGTTTTGGGAGGTGGAAGATCTTCCCGCAAAGCCGGAAAAGGAGGATGACGTATTCTGCGAGCGGAACTTCCAGGAGACCACCCAAAGAGGAAAGGACGGCCGATATGTTGTGTCCCTACCGTTCAAAGGTCCGAAAAGCGTTGACTTGGGCCACTCAAGACCGATCGCGCTGGCTCAATTCCTGCGGAATGAAACACGCCTTCTCAAGGATCCCGTCCTAAAAACGCAGTACGATGCCATTATTCAAGAGTACGAGGAATTGGGTCATATGATTCGGGTGGCGCCGCCTCAAGATGGGAAAAACTTCTATCTCCCCCATCACGCGGTGTTTAAGCCCGATAGCACCACCACTAAGGTACGCGTGGTATTTAACGCGTCGAGCCCCTCCACACGAGGCGTCAGCCTCAATGATGTCTTGCACACCGGCCCCACTCTTCAGGCCGACCTCACGCTTCAGGTACTGAAATGGCGGTTCTTTCAATTCGTTTTCAACGCCGACATAACGCAGATGTGTCGACAAATCCGAGTCGACCCCCATACCCCCTTTCAGCGGATCCTCTAACGAGACCGCTGCGGCAATATTCAGGATTATGAGTTACAAACTGTCACGTTTGGGGTTAACTGCGCGCCATTCTTGGCGATCCAAGTCCTTTTACAACTGGCACAAGACGTGCAAGCGATGTATCCTCAGGCGAGCGAAATCCTTCGGAACTACATGGATGTTGATGATGTCCTTGCCGGCGCTCACACTGAAGCCGACGCCCTTCTCGCCATACGAGAGCTTCAAGCGGCCCTCCAATCTGCGGGCTTCCCGCTTCGGAAGTGGACTTCCAATAAGAAGGAAATACTTCAAGCCATTCCGAGAGAGCACCTGCTGCGAGAGGACTTTCTCGAGCTGGAAGACGCGAGCACTGCAAAAACCTTGGGCATCCGCTGGCAAGCTGCCGAGGACGTCTTTTTCTTCACCGTAGCGGACCCCCCCTTGAAGGAGTCGATCTCCAAGAGGCAGGTTCTGTCCCATATCGCTAAACTCTTCGACCCCGCTGGTTGGCTAGCCCCATTTGTCATCGGAGCGAAGATATTCATGCAGCAAATTGTAGTAGCGCTTGTAACCGTTTGTATTTAGGAAGAAAAAAAAAAAATGAGAAAGAATGATTTTTTTTGTCTATAACTAAAACGACATATAAACGTTTTATCCCTAAAAGCGAGCAATATAAGTTTCATATAGTAACCGTGTTCACTGCTTTCACTGCTTACACTGCTTGCGCTGCTTGTATTGTTAGTTAGCGTTATACTAACTAACAGAATGTTAGTCTACTAGGTAAAATTTGGGAAAGGTAGGAGCTGCGTTTTCGAGATTCGTTTTTTTTGGTTGTGTTCAGAAAATTTTCTTCGAATTTTTCAATCCGATTACTTTCTCTTGCGTTTTTGTGGCGCCCCTAGGCTCCTCTAAAGTTGGGATCAGGGAAGTTTAGGGGTAATCGAGGTGAAGAGAGGGGTCCAAAGAGGACTAATGGATAGAGAGTTAACCAAGTATGTCGGCCCCCATGGGAATGACTTTTCTTTTTCAAGTTATCTTCAAGTAGTGCGGTCACAAAAAAGAAAAAAAAATTAAAGTGATAGTGAAAACGAATTTTATTGAAAAAAAAAGTCTGACTGTGAAAAAGTCGGCATAAATTGTGAATTCGAAGCAGTTTTCTGCTAAGGAGTATAGTATGTGTCTTAAGAAAGTGAATGCACATGTCAGCCTGAATTAGATTGCTAAGAGAAAGGCATATATACATATTTTTAATCCGGTGCCAAATCAACTGAATTGGCACCTAGTTTTGGTCTAAACCTAGTCCTGGTTCAAACCTAGTCCACAGACTAGATATAATGGTATAAGTCTAACAGCGAACTTAAGAGAGGCGCAGGAGAGGCACGCCCGTCGAAACGGACTGAAGCCCACGGAGCAGCAGACTCTCGAGAAGGAGTATTTTGGCGCAGACATTTGGCCAGAAGAGATCTGATGCGACAGGCGTAAAAAGAGAAAAAAAATATAAAGAGTATATGATTCTCTAGGCCCCCCCACTACCCTTGCTTTGCGTGATAAGCAAAAGCTTTCTTTAGATGATTATCAGCCAGCGAAGCTTTCATGTGTAGCCGCTTGGCTTGCGTTTTGTTTTGTTTTTTTTGGTTACTGGTGATTGCCGCATAGCCTCCAACCACAAAAAAAAAAAGAAAAATTAAATATCTTCGCCAGGCCCTAATGATGAATGTAACTCTTTAATTTTGGGCACAAATAATTTATGCCCTTGATTTTTTTATTTTTTTTTATATATAATGTTATCTTAAAGTTAATCTTTTTAAATCGTAAAATTCTGATGCATTGGCGTTCTCCAAAGCCAATTTTATTTTTTTTCTTTTATTTCATTTTGCTTTTGTAATTTTTTTATGTAATTTTTTTTTGGTCATGATTGAACTTCGATGAAAATTTTTATTTAACCCCTTTTTCGGCACGCCTCTGGCAAAAGCTTATCATGTGGTTTAATTCTCTCTCAAGCCAGCAACAACAACTCTCCCTATATTTAATGCAATTGCTTACAGCTGTCACCAGAAAGATCTTTCTCCGTGGGATGCTTAAGTGAGTACTCTTTTGTTTTAATATCATTTTTTTTTGCTGTTGGTATATGATGGTAAAGTAAAGAGAGAGTTAAAGCAGTTTTCGTTGCTCTCGTTTAAATAACATAAAAAAATTAAATTTTGGTAAAGTCATCAGAAGTTTAACTTATGCTCAAAAAAAAATAATTTTTCTTTCCTTGAATTTCAAAATGCTTTCTATATAAACATTGTCATACCTATATATATATATTATCATATCACCTTTATATCATTATCTATATTTTTGATCTTTGAAATGCCTTATTATATTGCTTATAGTTATTAAATATAAGTTTTTGAAATGAATTTGGTCTGAGACGTTCATGAGGGGGGGAATCATGCGAAGTAAGTTAGGTTGAAAAATTGGTTTGGCATAGGGATCGCTGTGTAATTTTATATTTTGGCTTTAGTACAGCGATCATGGTAGGGTGGGCGAATTTTTCTTTTGGGCGTCACTGACATCTGACCCCTTTCTTTTTCAGCAGCTGCGCTAAAAACGACGGTCTTTCTGTTCTCTTCTCATCCTTTTCTCTATTCTTTTCTTTTTTTGTACGAAACGTTAAACCGAGTATAAGTAGTCTTAGTACGCGAATTTATTAATAAAATTTTCTACTAGCAGAGCGGGTAGTCTATCCATTCCCCCATCCCCCATTTCTCACCGACTAATTTGAGCCGAAACCAGCGCGTACACTTGATAGGTACTACCAGTTTCCAACAGCTCGCAGTAAACTTGTAGCAGGTTATATGTTACAGTTAGTTAAGTATTCATAATTTTATTAATTGGCGCCCAAACGTGGGGCCAAATCGGTTTCGGGAGCCCCGACGACAACATTTTAGTCAACAACAGCTTTTCTTATGGGTATTTATATCTCGGTTTTCGAACGCTAGTATTCTTTACTGTATTGGGTGGTCAGTCGGAGTACATAAAAGTTTCGACATAACTCTATGTCCACACCACCAACAAAAAAAAAAACATTAGGGCAACGCACAATCAATTGGTCAGCTGGATCAGCCTTAAATTCTAAAATATTTTCGGCTCCGCGCTTAGGATTGTCGGTGTAGCCACAGGTAATTTTCGATAGTCAGAAAGAGTATTTTTTTTTTTCGTTTTGGATCAGGTTTAACAATGGTCAAAGACTATAGCCTCCAAGCGGTTAATAATTCTTAGAACTATTGGTTTTTTATTTGCCTACAAGTTAGGTACAAAATGTTTATTGCTTTAAGCAGTTAGGTAAATTGTAAGGAGTTATGTGATACTTGGCAATAAGCTAGGGCATACCTGCAATTTCAATTATACTTAAAGCCCTCTTTTATCGTTATTTTAGCAGCTGCTCAAACCATTTTTTTTTAACACATGGCATGATTCCCCTCATTACTTTTATGAAAGTTATTCAATTTTTTTATATTTTCTTTATTTCTTTGCGACATTATTATAATAAGTATAACTTTATTAATCAAACAATTTAGTGGAAACAGTTTCATCAGGAATTAAACAGATCTGGGATTAAAATCTTAAGAGCGAAGTCCTCAGCATAGTTAGTTAACAAATAGGTACAAGTTTTGTTCTGAGAAATGTCGGTAAGGCACAGCAGCGAAGATCTAGCCGCGATTCAGGACGACAATACCCTTTGCCTTATCTGCGATAAACCAATTCAGTATAGGGCGCAGCTACGGAGCACTACTTGTGGTCATCACTTCCACATAGCGTGCTTCAACATACGCGTCGGTAGTAGGGAAATTTGCCCCACTTGTGATCAGCCGTTACAGAGTATGGAAGGAGACGGAGCTGAAGCACTTAGTGGGGGACCACAGACCAGCCATCAGGCAAGAGTGCAAACCAGATCAGCAGCGCAAAGGGCCAACTTACTGGCAGAAATGGCACAGAGAGATGTTAGCCAGGAAAGAAGGTTAGATGAGAGTGTAGAGCCAGCCGAATCTGTTAGGAATAGCGACGTGAATTTAGCAAGGTTAATAGCGAATGCCATGGCGACGGCTGCATCTCGGCAAAATGAGCGACTGGAAATTCAAGCAGTCAGACAAACGGAATTGTTGACACAAGCACTTGAAAATGGGTTCCAGAGGTTGTACTCAGTAGTAGCGACACACCAGGCGAACGCTGAGGAAAGTACACAACAGGCAGCGAATTTACGTAGCCAAGTATCAGCAACAGCAGCTAGTGAGCAGGCAAGCAACAGTAATAGCATTTTGGAGCTTAGACCAGACAGAATAAGTCAGGTTATAAGTAGCTGGAAGTTAAGGTTTAATGGCAAGTCCGGTATATCAGTGGACGAGTTCATTTATAGAGCGGAAGCAATGACCCATCAGGCTTTAGAAGGTAATTTCGTAGTTCTGTCGCGGTATGTTAGCAATTTGTTCGAAGGGAATGCTAGTGAGTGGTTTTGGAGATACCACAAGAAGGTATCACACATCAAGTGGCTAGACTTATGTAGAGCCTTGAGGGAACAATTCAAAGACGAGCGTACCGATCAGCATATTAAAGCTGCTATCAGCAAACGCAGACAGGGAGATAAAGAATCGTTCGACGAATTCTACGAGGCGATAGTGGCGCTAGCTGACAAACTGTCTACTCCGTTACCAGAGATTGAGTTACTTGAGCATCTTCGGGCTAATCTCTTGCCCGATATTCAGCATGAGTTATTGTATGAGTCCATAGCTTCGGTCTCTAAGTTAAGGCAGTTAGTGCGTACTAGAGAAACCTTTATGCAGACAGTACGGAAACCATTGGGTGTACCACCAAGACCAATGCCTAGGAGAATGGTAAATGCAGTGAGCATTCAAACAGAAGAAGAGTCTGAGGCAGAAGATGACGTGCCAGTGGTGGAAGCAGTTAATTTGGTTTGTTGGAACTGTGATACGGCGGGACATCCCTATCAAGAGTGTGTAGCAGAACGGCGAGTGTTTTGCTATGGCTGTGGGAAGCCAAATACGTATAAGCCATCTTGTACCCATTGTAATGACCATTCAAAAAACACGGCAGGTCGTGCACTTCGGAGAAGTGCACGCAAACAGATGATCTCGAGGGCCAGCAATACAGATTAGAGGAAACACAAGGGTTAGAAGAATATTTGCCCGAATTTACGCATATCCCCGATGAGAAATCACAAGAAATATCTAAATATTCAGAAACGGAACCAGTAGAGTCACCTAGATTAGGAATCTATTGGTCAAAGACTCGTTCAAGAGAGCGAAGGAAGGTTTTTAATAAAGGTGTTAAGAAAGAGCGAAAGCTAATAGCCTCGGCGGTAGTCGGCAATGTTTTTGATATCCGTCCTTATGCAGAGGTAAAGTTATTCAATAGATTAGTAAGTGGCCTCATGGATACTGGGGCTAGCATAAGTTGCGTTGGTGGCAGTTTTGCCGAAGAATTATTGGCTGTAAAACAGAATATTAGGCCAATGTCAAATAAAGTAAATACTGCAGATGGAACACCCCAGCAGATAGTAGGAAAGATAAGTACTGAAGTTAATTTTAGAGGAAATAGTAAGATATTAAAATTTTATATAGTCCCTGGGCTAACCCAGGATCTTTACTTAGGCATAGATTTTTGGCTCGCTTTCGATTTATTACCATCTGGACTGTCAGTAGGACCGATACAGATAGCTAGTTTAAGCGTTGAGGATACGGCGCAACGAATGCTAGACAGTAATCAGAAGCAACGTTTGTCTGAATGTATGGGTTTGTTTCCATCATTCGCTAAGTTGGGACTGGGGAAAACGCAGCTGCTGTCACATTTAATAGATGTTGCTGGTGCAGCACCAATTAAGCAGCGACACTATCCTATGTCACCGGCAAAAGAACAGTTGATATATGAAGAGTTAGATCGTATGTTAAAATTAGGAGTTATTGAGGAATCTCAAAGTGCTTGGTCTTCGCCTGTTGTGTTGGTGAGTAAGCCAGGAAAACATAGGTTATGCATAGATAGTAGACGGCTGAATGCCGTTACAGTTAAGGATGCTTACCCAATGCCAATCATAGACGGCATCCTTAGCAGATTACCTAAGGCCGAGTATATCACAAGTCTCGACTTGAAGGACGCGTATTGGCAAATTCCTTTACAGCCCGAGTCACGGGATAAGACAGCCTTTTCAGTAGCAGGTAGACCCCTGTACCATTTCAAAGTAATGCCTTTTGGATTATGTAACGCGGCACAAACCATGTCCAAACTCATGGATAAAATAGTGCCACCGCATCGGCGCCATCAGATATTTATCTACTTAGATGATCTGTTGATCGTCTCAGATTCGTTTGACGAGCATATAACTCTACTTACAGAGCTATCCAAATGTATATCCGATGCAGGGTTAACTATAAACGTCGAGAAAAGCCATTTTTGTAGAAAGAATGTCAAGTATCTAGGACATATTGTAGGTGAGGGAACTATTAAGACAGACCCAGATAAAATATCCGCCATAGTCGATTTCCCCACCCCAAAATCGGTTAAACAAGTTCGGCGCTTTTTAGGAATGGCGGGTTGGTATCACAAATTCATTCAAAATTATGCTGCTATTGCGTCTCCAATTACAGATACTTTAAAGCATAAGCGTAAATTCATATGGACGTCAGAGGCTCAGTCAGCATTTGAAGACTTGAAGACACGTTTAAGCCAGGCACCAGTTTTACATAGTCCCGATTTTAGAAAACCTTTCTCCATAAACTGGGACGCCAGTCATACGGGAGTTGGCGCGGTGCTAACCCAGTTAACAGAGGATAAGGACGAAGTACCCATTGCGTTTATGTCGAAAAAACTGAACCAGGCACAAAGAAATTACTCAGTTACAGAGAAAGAGTGTTTGGCAGCCGTGTTAGCAGTTAAGAAATATAGGGCCTACGTGGAGGGTCAAGAATTTTCTATCATAACCGACCATGCTTCGTTAAAGTGGTTAATGAGTCAATCAGACTTGAGTTCTAGGTTGGCCAGATGGTCTTTGAAACTTCAGGGATTTAATTTTACCATTTCACATCGAAAAGGTAGTAAAAACGTGGTGCCAGACGCTTTGTCCAGAGTTTTTACCCCTGATTTAGCGGTATTAGATAGTGATTTAGGAATCGATCTCAATTCGGCGCATTTTCTAAGTCCCGAATATGTGGAGCTAAAGACGAAGGTCGAAAAAAACCCCCAGTCAGTACCAGACGTGAAAGTAATGGGCAATTTAGTTTACCGGCGTAGTGAGCATTTTCCTGGGGAGAGGTTAGCAGATGATCATTGCTGGAAACTATGGATTCCCAAGGGATTAGTGGAGCAGTTGTTGAAATCGGCTCACGAAAGCCCACTAGCGGCCCACAGCGGTATTAATAAGACATTGGAAAAACTTAGGCGCTACTATTACTGGCCAAATCTAGTGTCAGAAGTTAAAGAGTTTATAAACAGATGTGAAGTTTGTAAAGCCACCAAACACCCGAATTATACGTTAAGGCCACCATTAGGCAAGTCGGGTGAAACGTCAAGGTTCTTCGAGAAACTGTATGTGGATTTCTTGGGTCCTTACCCGCGAAGCAAGTCTGGCAATATTGGAATATTTATTGTAGTGGACCACTTCTCAAAATTTCCGTTTCTAAAGAAGGTAAAAAAGTTTACTGCAGAAGTGGTCACACAGTTTCTAGAAGAGGATCTTTTTCATTGTTTTGGGGTACCTGAGATTATAGTTTCCGATAATGGGCCCCAATTTAGAGCACACCATTTTAATGAGCTATTGCAAAGGTATAAAGTGCGTCACACATATACGGCTGCGTATGCTCCGCAGGCTAACGTGTCAGAGAGAGTAAACCGGTCGGTATTGGCAGCAGTAAAGGCTTACGTAAGTCCAAGCCAGTCTGATTGGGACGAAAAGCTAAGTAGTATCGCTTGTGCCTTGAGGTCTACTATTCATTCGGCGATAAACACAACACCCTATAGGATGGCATTTGGTCAGCATATGGTAACCGACGGGTCCGTTTACCAAGTGCTACGGAACTTAGAATTGTTAGAGGATCGAGCTGTGAGGTTTAGTAGGGACGACTCTTTCGAAATAATGGGAACTAAAGCTAAAGAGGAGTCACGAAAACAGCATGATCGGAATGAGAAGCTGTATAATTTACGTAGTCGCGAGGTGTCTTTTTCAGTTGGACAAGAGGTATTTCGTAGGAACTTCCAGCAAAGTAATTTCTCAAAAGGATTCAATTCCAAGTTAGCGCCACCGTTCGTGAAGGCGAGAGTGAGACGGAAGCTCGGCAACGCGTATTATGAGTTAGAGAATCTACAAGGTCATGTGGTAGGCAAATTCCATGCGAAAGATATTAAGCAATAATTTTTTTTGCCCGGTTTCAAGCGAGTATCACCCTTTCCATTAGGTAAGTGTGATTTTAGTGGGGGGGTTTTGTAGTAGCGCTTGTAACCGTTTGTATTTAGGAAGAAAAAAAAAAAATGAGAAAGAATGATTTTTTTTGTCTATAACTAAAACGACATATAAACGTTTTATCCCTAAAAGCGAGCAATATAAGTTTCATATAGTAACCGTGTTCACTGCTTTCACTGCTTACACTGCTTGCGCTGCTTGTATTGTTAGTTAGCGTTATACTAACTAACAGAATGTTAGTCTACTAGGTAAAATTTGGGAAAGGTAGGAGCTGCGTTTTCGAGATTCGTTTTTTT
This sequence comes from Drosophila willistoni, assembly GCF_018902025.1. Classification (NCBI taxonomy): domain Eukaryota; kingdom Metazoa; phylum Arthropoda; class Insecta; order Diptera; family Drosophilidae; genus Drosophila; species Drosophila willistoni. The sequence goes on along the minus strand of NW_025814459.1, from coordinate 4,964,189 downwards.
TGGTTGTGTTCAGAAAATTTTCTTCGAATTTTTCAATCCGATTACTTTCTCTTGCGTTTTTGTGGCGCCCCCTAGGCTCCTCTAAAGTTGGGATCAGGGAAGTTTAGGGGTAATCGAGGTGAAGAGAGGGGTCCAAAGAGGACTAATGGATAGAGAGTTAACCAAGTATGTCGGCCCCCATGGGAATGACTTTTCTTTTTCAAGTTATCTTCAAGTAGTGCGGTCACAAAAAAGAAAAAAAAATTAAAGTGATAGTGAAAACGAATTTTATTGAAAAAAAAAGTCTGACTGTGAAAAAGTCGGCATAAATTGTGAATTCGAAGCAGTTTTCTGCTAAGGAGTATAGTATGTGTCTTAAGAAAGTGAATGCACATGTCAGCCTGAATTAGATTGCTAAGAGAAAGGCATATATACATATTTTTAATCCGGTGCCAAATCAACTGAATTGGCACCTAGTTTTGGTCTAAACCTAGTCCTGGTTCAAACCTAGTCCACAGACTAGATATAATGGTATAAGTCTAACAGCGAACTTAAGAGAGGCGCAGGAGAGGCACGCCCGTCGAAACGGACTGAAGCCCACGGGAGCAGCAGACTCTCGAGAAGGAGTATTTTGGCGCAGACATTTGGCCAGAAGAGATCTGATGCGACAGGCGTAAAAAGAGAAAAAAAATATAAAGAGTATATGATTCTCTAGGCCCCCCCCACTACCCTTGCTTTGCGTGATAAGCAAAAGCTTTCTTTAGATGATTATCAGCCAGCGAAGCTTTCATGTGTAGCCGCTTGGCTTGCGTTTTGTTTTGTTTTTTTTGGTTACTGGTGATTGCCGCATAGCCTCCAACCACAAAAAAAAAAGAAAAATTAAATATCTTCGCCAGGCCCTAATGATGAATGTAACTCTTTAATTTTGGGCACAAATAATTTATGCCCTTGATTTTTTTTATTTTTTTTTTATATATAATGTTATCTTAAAGTTAATCTTTTTAAATCGTAAAATTCTGATGCATTGGCGTTCTCCAAAGCCAATTTTATTTTTTTTTCTTTTATTTCATTTTGCTTTTGTAATTTTTTTTATGTAATTTTTTTTTGGTCATGATTGAACTTCGATGAAAATTTTTATTTAACCCCTTTTTCGGCACGCCTCTGGCAAAAGCTTATCATGTGGTTTAATTCTCTCTCAAGCCAGCAACAACAACTCTCCCTATATTTAATGCAATTGCTTACAGCTGTCACCAGAAAGATCTTTCTCCGTGGGATGCTTAAGTGAGTACTCTTTTGTTTTAATATCATTTTTTTTTGCTGTTGGTATATGATGGTAAAGTAAAGAGAGAGTTAAAGCAGTTTTCGTTGCTCTCGTTTAAATAACATAAAAAAAATTAAATTTTGGTAAAGTCATCAGAAGTTTAACTTATGCTCAAAAAAAAATAATTTTTCTTTCCTT